>NC_091439.1:107386485-107718985 GCF_964237555.1 Oryctolagus cuniculus
AGAAGATGGCCCAAGTTCTTGGGCCCCTGCACCCGTGCGGGAGACCTGGAGGAAGCTCCTGGCTCCTGGCTTCGGATCAGTGCAACTCCAGCCGTTGCGGCAAATTAGGGAGTGAACCAACAGATGGAAGACCTCTCTCTCTCTCTCTCTCTCTCTCTCTCTCTCTCCCCTCTGTGTAAATCTGACTTTCAGATAAATAATCTTTAAAAACTATGATGGAATCCATGAACAAGAAAGACAAAACTAGGAATGAAAAGAGATGGCTTTAAGAGTTAAAGAATAGTGGCTTAACCAGTTTGCATTCCCACCAACAGTGGGTTAGTGTCCCTTTTTCCCCACATCCTCTCCAGCATCTATTGTTGGTAGATTTCTGAATGTGAGCCATTCTAACCAGGGTGAGGTGAAACCTCATTGTGGTTTTGATTTGCATTTCCCTGATTGCTAGTGATCTTGAACATTTTTTCATGTGTCTGTTGGCCATTTGGATTTCTTCTTTTGAAAAATGTCTATTGAGGTCCTTGGCCCATCTCTTAAGTGGGTTGTTTGTTTTGATGTTGTGGAGTTTCTTGATTTCTTTGTAGATTCTGGTTATCAACCCTTTATCTGTTGCATAGTTTGCAAATATTTTTTCCCATTCTGTCGGTTACCTCTTCACTTTCCTGACTGTTTCTTTTGCAGTACAGAAACTTCTCAATTTGATGCAATCCCAAATGTTAATTTTGGTTTTGACTGCCTTTGCTTCTGGTGTATTTTCCAAGAAGTCTTTGCCGGTACCTATATCTTGCAGGGTTTTTCCAATGCTCTCTAGTAATTTGATGGTGTCGGGTCATAGATTTAAGTCTTTAAAGGTAGGGGTCTTGCTTCATGATTCTGCACGTGGAAACCCAATTTTCCCAGAACCATTTATTGAATAGACTGTCCTTACTCCAGGGATTGGTTTTGGATCCTTGATCAAATATGAGTTGGCTGTAGATGTTTGGGTTGATTTCTGGTGTTTCTATTCTGTTCCATTGGTCTATCCATCTGTTTCTGTACCAGTACCATTCTGTTTTGATAACAACTGCCCTGTAGTATGTCCTGAAATCCAGTATTGTGATGCCTCCGGCTTTGTTTTTGTTGTACAAGATTGCTTTAGCTATTCGAGGTCTCCTGTGTCTCCATATGAATTTCAGCATCATTTTTTCCAGATCTGAGAAGAAGGTCTTTGGTATCTTGATTGGTATTGCATTGAATGTATAAATTGCTCTGGGGAGAATGGACATTTTGATGATATTGATTCTTCCAATCCATGAGCATGGAAGATTTTTCCATTTTTTTGGTATCCTCTTCTATTTCTTTCTTTAATGTTTTGTAATTTTCATTGTAGAGATCTTTAACATCCGTGGTTAAGTTTATTCCAAGGTATTTGATTGTTTTTGTAGCTATTGTGAATGGGATTGATCTTAGAAGTTCTTTCTCAGCCTTGGTATTGCCTGTGTATACAAAGGCTGTTGATTTTTGTGCATTGATTTTATATCCTGCTACTTTTCCAAACTCTTCTATGAGTTCCAATAGTCTCTTAGTAGAATTCTTTGGGTCCCCTAAGTAAAGAATCATATCATCTGCAAAGAGGGGTAGTTTGAGTTCTTCCTTCCCATTTTGTATCCCTTTAATTTCTTTTTCTTGTCTAATAGCTCTGGCTAGAACTTCCAGAACTATATTGAATAGCAGTGGTGAGAGTGGGCATCCCTGTCTGGTACCAGATCTCAGTGGAAATGCTTCCAACTTTTCCCCGTTCAATAGGATGTTGGCCGTGGGTTTTTCATAAATTGCTTTGATTGTATTGAGGAATGTTCCTTCCATACCCAGTTTGCTTAGAGTTTTCATCATGTCTGGAGATTCCTCAGAAACCTGAATATAACCCTACCATTCAACTCAGCCATCCCACTCCTTGGAATTTACCCAAAGGAAATTAAATTGGCAAACAAAAAACATGTCTGCACCTTAATGTTTATTGCAGTTCAATTCACAATAGCTAAGACCTGGAACCAACCCAAATGCCCATCAACAGTAGACTGGATAAAGAAATTATGGGACATGTACTCGATAGAATACTATACAGCAATTAAAAACAATGAAACCCGGTCATTTGCAACAAGATGGAGGAATTTGGAAAACATCATGCTGAGTGAGTTAGGCCAGTCCCAAAGGGACAAATGTCATGTGTTCTCCCTGATTGGTGACAACTAACTGAGCGCCAAAGGGGAAGCTTGTTGAGGTGAAATGGACACTATGAGAGGCAGTGGCTTGATCAGCTCTTGTCCTGACGGTTGATGTACAATGTAATACTTTATCCATTTTAGTTTTTTTTGTGTGTGTTCTAGTACTATTGGTTGAACTCTGTAATTAGCACACAATTATTCTTAGGTGTTTAAATTTTAACTGAAAAGTGATCCCTATTAGGAATTTGAAAACATTATGCTGAGTGAAGTGGGCCAGTCCCAAGGGGACAAATGTCATATGTTCTCCCTGATCGGCGACAACTGAGCACCAAAAGGGAAACCTATTAAAGTGAAATGAACACCATGAGAAACAGTGACTTGATCAGCCCTTGCCCTGACTGTTGATGAACGACTTAATACGTTATCCCTCTTAGTATTTTTTTTGTTCGTTCTACTTAATACTTTTGGTTTAATACTGTAATCAATACACAATTATTCTAAAGTGCTGAAACTTAACTGAAAAATGATCACTGTTAAATATAAGAGTGGGAATAAGAGAGGGAAGAGATGTGCAATTCAGGACATGCTCAAGCTGACTTACCTCAAACAGCAGATTTAGAAACATACCAGGGGATTCCAATTCAATCCCATCAAGGAGGCATGTACCAATACCATCTCATTAGTCCCAGTGATCAAGTTCTACTCACAATTGATCATAATGATAGGACTAAGAGCCAAAGGGAGCACATAAACAAGACTAGTGTCTGTAAATACTAGCTGATAGAATCAAAAAGGGAGAGAATGATCCAACGTGGGAAGCGAGATACACAGCAGACCCATGGAATAGCAGATGTCCTAACAGCACTCTGGCCTCAGAATCAGCCCTTAAGGCATGCGGATCTGGCTGAAAAGCCCATGAAAATATTACAGGCATAGAAAGCCAAAACACTCTGGCAAAAAAAAAAAAAAAAAAAAAAAAACTAAATGAAAGATCTCCGCGAGTGGGATCCCAGTGGAAAGAAAAGAACGGGTCATCAAGGAGGGAGGTGCCTTTCTCTGAAGGGAGGAGAGAACTTCCGCTTTGACTACCACCTTGTCTAAATACGATCAGAGTCGGTGAACTCAAAAGGCTTCCATGGCCTTGGCAGCTCATGACAAGAAAATGAAACTTAATGTGAATGGAAGGGGGGAGGGTTAGGGAAAGGGGAGGGTTGCGGGGTGGGAGGGAGGTTATGGGGGGGGAGCCATTGTAATCGACAAGCTGTACTTTGGAGATTTGTATTCATTAAATAAATGTTAAAAAAAAAAAGTTAAAGAATAGGGGTTGGCCCTTGGCCTAACAGTTACAACTCCTGTGTGTCACACTGGAGTTCTGGCATTGGATTCTTAGCTCTTGGCTCCAGCTTCTTGCTGTATTGGCTCAAGTGACTGAGTCCCTGCCACCAATGTGGGAGACCCGCATTGAGTTCTCAGACCCTGGTTCCATCCCACCCAGTCTCCAGCCATCACAGCTATATGAGGAGTGAAACAATGCATGGAAGGTCTCTGTCTCTCTCTCTGCCTCTCAAATAAAATTTTTAAAGATGTGTCTCAACTCGGGAAGGAGGCTGGGAGAGCACAACCCTGCCAGCATCTCTACCACTTCCGCACTGCCCCAGCCAGGAACAGAATCCCCTTCAGCTGACTTCTTTGTGCTCATTTTGTCAACACTCGTAAATAGAGAAGGGTGTGAGACGAACGTCCTGCTGCCACTGGACAGCTTTCCAGTACCTGAATGGGTCAACATAACCACAGGATTTGGAAGTGGCCGACTGAGGATCATAATCAAGTGCAGGCAGGCAGTTTCTCACAGGGGACATCAGCCTGGAGTATGGTCCTCCACTCTCAGACAGTCTTGGAGAGCTGGCAATGCGATGGAGCAGGACCCACAACCCTCTCAGAAATGGCCCTGTTTTCCAGGAGGCCTCAGAAATCCGGGCAGAAGACCCCTCAAAAAGGGACAAAGGGAAGGAACCTTACCAGGAATGGAGAGAAGTGTTGGGCACCAAACAGTAAGAAATGAAATTGTTAGCCGGAGACATTCGGTGGAGGGAGAAGCAGAGTGATGAGCAGAACATGGCAGAGCTGATAGGAGCGTTCAGCCCAGTCTTGCCTCCATTGCAACATCAGCCAGACTTGCCTTTCCACACTTCCCTGACCTCGGCTTGTCTGCTCTCCTGCTGCATAGACCGGTTATGCATCCAACAGAGGAAGACTCTGCCCATGCTGGCCAGAGCTCCCGGAGCAGTGTTGGAACCAGACTGATGAGAGAAGCCAGCTAAAATAGTTCTGCCTCCTCCATTTTGTCTTGTGCTGTGTCAGGAAGGAATAGCCATAGAATAAGGGTTAGTGGCCATTCAGTCCAGCTCAATGGTTACTGGGCATTTGTCATGTGTCAAACACTGTGCTAAACACTGAGAAGAAAAGAGGTAACTGTGGCAAGGTGTTGGTGGACTCCACAAGGCAGCAGAAAACAATACAAAGGCATAATTAAAGTGAAGTCTGTATAGCAACAATGCTAATACAGCTGGCAGTGTTCTGTGTGTAGGAGAAGGAGCAGGAACATCGGAAAATCTTAAAAAGGAGGGGATGATTGAACTGAGACTTGAAGAATACCTTAATGGCAGGCAGCCCAGGTGAGCAAGAGGGAAGAGGGGGAAATCTGGGAGCAGAAGAAATAACAGGCTCTGATGAGGATGCATCAGCCATCCCTGTAGAATCTGTGTGCATGGGAGAGACAAACAGAGCTGAGCTTAGCAGGGCAGGCTGAGCCAGTCTGTTGAGTAGACAGCCTTGAGTTCATGTCAAAAATGGGACTTTATTCTGACTCTGGGGAACTGTCATGGGGTTTCAAGTGGCCAGATTACTCGGGCACATCTCTGACATGAGGATGGATTGCAAAAAAGACAGAGGAGAGGCAGGAAGCTGTGTTAATGGACTCCTGCCTAGACTGCAGAAATGGGAATGATGAAGTAGACAAGAATACGAGAAAATGCTTGGTGGGGCAGGTGTTGTGATGCAGTGAGTTAAACCATCCCTTAGAACACCCACATCCCATATCAGAGTTGCATGGAATTGAGTCCTGGTTCTGATTCTGATCCAGCTGCTTGCTAATGTGCCTGTGAGGCAGCAGATGATGGCTCAAATAATACGTGAGTCCCTATCACCCACATGGGAGATCCTGGTTGGAGTTCCTGGCTTCTGGCCTCTGCCTCAGCCAGCACTGACTATTGAAGGCATTTGGAGAATGAACAAACAGAAGAAAGATTGATATCTACCTCTCTCTTTCTCTCTCTCTCACTCTCTCTGTACCCCCCACCCTCTCTTTCTGTCTTTCAAATAAATAAAAATGAATAAACATTTTTACAACATTTTATCAGTAGAATTTAAGGCTCTTGTTATCCAAATGGATACAAGAGGGCTAATTTCCAAGCCTGGGCAGCCCAGTGACTTCTAACACTGCACTGTTTGCTAGCATATCATCAGGGGTCTTTCAGGGCTCACTGACCAGCTTTCCTTTCTCTTGTGTGAAGACAGTTGCATCCAAGTTCTGCTGTTTTCTATAGAAAAAAAGGTGAGTGGCTATCACAGTTATACAAAGCCTGCCAGTAACTGTTTTCCATTTGAGAACCAAAGGGTTAAAAAAAAAGAAATTCAACAATGAGATCTTAGGTTTTAAAGCTCTGGGATTCATTTTAACCAACTGTTGCCATGGTTTCAAGAGTTGAAAGTCAACATTTCCAGGTAATCCCAAGATCTCAACAGTGCCACAGCATTCAGGCACCAAGGAACAGTCAAAGGCCACCCCCCCCCCCATTAGCGACAGGGCTCTGCAAAGGCTGTGCAAGGCCCACAGATCGGCACTCAGCTTAACCATTGATGCTACATTTCTAATTAGAGGGTGACACCTTGCAAAAGTGGGACTTTTTAGAGAGCTGGCAAATGGCATTCTTTTAATAAGTCATTAGGAAATTGCTTTTTGAGAATGCAATGAAAGTACAAGTTTCTCACTTAGGGGACTCATGCAGACTTGAAGAAATATTTGTGCACACATGGTCTGCATCTGGTGGCCCAACTAAGGCAGACCAACCCACTGGGAGGACTGGCCAATAAGACCCAGCACGATCCAAATCACTGAGGAAAATGACAGTGGAGGCTATTGCTAAGTAGTTTGTCTTGTGAACATGCTCTCCCACTTCCCACTGGCCCTTTGCCTCATGTTTAGAACTGTGGGGAGCAACCCGGACTAGACTAAGTTACTGGAATTAAGACTTATTCTATGCATCTGCTTTCCCACAATATGGCGCTGAGAAGGGAAACAGCTTCTACACAGCTGCCTCCAGTTCAACCAATAAACTGTGGGACCTGTTCCTGATTGGAGGAGAGCAGCGTACTCGGCGTGTGGGTAGCAGAGTTGGGATTGGTGGAAGAGGACTATAAAGGAGGAGAGAGACGGCATGCACCAGGAACATCTAAGGGGAACATCTAAGAGGAACACCTGTGCAGCCCCCGAGAGAGCCGGCCGGCGGTGTGCCGCTCCCCCGCAGAAGTGGGGAATGTGGCTAGGGGGAATCGCCCTTCCACGGAGGTGGAAGGGACGGCAGCCAACCCGGGAAGAACCAGCAGCAAACCCGGGGAGGGCCGAGCAGACAAAAGAACAACGCAGGGTCCTGTGTCGTTCCTCCACGAAGAGGGGGAGCGACAAGAACCAAAATACAGATGCGAAGACAGACCCAACCTTCGAGAGGACTGCACAGCCTTATCTTGTGACATGCAAGGGCAGGAAAAAAAAATTACTTTTTATGTCTTGGATATCCCCAAAATGTTGATGCTGAGTTTGAGCCTCATTTGTAAGCCAGGAAAGAGTTGATTGAGACAGGAAGCATGTGACAAGTTTAAGAATGAAAGATCTTACTGTTCTTTGCCTGCCCAGACAGAATCTTCTTCTTCAGAAACTCTCAGTCACAGAAAGTAATAATGTTTACATTTTTACATTTATTTATTTATTTGATGGGCAGAGTGACACAGAGAGACAGACAGACAAGACAAATGGAGAGAAAGGCATCCCCCATAGGCTGGTTCACCACCTCCCCCCACAACCCCTCCAAGACCCACAGCAGCCAGCGCTGGGCCAAGGCCAAAGCCGGGAGCTGAGAATGCACTCCAGGTTTCCTGTGTGGGAGGCAGGGGCTCAGCTCCTTGAGCTGCCTCTCAGGGTGCACATCAGCAGGAAGCTAGAGTCCGAAGTGGCGCAAACCCAGGCACCCTGATAGGGTATTCAGGCATCCCAAACGGCCTCTTCACTGCTGCACCAAACCCTCAGCCCAGACACTAACTTTTCAGTTTGGAAAAGCATCCTGTGAACTCCACATACATGAGTGGAATTCCATGGGGAGAATGAAGGGCTTTATTCTCAGATTCAGCAACAGTACCCACGTGACATCTCAGAGTACCAATTACACCACTAAGGCGGGCTCAGGAACGCTTCCTTCAACCATCGTTGAAACTGCCTGTGGAACACTCCCTTTTTCTAAGGCTCCAATTGTGGGCCGTTCTCGGAACTGGGTTTCTGGATCTGATAGGTCAACCAGAGTTTTGTATCTGGAAAGGGAAAGCCCTGGGAGAGCTTCCTGAGGCTCAGTAGGCCTCAGGTTCACAGTGACTCAGCAGATTTGGACACGCTTACTCAACCCTAACAACCAGACACCAGTTCTTCAAAGTCTTTTAAATAAGTTCTTCTTGACTTTTGAAAGAATACTTTTTTTTGATACATTTTTTAAGATTATTTGAAAGAGAGTGAGAAAGAGGGAGAGAGGGAGAGAGAGAGAGAAAGGAGAGAGAGAGAGATCTTCCATTTGCTGTTTCACTTCCCAAATGACTGCATTGGTTGGGGCTGGGCCAAGCCCATTCCAAGAGCCTGGAACTCCATCCATGCTTCCCACGTGGGTAGCAGGAGCCCAGGAATGTGGGCCATCTTGTGCTGCTTTCCCAGGCACAACAGCAGGGAGCAGGATCAGTAGAGGAGCAGCCACAGGATGCAAACAGACACTCATATGCATGCTGGCAATGCAGCCATCAGCTTCACCTGCTGTGCCACGATGCCAGCCCCAGAACTTAAGTTTGACAGGTTTCAAAGGTTCCCAGTTTGTCATCTGTGCACAAGACTAATTGAAATCAAGTCAGAACAAGTCTTTCTTATAGCAACCTATAAATTAGTATATCGTAATATGTACCACGTGTTGGCATTCATCCAGATGTGTCTGATGAGCGAGTCTTAGAGTGGAGGGAGCTGCATCAGTCATATAGATGTACATACAAGTGTGTGTAAAAATACACGTGTAGCATCATTCTGAAGATCACATAGATCTGGTGACACCAATGGCAAAGCACAAATGGCTCAAGGCCCCAAAGACTAAACTTTTACTCCCTGAATCTTTAGGACAAATTGTGCATTACCTACTTGAGTTACCAAAGGCACAAAGCTTGACTCTGTTCTATGGAGAATTAAAGTATGAAATAAGATTGCTAAAAATCAAACAAAATGAATGCTGCTAGGCCATGTTTTTAGGAACTCAACATATTTTGTCATCCGCAGAATTTGCAACTTTGGTCCTGCATCAGAGAAAAACTCACGGCATGATGTGGTCATTCTCTGCGTGAAAAGGAACAGAGATTTTTCAAAAGAAGCAATTGACTTGTTAAAGAGTTGACGGCTCATAAACATTTTGACTTTGTGATCAAACTGGATGGGGATTTACTTATCCTCTGACTTTGCTGTCAGATAATTTATAAGTTTCCTTCTCAGCCATGAACTGTGGAAAATCTGAGGAGGATTTGGTGGGGCAGAGAGGAGGGAACAGAACAATAGAACACAGCTGTTGTGCCGGCTTCCATTTCAAGAAAAACAAATGGAAATCATTTAATTTGGACTTCACCTCTGAGGGAAAAAAAACTCTGGCCCCCTTTGCCGTCTGAGTCTCTCAAATCTATTTTGAGAGTTAAGAGATCTACTTGGGGCACCTCATTCATTCTTCCAAAATACCTTGTACTTTTTTTTTTTTTTTTTTTGACAGGCAGAGTGGATAGTGAGAGAGAGACAGAGAGAAAGGTCTTCCTTTTCCGTTGGTTCACCCTCCAATGGCCACCGCGGCCAGCACGCTGCGGCCGGCGCATCGCGCTGATCCGAAGCCAGGAGACAGGTGCTTCTCCTGGTCTCCCATGGGGTGCAGGGTCCAAGGACTCCCAGGCCACAGCAGAGAGCTGGCCTGGAAAAGGAGCAACCGGGACAGAATCCGGTGCCCTGACCAGGACTAGAACCCGGTGTGCCAGCGCCGCAGGCGGAGGATTAGCTTATTGAGCCACAGCACCGGCCAATACCTTGTACTTTAAGAGAACTCTACTGCGGAATTTGTAGGCATTATTGCTGAAGCTAAGACAAGATGTTGAGCTGTTTTTCTTTTGACTGTTTCATCAAACACATCTAGAATCTAGAGACACGTGTGGTGCAGCATGATGAAGGTGTACCAATTCATAGACTTCCATCATCATTAAAGTCGTTTCGTGCACTGGTTGTATCCAAGAGACAGGATCCCTCTGTCTCTCTCGTGTCATGAATCCTCCCCAGGAGCAGGCTAATGCAGCTGATGCCTTTGCTCCCTGAAAGATTCCAAGACCTGAGGCTCTGAAAGGCAAGTGTTGGGCTGAGATTTACACTAACAAGGAAGCAGAGTGACCAGTACCAACGGCTCCTGGTCATGCCTTTTGGGGTCTCCCCAGAAGTCTCTGCCTCCTTGAGGGTGTGACATTAGCATTTTACACCACAGCATCAAACAAGTCCTCCAGTTTTAGCCTACATAGAAACCATTGATCATTCATCTGACATTCAATGCTATGCTCTTCAATATGGATAATGAATTAAATTCATGCATTTAACAAGTATTCCCTTTTTTAAGATTTATTTATTTGAAAAGCAGAGTTACAGAGAGGCAGAGGCACACAGAGAGAGGTCTTTCATCCACTGGTTCACTCCCCAGATGGTTGCAATGGCCGGAGCTGGGCCAATCTGAAGCCAGGAGCCAGGAGCTTTTTCCAGGTCTCCCACACAGGTGCAGGGGCCCAAGGACTTGGGCCATCTTCTGCTGCTTTCCCAGGCCATAGCAGAGAGCTGGATTAGAAGAGGAACAGCCAGGACTCAAACCCGCACCCATATGGGATGCTGGCCCTGCCGGCAACAGTTTTACCCACTATGCCACAGGGTCAACTCCACAAGTATTTCTTAAACACTACGTACTGATCACCATACTGAGCAACACAAAATGAACGAGTTATTGTGCCTGATTGAGGATTCTTGTGAGGGAGACTACGTGAAAATTATAAATACTGTGCTTGAAAAGGCAGAAAGAGGAGCACAGTAGTGCAGAGCCCAATGAAAGATAAAGTTAATGCTAACAAACCAGGATTTCATTCTCATACTTTCCTATGCCCCAGTCCCTACCATGATACTGGGCAAAAACATGCATGTGACAGATGTCTAGTTGGTTGGTTGGATGGATAGATGAGCAAACAGGAAGGGTAAGTAAGTAAACAGATTAAAAACAGATTGACAATTCAGGGAAAAATGTCTTTTAACAAGTCATGTCAATATAGGCAAGGAAGTAGCTGGCAGGAAGGAGCCAAGATCACCAGCACCTCCCCCTTGTACTACAAAAAAACTGCCCAGAACCAGCACCACCAAAAATAACCAACATGGCTGCAGACTGCATGCCCACAATGACCTATAAGTAATTTAATGTCATTATGATAAAATTACCAGGGTTGACCCTCCTACTCCCATCATGCAGCTGACACCATGAGACTTGGAAAGAGCAAGGACATGGGTGGTTCTCAACCGCTGCCCCCAAACATTGCCCCCTACAAATATTCTAATAAACCCTGCCCTAGACATCGCCCTCTATGCTTCCAGGTCATATAAAGCAATGATCTGGAGCCTCACTGGGCACAGCTCACCCTCCAGCACGCCCACACTCCCCTTGAACACATAGCTTCACTTTGCATGCAAATAACTCTCATTCCTCTGCTAACTTTTATCTATGTTGTGTCTGCAAATTCTTCATTGCACCAGAGACAGAACCTGAACCAATCCTACAACACTGTTCTGACTTTAGGTTTAGAAAATCTAGTCAACATAGTTAGAAAGCACATTATAATTTGTTGCCATATCTAAAATTAAAAGTTTGAGTTGACTTTTGTGCAAAAAAAATGTTTGGTTCAGGGTCAGCATTGTGACTTAGTAGGTCAAGCCACCTGCTGCAATATCAGCATCCCACAGCAGAGGGCAGGTTTGAGTTCCAGCTGCTCTGTTTCTGATCAAGCTCCCTGCTAACACACCTGGGAGAGCAGCAGGTGATGGTCCAAGTGCTTGAGACCCTGCCAACCATGTGGGAGACCTGAATGGAGTTTTTGGCTCCTGGTTTCAGCCTGGCCCAACCCCAGCCATTCCACTTGAGGAATGAACCAGAGGATGAAAGATAGCTCTCTTTCTTACTCTGCTATTCAAGTGAATAAATAAATCTTCAAAAAATCTGGCTCAAAAAAATGTTTTCATAATATATATAAAATATATAAATATAATTAAAATATATAAGTATAATGAAAATATTTCATGAATTTCAGAAAAATTCTGTGCCAAAATAAACTCATAATTCCATTTTTTCCATTAACTTTTAAAATACCATCATAGCACATGACAAATGGTAAAATAAACAATTTTTTCTCTATGAGGACACAGATCTAATTAACTTCAACATACCAGTTTGTCTATTTCTACTCATATTCAGCTCCAACACTGTTTCTCAGAGATGCTTTTCCAGGATCCTCCCACACACCGTCTAAGCCTGGGCCTCTGACACACAATCTCACAGAATCAGGTCCTGCGGCGTAATCACACTGATCTCCGTGTGTTCTTCCAGACACAAGAATTGGTCTGATTTGCTTTTAGATTCATTCCTGTCTCTTCTTGTGGAATAGACACCCAGCAAGAAGAGCAGGGGCCCCATCTGTACCTCAGCACCCCTGAAACAGCTCCAACACTTAGGCAGCACTTGGCACGTAGAAGGTGATAAATAAATATTTGTTGAAGAATACAGAGAAACACACCTGTCTCTCTGACTGCAATCCTGCCTGTGTACAAGAAGTAATGCTTTTTAAAAGTTCTGTCAAGGTTCAGTTTCCAAAAAAATCTTTCACCACTTATATATAGATGTCGCTCCCCCTCTTCGTGGAGGAACGACACTAAACCCTGCCTAGGCTTCATATCCGAGTCACGGCACCATTATGTCGCTCCCCCTCTTCGTGGAGGAACGACACAGGACCCTGCGCTGTTCTTTTGTCTGCTCGGCCCTTCCCGGGTTTGCTGCTGGTTCTTCCCGGGTTGGCTACTATCCCTTCCACCTCCGTGGAAGGGCAGTTCCCCCTGGCCGCATTCCCCACTTCCTCAGGGGAGCGGCACACCGCCGGCCGGCTCTTCTCGGGGGCTGCACAGGTGTTCCCTCAGCTAGATGTTCCCCATAGATGTTCCCGGTGCATGCCGTCTCTCTCCTCCCTCATAGTCCTCCTCCGCCAATCCCAACTCGGCTGCCCACACGCCGAGTACGCTGCTCTCCTCCAATCAGGAGCAAGTCCTACAGTTTATTAGTTGAACTGGAGGCAGCTGTGCGGAAGCTGTTTACCTCTCTCCCAACGCCATGTTGTGGGAGAGCAGATGCATAGAATAAGTCCTAATTTCAGCAACTTAGTCCAGTCCGGATTGCTCCCCACATATAGACACTAAGAAATGTGTACTCGAGAAAAACAAAACGCGTATGATTCCAGTTGAATCTGATGGGTGTCAGTGATTCACACACCCCCAGCTGAGTGGAAGCTGGAAAATGTGATGCTGAGGTTTCCGGGAGTCAACACAGAACACCCAATCCTTGCTCCCCTAGTGCAGGGACCATGGGTACATGAAGGTGGTGCACTGATAAGGATGACTTCAAAACCGACCGGCCCACTGGAAGATGGCCTGTCCATCTATACCCCAAACAATGTGTGACACCCCCCCCCAACCCTAGGCTGTGGGAAAGTGCACCTGCAGGAGGGCTTGGATCCACAGGACACGGAGACTGACAGCAAGGGTTTCCTTACCCTCTTTAGAGAGTGGTGCAGAAAGGTAACGTGATCTGGAATCTGCACCATCACAGAGCAGTCGACGGTACTCAAGTAAGGCAGAAGGAGTAACAGATGGGACAAGAGGCCAGAGGGCTCCCCTGGGTCCCTGAACTTGGAAGTGGTGAGGGAGGCCAGAGGAAAGGACAAACCTCTCAATGGCAAACCCTGGGTGAGCTACCCCTTCCCAAACTGGGAACACAGTGCAGCAGGTGGCAAGTGAGTCTGGGAGGTGGGACACAGTGCAGTAGGCAAGCTTGATCATCTGGTGGAACAGCTCTAGGGACTGCCAGCCTTCATTTGCGCAAAGTACCTGGTAGCTGGTACCCAGTCTTGCCCTTGTCAAGGCTGTGAAATGACTTCAAAGAATTCAAACACCTTAGGATCCTACATTCCAGAGGTTCTGATACCATAACATTAAAGTAAAGCCATGATGTGGAGGATATTCATGTCCCTGCTTCTTCCCACTACTGCCCAGTTCCCTCCCATCTTAACATCCTCTTCAGCACCAGAAACAGTCTCGAGGCATGGATGTGAAACTTGGGTGAGCAGGAGAAAAACTGGAAATCCACTTGGTATAGCCGTATTGGTTCCAAATTCAAAGACTTTTGGCTGAGAAGATCCCCCCAATTCAATTGTGACTTCTTAGTATCCTGTGGCTTTATGCTCAACAGCCTGTTGTGTGGGTTCTCCCACCCACTCACACGACATCACAGCAGGTGCTACAAGTTCCTGAACACTCACTGTGGTCCAGGCACTGTGCTGAGCCCTTTGAGGGTATCACCTCACGTGGGTGATCCTGTGCCTGACTGGAAGACTGCCTGCCTAGCCTATGCAGGAGGTCAAGAGGGTGTGGCTCACCACGGCCCCCAGGGAAAACCTGGTTGAGGACTCAGCACACCTTGACCCACCCATGACCTAACTGCTAGCAGGCAGCAGAGGCCCCAGGCACATTTCCCCCACCCTCACTTCCTGTTGAAGGGCCTTGTGATTGTCAACTAGGTAACCAACTCCAGGTGTGTGGCCCAGATCCATAAGACCACCTGGAGGCCAGCGCCGCGGTTCACTAGGCTAATCCTCCACCTTGCGGCACCGGCACACTGGGTTCTAGTCCCGGTCGGGGCACCGGATTCTGTCCCAGTTGCCCCTCTTCCAGGCCAGCTCTCTGCTGTGGCCAGGGAGTGCAGTGGAGGATGACCCAAGTGCTTGGGCCCTGCACTCCCTGGGAGACCAGGAGAAGCACCTGGCTCCTGCCTTCGGATCAGCGCGGTGCGCCGGCCGCAGTGCGCCGGCTGCGGCGGCCATTGGAGGGTGAACCAACGGCAAAGGAAGACCTTTCTCTCTGTCTCTCTCACTGTCCACTCTGTCGAAAAATTAAAAAAAAAAAAAAGACCACCTGGAAGGCTACGTAGGCTTCAAGTGTAGAGGTGCCAGCATCTGCTTTATCCTACAGAATAAATGTTGCTACCCTGAACTCGCTACTCCCCTTTGCCTGCCCTATAAAAGCTTGCGCCTGACTTTTTTTTTAATTTTTGATAGGCAGAGTTAGATAGTGAGAGAGAGAGACAGAGAGAAAGTTCTTCCTTCCATTGTTTCACCCCCCAAATGACCGCTACGGCCGGCACGCTGCACCAATCTGAAGCCAGGAGCCACGTGCTTCCTCCTGGTCGCCCATGCGGGTGCAGGGGCCCAAGCACTCGGGCCATCCTCCACTGCCTTCCCGGGCCACAGCAGAGAGATGGACTGGAAGAGGAGCAACCAGGACAGAATCCAGCACCCCAGCTGGGACTAGAACCCCGGGGTGCCAGAGCCGCAGGCAGAGGATTAGCCTAGTGAACCACAGCACTGGCCATGCCTGACTGTTAATAAGCAGACATGTTCACCAAAACTGTCTCTGGTACTTCTTGTCGGAGAACACCATCACCCCACCAACCCAACAGTGTGGGCCTCACAGGATGAGCCCACAACCTCAGTGCCCACATCTGTGCAGTGGAACGAGAACCCCACTACAAAGATGCGGAAACTGAGGTTTCTAAGTCCCAACCTCTTTCTCACATTCACACAGCTCATCATCTAGGGGACCAACACTGGAATGCAGCCGGTGAAGCCACCGCTTGCGATGTTGGCATCCTTATCCAAGTGCTGGTTCAAGTCTTGGCTGTGCCGCTGCTGATCCAGCTCCCAGCTAATGCATCTGGAAAGGCATTGCAAGATGGACCACGTACCTGGGCTCCTGCTACTCACATGGGAGACCTGCATGGAGTTCACGGCTCCTGGCTTCAGCCTGGCCCGGCCCCAGCCATCGTAGCTATTTGGGAAGTGAACCAGTAAATGGAAGAGCTCTCCCATGCAAATGCACACGTTCTCATTCTATTACTCTACCTTTCAAATAAGTAAATAAATAAGTCTTTTTATTAAAAAAAAAAAAAAAAGAAAAAGGAGCTGAAATTCAAACCCAAGAAACATGACTCCAGGACTTTCACTAAACCATAGCAACCATAGCAGTCAGGACAAAGAAGAAATCTCTGGAAAATCCATCTGGGGCAAAGCGTGAGCAAGGCTGTCACCTGCAGGCTCCCTTTAAAACAGGAAAATCCAGGAGAGAGCTAACGTGGCTTCTTGGAACAGCTCTTGCTTCAAATCTATTCTTACAGAAGCCATCCCAGCTCCTGCAGAAGTCACTACAACAACCCATGAACACGGCCACAGAGAAAGGGCAAGACGGAGCTGTTCCAGGACACGGCAATGAAACGCCTCCTTTGATTCTGATGAGAGGCTTGGGGTAGCTGATTTCCCAGAGATGGACTCGTGCCTTCCATGTATCCTGACCGGAACAGTGAATCACCGTGACTGTTAGAGAATGGCAGAAGCGATGTAGTTTTGGACAGCTGCACCTCCTCTCTCTGCCCTTAGATCATTTTCTTCCGCAGCCCTGTCACTCTGCTGTACAAAGCCCACAAGCAGCATATCGGGACACTCCTGTCACCTGCTGAACCCCCAACAGGTGACCAGCATCTACCGCCAGTGCAGCAAGTGCACCCAGGAGGACTTCCCAGTCCCGCACAGTCCCCAGATGACTTCACATTAAACAGAACAGCCCCACTCAATCCACAAAGATGCCACAGATAATAAAACACCCGTGGTCGGCACCATTAGGTTGGAGAGAAGTTTCCTATGCAGCGATAGCTGAAATTCAGTGTTCTTGGGCCTTGGTTTCCTGAACAGAATCCTAATTATTCTTATTGTCCACTAGGGAAGTGTTAGTTTTAGCATTTTAGGGCTCAAAGATGAAGGTGAGAAGGCAGCCAGTTAAAACAGAAAAGACTTTCGTTGAAGACAGGACAGCACAGGTAGGGGAAAAGTAAGGATGCAGCCCACCCAGACAGCAGCAAGGAGGGGTCTGACAAGAGATTCAGACCACATCAGGCAGTGAGCCGCAGCCTGTTTTATGCTGTTTGCTGGGAAGGGGCCATGCAAACATGCAGAGACTCACATCCACCGGGATAAAGTGAGCTGAAGTGTGCGGAAGACCCCTGAGTTGCAACATAAGGGTGTGTCGCTTTGGGATGCCCAGGAAGAAGGTCTCACAGCAGTTGGAGTTGGCCCAACAAGGTACTGGGCAGTAAGATTGTCAGGTTTGAGAATAACTATTTGTGCTCTCATTTCACCAAGGTTGTTGGAATTAGGTATGTGTGTCCCAGTGGCCTAACAAGTCCTAACAGAAAGGTCTCACTCCTTTGTTTAAATGAAGATTCAACTGGGGTTGGCATTGTGGCACAGCGGGTCAAGCTGCCACCTGTGACACTGGCATTCCATGTGGGAGCACCAGTTAGAGTCCTGGCTGATCTGTCTCTGATCCTGTTCCCTGCCAATGTGCCTGGGAAGACAGCAGAAGCTGGCCAAGTATTTAGTTAGGTGCCTGCCATCCAAGTGGGAGACCCGGATGGAGTTCCTGGCTCCTGGCTTTGACCTGGCCCCATCCCAGTTTGGGGTGGTGAACATTTGGGGAGTGAACCACTGGATGCAAGATTTCTCTCTCCCTCCCTCTCCAATTCTGCCTTCTAAATAAATAAATAAATCTTTTTAAAAATTGAGTCTTCAGTTGAGAAATGTTTCCTGTTGTCCTAACTTGGATGCTGAAGAGGTAAAAGGCAAAAAATTCTAGGGCAAAATGTGATCACTGTGTTGTCTGACCATTCCAACAACAGCTTAGAAATAGATATTATGCTTTAGATGAAGCCATTTAGAACTGGCCCCAACCCATTAAGAAACGGAAGTCTCCAAAGAGTTAATGGTGAGACTGGGAAGCTGATGGGGAATCGGAAGCTCAGAGAAAGAAAATGTTTATCTTGTGGCTCTTGTCACAGCTTAAAGCCCAATCTGGTCTAAATGGAGAATGGCTATTAGCAAATCAATTAATTAGGGTCCTGTTGGCTTTTCTCATGTCAGCTCTAATTATTTGTTTTCTTGATCTGAGGTGTCCTTAGATTATTTACAATCATTCTTGCCAGGCAGAAGATAATCAGGTTGAACCTCACAAGTGCCTGGGAATGAGAGGGCAGCTTTTATCTTAGACACTCCTATCTCAGGCAATATTTCAGAGCCGGGGCCTCTCCAAGACAAAGGTTCCTACTGAAGTTAACAAATGACCAGCTTTGATAATAAATTTTCAAAGAGGGAGATAATTAATTAAATTTGCTTGGGAAAAATCCCTGGAGGCAGGGACACTTGTTGAGATGGAAGGGACAATAGTATTTCTTTATGTCTTACCTAGGGTCTGAGAAAAAAAAATCCATATTTCTGTAGGGAAACTGAGGCAGCGATTCAAAAGCATCGACCCACCCGTGGACAGTACACAGGATATGACAAACTAATTCTGTCCTCATTTCTCAGACACACACTTGTCTTTTGTTAATATGTAAGTCAAGGTTATTTTTCTTCAATGTACAGCTCAATCTCAACCTCATTCTTTGGCTGATCATTTTTATTCCTCTTTGTTATAAAACAAAAGAATCCAGGTTCCATTTTTAGCTTGAGAGAGAAAAATGAGAAGTTCCCTCTCTCTCTCTCTAGCAAGTAGGAGAGTGTCTCTTATAACAAAATAATTACCTAATTAAAGTGTTCAATTGAATCAGTTACTGCAAGTGCAATTAAATCACGCTGCCAACAGGAATATATTATACCTGATAAGAGGGCGAGTTAGTGAACAGATCGACACAGAGCGTGAAGATCACGCTCTCCGTTAAACTCAAGGAAGAGGTGATTTATCCTGCCCCTGGAAGGCACTGTGTCTTCTGAACGAGATTTTGTTTTTTAATATGCCAAGGAAGCAACGTACATGGAGTCTACAAGTTCATGAAAAAAATGCACATTATGGAAAACCCAGGCACGACTTTCAAAATTTTTTGCATCAAGGTAAATTTATCTTTCTTTTTTATTTTTTAATTTATTTTATTTGAAGGTGGAGAGAGGGGGAGGGGGAGGGGGAGGGGGAGGGGGAGGGGGAGGGGGAGGGGGAGGGGGAGGGGGAGGGGGAGAGGGAGAGGGAGAGGGAGAGGGAGAGGGAGAGGGAGAGGGAGAGGGAGAGGGAGAGGGAGAGGGAGAGGGAGAGGGAGAGGGAGAGGGAGAGGGAATCTTAACATTCACTGGTTTCCTCCCCAAATGGTCACAACTTTCTGGGCTGCTCCAGGCCAAAGGCAGGAGCCTGGAGCTCCATGAGGGTCTCCTACCTGGATGGCTGGGACCCAGAGACTTGGGCCATGTTCTGCTGTTTTCCCAGGCACATTAATAAGGAGCTGGATCAGAGGTGGAGTAGCTGGAACTCTAATGGGCCCTCCAACATAGGACGCAACATAATAGGCTGTAGCATAGCTCGCTGCGCCACAATGCCAGTCTCCTAAACTTATCTTTTAATTCCAATTTCCGTGTGCTTTTGGAAGCACCCTCATGGTGGTTGTGAGAATGCTACATGCTTATGTCTACTTTGTCAGTGGATCGGTAGCCATGGTCTCTTGAAACAAAGGCCTTAGCAACTAACTTATCATAAAGCCACCTTGCTACTTTTCCCTCCCAGTGGGTGCCGCCCATGGTGGTCACTCCTGCATGACGAAAGGTATGAACAATGAAAAGACAGTGCCAAAGTGGGAGCCAGGCAGAAGTGATTATTCTCTTTGACCAAAGGAAAATCTATCTCTATCCACTTGCTAATCACAGCTCCCCATTTCTTAGAGCTCTTGATGGCTCACTACCTGTGCTAGCTAAGCCACCTTTTCTTCCCAATGATCTTTCCAAAGGCTGGGATATTAGTTTTTCTTATCTACTTTGGATGTCAGCCATTGTGACTCCACATCAAGAATCCACCATTTCTCTCCTCCTCCACTAGAACTGCTGTACAAGCAGAAGATGTAGAAAAGTCTAGAAAACAAGAAAAAGAGTTCAGATGCTCTTTGACTTATGATGGGGTTACGTCCCAGGACCCCATCATAATTTGGAAACACTGTAGTCAAAAAACGCACTGAGTGGTCTGGTGCAGGAGCACAGTGGGCTAAGCCTCCACCTGAGGTGCTGGGATCCCAGAGGGGCACCAGTTCTAGTCCCGGCAGCTCCACTTTCCATCCAGCTCTCTGCTGTGGCCTGGGAAAGCAGTAGAAGATGGCCCAAGTGTTTGGGCCCCTCCATTCACATGGGAAACCCAAAAGAAGCTCCTGGCTCCTAGCTTCAGATCAGCCCAACTCTGGTTTTTGTGCCATTTGGGGAAGTGAATCAGTGGACAGAAGACCTCTCTCTGACTCTCCCTCTCTCTCTCTAACTCTACCTCTCAAATAAATAAAATCTTTTTTAATACACTGAAAACACCTAATCTCTCAAACATCCTACTTCAGCAATACAGCACAGTGTAGATGATCAGCTCCTTCCCTTGAAAACACAGGGCTGCCTAGCATCACCCAGACTTCATGTTGCCATCTCAGGGAAAAGAGTCAAAGTCAAAATTTCAGCTACATTTTCCACTGAATGCATTTTATTTTCACACCATCATAAAGCTGAAAAATCCCAAGTTGAGCCATCATAAATAGAGGACCAGCTGTATTGTCCTGGACATGTCAGGTATAGTGTCCACATTGGCCATTTGGAAGGGAATGTAAATTGGAAGAAGCTGTCAAAAGCATCTCTAGTTTTTGGACTCAGTTTAAAAAAAAAAAAAAAGAAGAAGAAAAGACTGCCAAAAGTTAGCCCCTAGAGCCTTGTTGCCTGTTTCCTGTTCCTGTCCCCATATTCCCTGTGTCTTTACAGTAAGATCCTATTTTCTGAAGGTGATGGGGTGAGTGCCATGGCCGTGCAGAGCCTGGTACAGCTAAGCTGCCCCCTGCAATGCCAGCCTCCCATATTAAAGCACTGGCTTGGGTCTCAGCTGCTCTGCTTCTCATGCAGCTTCTTGCTAACGCACCTTGGAAGGCAGCAGAAGGCAGCCCAAATATTTGGGCATCTGTCACCAACATGGGAGCCTGGATAGAGTGCCCAGCTTCTGGCTTCAGCCAGCCCCAACTAGTTCATGAAAGATCTCTCTCATTCTCTCCCTCTCTCTCCTTAGCTCTATCACTCGTTCAAATAAATACCTTGTTTTTAAAAAGAGTTTAGTATACATATGTGAGATTTCTCCAATCTGGGAAACAACACCATGGACACACCCAGTCACTGTCCAGACTCTGCTTGGAGAGCAAAGGAACTCTTCCAGGGAAATCTGCAAAGTTACGGAAATTCACCAAATATCCACTTTAGATCATATGTACTATAGAGCACTCTCAAAATAGTCTACAATCTTTACACTCACATTTTGAAGATAATAAATAGATATTTGGCCTTTGTCAGGTGGAAACTTAGTTCAAAAGATCCTGTCTACTTTTGAAACCACAACAGAACTCAAAATTTTCTCCCCAGAAAAATGAATGCATTTATGAAGGATTATTATTTTTACTTTCTTCTACTAGCAGAGGAGAAACTATTAACTTTAACTGGCTGGTGGCTCATAATATCCACTCATTTTCCAGGATTAATATTCCTATCTTTAAAAAATTACCAATGCTTTTTATAAATCCAAACTGTGTTTGGGAAATTTCTGCGAGCCTATTTCGCACTTTACTCTCAGAACCCTTTGAAGTCAGTGAGAGGGCCATGATTACATCAGCCCCACAGTGTGAGAAGCCCTAGGAGAAACGGGGCCAGTACAAAAATATCCAAACAGAGAGTGAGGCTTCCCCGTCTCCGCCATGGTCCCAGAGGGCTGAGCCCAGAGACTGCTCTAAAGACAAAGTTCTTCAAGAATAAAAACAGCTGCAGGGCCGGCGCCGCGGCTCACTAGGCTAATCCTCCACCTAGCGGCGCCGGCACACCGGGTTCTAGTCCCGGTTGGGGCGCCGGATTCTGTCCCGGTTGCCCCTCTTCCAGGCCAGCTCTCTGCTGTGGCCAGGGAGTGCAGTGGAGGATGGCCCAGGTGCTTGGGCCCTGCACCCCATGGGAGACCAGGAAAAGCACCTGGCTCCTGGCTCCTGCCATCGGATCAGCGCGGTGCGCCGGCCGCAGCGCGCTGGCCGCGGCGGCCATTGGAGGGTGAACCAACGGCAAAGGAAGACCTTTCTCTCTGTCTCTCTCTCTCACTGTCCACTCTGCCTGTCAAAAAAAAAAAAAAAAAAAACAGCAGCTGCAAAAAGTGGCCACCAACTAGTGAAAAGAGGTGGGAGGAAATATCAGCAATTCACCACGTGTTGTAATGAACGCTAATTCATCGTTACAAAGTGTGCTGGAACAGGCAGTTAGCCTGCAGGAGGGTTAAAGCTCAAGGCTGCTCAGAAAGCACAGGCCTTAAACTTGACAGTTCCTCTCATCTCTCCTGCAATAACCCATGTCCAGTCTCAGCCCCCAAATCCCTTTGCTCCTGATAAGGAGTGGCCCATTCCTCTGGGTCAGGCCCACTTGGGTGGACGTTCTCCTGGATCAGGGTACTGGGCTCTTGGGGGGTGGGGAGAGGTTAAGTACAAGGCATAATAAACCAACCTTTTAATTGCATTCTTCTATGAAGCTTTTGAAGTGCCCCCATAGTTGGAGACAGGGCCTTTAGGAGATAACTAAGATTAAATGACGGGGGCCGGCACCGTGGCACAGTAGGTTAATCCTCCGCCTGTGGCGCCGCCAACCCATATAGGAGCCAGTTCTCGTCCCGGCTGCTCCTCTTCCAATCCAGGCTCTCTGCTATGGCCTGGGAAAACAGTAGAAGATGGCCCAAGTCCTTGGGCCCCTGCACTCCCGTGGGAGACCCGGAAGAAGCACCTGGCTCCTGACTTCAGATTGGTGCAGCTCCACCTGTTGCAGCTATTTGGGGAGTGAATCAGCAGATGGAAGACCTTTCTGTCTGCCTCTCCCTCTCGCTGTCTGTAACTCTATCTCAAATAAATAAATAAAATCTTAAAAAAAAAAAAGATTAAATGAGGCCCTAAGTGTGGGGTCCTGATATGATAGGACCCGAGCCCTACTATGCCGAGACACCAGAGAGCTTGCTCCTGCTCTCGTCTCACTCTGTTGTCCACTGCCCCTCGTACTTGGAGGGAGGCCACGTAAGGCCACAGCATGAGGGCTGCCGTCTGTGAGCCCAGAAGACAGCCCTCACCAGATTCGCAACTCTGCCAAAGCCTGGATCGGGGACTTGCCAGGCTCTGAAACGGTGAGGAGAAGTTCCAGTTGTTTTAGCCTCCAAGGCTATGGTGCTTTGTTGGAGCAACCCGAGACAACATAGTTCACGCTCCTATTCCTCCCAGCTAGCAAAGAGATGACTTCCTTTCTATTTGCTCTCTTTCATTCAGAATTGCATCAAAAATCAGATGTTTTTGGCTGCCACATGTCTTTAGTCTCCTTTAATCTAGTCCTCTTGCTTTTTGGATCATTCAAGATACATCTTCATTTTAATTATCACTAAATAAACACAAGTGCTGCCACTTCTAATAGTACGATGTCATCGGTTTTGAGACGAATCTTGTCAAAGGTTGAAATTTAATGTTAAAATGTGAAGAAAAGGTGTATGTTATAATCAATGAAGTGTGATGTTTCTGCCTGGATTTGTTGCAAAGACAAAGTTGCAGATGATAATTAAAAGCTTGGAAAATATATCCAGTAAGAAAAGGATTTTAAAAACAGAGTACTTAGCTGGAAGAACAGGTTAAAAGTCAGCTTCATAACAAGCTTTAAATGTGTAAAGCACCTTAAATGGAGGATGATAACAGTCTTCCACTTATATTCCAAGAAAACAAAAAAAGCAAATAGGTTAGAGCCATCAGGGAAGACTTTAATTTAGACACAGGTGAACGGATTTTTTTTTTTCTGGCTAGGAGTACTTTTAAAAAATTACTAAGAACGGTTGGGAGACTCTTTCTCCAAAGATGTGATCAGAATATTCTAGACTGAGATGTGAGCTTCGAAACAAATTTTGTTGAGGAAATAGAGGTGGCCTGAAAGGACCACAGACAGAAAAGCACTTCACAGGTGACGTATCAAGGGTGAGGCAGACGAGGGATCCCAAGCCCACTGGAGACCTGACAGTCATTTGTTGGCTGAAGAATATCAGAGGAATCATGAGAAATAAGTTTTTTGGGAATAGAAGTGGAAGAACCAGAAGTTTTTGACAGAGTGCAGGTTCATTCATGGGTTAGGAGAGGATTATGGGTATCAGACAACCGTGCTGTGCCAGTGACAGTGGCATGATGGCCGTCACTCCACTAAAGAATTTCAGTGACAAAGGAAATTTCGTGAAGCTGTTTGTCTTAGCATTTATGTGTAGGTTGGCTTGAAATAAGAAAACAGCAGAGCTAGGAAGAACCAGCAGGGGTGAGGAAAGACGTGGGCTGTGTAAGGTTGGCACAGTCACCTGATCTGGCCCTGCCAAGGCAGCTTCAGGCAGGGCTCAAAATTCAATAAACCGGTATCAGGCTGATCATCTTGTATGGTCTGCAATTGAGGTTATGATGTCCACATGCCCCTTGGAAGAAAAAAGGTTCCCTACTCCTGGACAGTGAGTCATTGCCATGGGCCAAATGCCCCCATGAAGCAGTCTGAAACCCGCCTTAGAACCTTCTCCTGACTTCCTGTAAACCGAGAGCATTGGTTTGCTAGGGCTCTGGAAACACAAATCCCACGGACTGGGCGACTTAAAGAACAGAGGTGTGCTTTCTCACGATTCTGAAAGCTGAGCTGCCCCAGATCAAGGGGTGGTCCAAGTGGCTGCGGCCTCCCCCGCCAGCTTGCAAATGCCTTCTTCTCCCTGGGTCTTCGTGTGGTTGTTGCTCTGTGCATCTGACTCCTGTGTGCCCCTTCTCCTAAAGAGCCCAGTCATAATGGGTTTGGGCCCCCCTCTGATAACATATTTTAACTTGACTTCCTCCTTGAAGAGCCTGTTGCAGAGTCACATCCTGAGGTGCAGGGCGTTAGGACTATGTCGTGTGCATTTTGGAAGACAAAATTCCACCCATAACACTCATGCAGGGACTGTGGGTGGCTTACAACTGAGGGTGCCTATTGTTTCCTTCCTGCGGCAAGACCAAGGTCCAGGAGGCGGATGCACTCTGGGGACACAGAGACAGACCCCAGTGCCAAGCCCCGGCTGCCAAACAAGCTTGCCCACTAGGGGGCCCCACACTGGAAGTAGAAACAAGAGTCTCCCTTGCTTTTCCCTTGCTCAGGGACTCCAGGTATGAGGACTGTCTCCCGTCCACAGGAAACAGTTACTGGTTGTAAGGTCAGGTCAGTCTTAATATGACGCCTGTTCCAAAATCTATTATCTAAAATATCATTCACACCTCAGCTCCACGCTTCTTTAATTTTTGATAATGAGCATTTGGTGTTCAAGAGTGTATGGCGCTGTAAATTGAGGCAGCTAATAACCCTAAGAATTAGTTCCTTTGGAATCAGCGACAAGAATGCCCTCTTGGGCTTTTTTTTTTTTCCTCTCCCGACCTTGATGTTCCACAACTGCAAATATTGCTGATGCTTTTAATTTCCTAGATGATAGTTCTTTAAATGATACCCAAGAACAGCTATCTGTCCCTGGAAACAGCTTCTGATTAAACACTCGCCTTCTTTCCTTCACCAGAATCCCCAAGCCCTTCGGTCTCCATCCCATACCCCAGACTGGCCCACAGGGTGGAAAGGACAGGAGGACAGGAGGACAGGAGGACAGGAGGACAGGAGGACAGGAGGGGAGAGTGAAAAGCATGCTCACGGTGTGCCCCCCCACAAGCCCTTTAGTTCATGAACTCTTTACCAACAGGGCTGGACCTTCCTGGTGGGTGCTTTACAACTGGGATTCCTTCCCATCGGAAGGTCTCAGCAAACATATATAATTTTTTTTTAAGATTTATTTGAAAGTCAGTTACATAGAGGGAGAAGGAGAGAGATCTTCCACCCCTGTTTCACTCCCCAGAGGGCCACCCACAGCCAGGGCTGGGCCAGGCCAAAGCCAAGAGCCAGGAGCTTCATCCAGGTCTCCCACGTTGGTGGCAGGGGCCCAAGGACTTGGGCCATCTGCGGCAGCTTTCCCAGGCCATTAGCAGGGAGCTGGATTGGAAGTAAAGCAGCTGGGCTATGAGTCAGTGCCCATTTGGGATGTTGGCAATGCAGGTGGTGGCTTTACCCACTACGCCACAATGCCAGTCCCTCTGTAAACACATATTGACCTAAAGAAAAACCTCTAACCACCCTAAGAAGTCATTGAAGGGCCTTAAGAAAAGCATAAGCCAAAATGCAATTGGTGCCAACCAGTCTCTTTTTACTGATGAGGACTTGTTTTTTTTTTTTGGTTTTTTTTTTGTTTTTTTTTTTTGACAGGCAGAGTGGACAGTGAGAGAGAGACAGAGAGAAAGGTCTTCCTTTTGCCGTTGGTTCACCCTCCAATGGCCGCCTGGGCCGGCGCACCGCGCTGATCCGAAGGCAGGAGCCAGGTGCTTATCCTGGTCTCCCATGGGGTGCAGGGCCCAAGCACTTGGGCCATCCTCCACTGCACTCCCTGGCCACAGCAGAGAGCTGGCCTGGAAGAGGGGCAACCGGGACAGAATCCAGTGCCCCAGCTGGGACTAGAACCCGGTATGCCGGCTCCGCTAGGTGGAGGATTAGCCTAGTGAGCCGCGGCGCCGGCCCTGATGAGGACTTTTAAGACTTTGCACTTGGTCCCCTAGAAGAGACTCCACTCTGGTGTGGATAGAACCTGCTGAGCCCACTCTCTGCTTGGTTCCTTGGAATTCTCCAGGATAAAGTGTGTGACAGCCAGAACAAGTTCTTCATTCCAAAGCTGCAAGTGACACGCCTTCTCCCAGTACACTCCTTGAGGCCCACCTTAGGCCCCTAAAGTAATTTTGAGGCATTCTATTTAATTTCCATGATAGATAGATTTATGAATATTTACCAATAGCAAGCCATGGCTACGGAGAAGCCCCAGGAGGGGGCTTCACTCTGCTGCATAAGTCTTAACAATAATGAAAGTTTCCAATGAGCAAATATGCCTTCCTTCACTCATTACAAACAGCAAGCCACAGCTTAAAAGATCACAAAGCAAATGACTGAAACAATAAAATATGAAAAGCAAAGGACAGGGCGGAGAATCTCTTCCTCCTGGAGAAAAACAATGAATTCCAGAGGTTGGAGTCCTTGCCTGTAGGTCAGAAAGGGACTTGGAGAAGAAACTAAAATTGCAAACCAGTTGCTTGCTCTTTCTTGGCTTCCATTAGTCCTCTGGTCTGGGTCTTTAATATACTTTTTTTTAATTTTATTTAATGAACATAAATTTCCAAAGTACAGCTTATGGATTACAATAGCTTCCCCTCCCCCATAACTTCCCTCCCACCCACAACACTCCCCTCTCCCACTCCCTCTCCCCTTCCATTCACATCAAGATTAATTTTCATATACTTTTCATTTATATGTAGATGTCCTTCTGTGTGTAGATTTTTACTTTCAGTTGCTTTTTCAGCAATCCTCTAATTTTTTTTTTTTTTTTGAGAGAGAGAGAGAGGAGAAAGATACCCCATCTGAGGGTTCACTCTCCAAATGCCAGCAAAAGCTGAGATCAGGCCAAGGCTGAGACTGTAGCAGGGGTCTAGGAACTCAATCCAGGTCATCCGTGTGGGTGGCAGGAACCCAACTACTCAAGCCATCCTCACTATCTGCTGAGATCTGCATTAGCATCCCATATCAGAGTGCCTGGTTCGAGTCCCAGCTCCTCAGCTTCTGATCCAACTTCCCCTTAATGCATAAGCTGGGAGTGGGAGGTGATGGTAACGTAGGCAAGGACCTGAGTTGCCAGCCCCTTCCTGCAGCCTCTCCTGTGCTACAGCCCCAACTGCACCACCCCCAACCCGTGCCCACTTTCATGCAGCAGAAAATCACAGCTTCAGCAGACATCAGCCAACAATATCCACCATGGCTGCAGGCTATGTCCCCACGGCGACCTTCGGCTCGCTATAGGCTGACACGGCTACTCCCATGATGTACCCGACTCCATGACGTTTCTGAGTTTTCCAAAGCAAGGGGCAAGGAAATGGGTGCTACTCAAGCCCTACCCCTGGATCCTGCCCTTTACCCATTCACTATCCCTTACGCCCCAGGTGCTACAAAGGAAAGAACCCAAACTGCCTGGAGTGCAGCTCTCCTGAACGTGCCCACGCGCCGTCCGCAGTGTGCACTCTCACTTTGCATGCAAACAAGTTTTGCTTCTGTGCTGAACCTACATCTGCATTTCATCCTTAAATGCCTTCTTACATCAGAGACAAGAACCTTGACCCAACCACCCATGACAATGACCAAGTAGTTGGGTCCCTGCCACCCATGTGGGATATCTAGTTTGGGTTCCAGGCTCCTGGCTTTGATTTGCTAAAGCCCTGACTGTGGTAGGCATCTCGAGAGTGACCCAGCAGATGGAAGACCTCACTCTGTTCTCTGTGTCTTTCTTCTGTCTCTCTCTGCTTTACTAATAAAATGAAAATAAATATTTTTAAAACATTAAGAGAGGGACCAGCACTGTGGCATATCGGGTAAAGCCGCCGCCTGCAGTGCAGGCATCCCATATAGGCACCAGTTCAAGTCCCAGCTGCTCCACTTACAATCCAGCTCTCTGCTGCGGCCTGGGAAAGCAGTGGAAGATGGCCCAAGTCCTTGGGCTCCTGTATCCATGTGGGAGACCCAGAAGAAGCTCCTGGCTCCTGGCTTCAGATCGGCTCAGCTCCGGCCATTGCAGCCAACTGGGGAGTGAACCAACAGATGGAAGACCTCTCTTTCCACCTCTCCTTCTCTGTGTGTAACTCTGACTTTCAAATAAAATAAATAAATCTTTTTAAAAAATTAAGAGAACTTTTTAAAATAATTTTTTTAAAGTTCATGGAAAGGAAATTGAAAGATACATTTATTTTGGTACAAAAACATTTTGAAATCCACACATACTTTTTTCACAGTACTCATTTTTCATGAATTTTTTCAAGACTCACTGTACTCATACTTTTTTATTAAATTGCACCAAAACAAACATCATTTAATTCCATTGTCCACAAACTTTTGAATTTCCCTCCTAGGTATTGAGTGCTAACCAGAAGCCAGACACATCTGCAGGCCTGGGGATTTGGCGGTGAACAAGACAGGAAGAATTCTTGCTCTCAAACTTTCCTTGCAGTAGGGAGGGGAGACACAATAAATGATCAAACAAGGAAATAGACAGTATGTGAGATGGGTATAAGTGCTAGGATAAAAAATAAGGCAGGAAAAGGAGTTAAGAAATGGCAGGGAAGGGTAGAGTTGGGAGGAACGTAGGGAAAACATACTGAGAAGTTGACGTGCAAGAGATGACCCAACCCCAGGGCCATCCTCAGCATGACTGAGTGTAGCAGGAGAGCTGGTGCAGCTGGACCCAGGGCTTGGAGGGGAGGACGGCTGGCAGGAAACAGTCAGAAGAACATGGAGACAGACGGCGTTGGGTACTGCAACATGGTCAGGGCTCTGTCTCCCGGAACTAGAAGAGCAAGATGGAAACCACTGACGATGGTGAGAAGGGAGAAGGAAAGGCTCTGCCTGGAGTCCTGAGAGCTCAATCACAAGCAGAGGCCATGAAGCAGGTGTCCGCGTTGACCTACGCAAGAGCTGGGGGCAGGGCGGTGACTCTCACACCCTCAGCCTGATGCCCTGGAGGCGCAGGCATTTAGACTGTTCCCTGCAGTCTCAAAACACAGAGCGTTGCCGTAAGTGCCTCAGATGGTGCCAACCTGGGCAACAAGTCCAACCCTTACAGCTTCCTGTGAGTCTATGCCATTGGAAATACAAGGCTTGCAGTGGAATTTTTTTTACAAATGCAAATCTTCATGTGACTCATCTCACTTTATTTCTTACCAATAATTCAAATCATTCTCAAGCAGTTACCATGGGTAACCATCATGACTCCTTGTAGATTTAGAAAGGAAAAAAGCCACTTTAAAACCAGACTGCTTCAAGATCCATTCTTTGCTCTTTTGGTAACTCACTGGAAAGAAGGAAGTAGCTTTCACTGTGCAAATATCACGGAGGCACGTTGTTCTTCAAACAGATTCAGTGGCTTCGGCAAAGAGGACACCTCAGCCTGCCGCACGCACACTTCTCTGGCAGGAGGGGGGATGGATGGGACGGTTCATAAACACCGATAGATAGAAAACCCATTAACTGAATCACATTAGATTAGCCAAGTCATGTTATTGAGGGCATCCGAGAAACCCCCAGTGCTAATGTCAGTGGACTATGCACTAAATAGAGGTGAGACGCTAGCATCTAGAAGGACAAGTGGAAATTCTGTCGTGGTAGAAAACAAACTCACGCACACTTCCTAAGCAACTGCCTACTCCTTTGATCATACCCAGGGAAGCCCCTCATCTGTCAGGAGAATGTGGTGACGGAAGGCAGGGGAACAGGCAGGTATCCAATGGCTTGAGGCACAAATGCCTTGTGGGGATGAGTATGCCCGTCTGAGCATGCCACATGCCCAGACACAAGGGACTGCTCTGGGCTACATCCTCATCACTCTACAAGGCCTTTGCAAAGGCTGATCACTTAGCTTAGCACCTTGACTTCCCACGCCCTGGGAAGCAGACCAGCTAGCTGAACTCTTGGCAAGCAGACTCCCAAGGGAAACCACTATAAGCAGGCACTCACCCAACCACATCATTGTTGAATTTTTTATTCATAAACCCATTTACTGAGCTCCTACTGTGTGCTAGCTCCTAACCTTAGCCCAGTCCAGAAGTACTTCTCATGAAGGAACTGAGTATATCCCTAAGGTGCACAGCTGTTAAGTGGTGAAGCTGGAATTCAAACCCAGCCTGTAGCGCAGTGCTTGGCACACAGTAGGTGCTCAATAAGCAGTCTACATGATTGAATGAAATCCATTTGGTTTCAAAGCCCAGACTCCCAACCATGTATATTGCATAAATGCTTTACAAGCTTTTCATCACTTCCCACATGCTGCGGTGACTCCAGGGTAGAAGGAGCCCATAGTTTTACTTGTCCCCATATGCTCTGGCTGGATGGCCCCTCTTCCCCTAGATGAGTCAGGGTGACCTGTGGCAACCTGGAGGGGACATGGAACAGGAGGCACAGACAGGAGAGGGTGCTGCCTCATGGGGGAGTCAAATGGAGAAGGGAGAGGAGCCGCAGGAGGACTGTGCAGACAAAGGGCACCAAGGACTGTGAGGTGCAGGGGCACTGTGGTCGGGAAATGGACGCTCTCAGGAGGCATTCCACCTGGGGTCAGCATCCAGCTCTCTCACAAGCTGTGTGGCTTAGCCCTTCTGAACCTCAGTCTTGGCCTCTGTACAGTGGAGACAATTGTGCCCTCCTCACTGGGCCACTGTGAAATGACATTACACTCTAGCTGGCACACAGGAAGTGCTCAGAGGAAGCGAGCTAGCCTCCTTATTTAAGACGGAGATGCTGGCTTCCAAGGACAGATGTCATCACTTGACCTGTGGTCCTCGGTGCAGCCATAGCCACCGTAGCTCCCACTCAGAAACAACTACCTTGGGGACACGGTGCTGTGGTGCAGCCCACAGGTTAAGCTTGCCACTTGGGATGCCAGCATCCCACATCAGAGTGCTAGTTCAAGTCCTGGCTGCTCTACTTCCAATCCAACTCCCTGCCAACGTGCCTAGGAGGGCATCAGAAGATGGCCCACGTGCTTAAGGCTCTGCCACCCACATGGGAGACCCAGATTGGAGTTCTTGGCTGTTGGCTTTGTCCTGGCTCAGCTCGGGTCATTGTGGCCATTTGGGGAGTAAACTAGCAGACGGAAGATCTCTCTGAGTCTCCTTCTCCTCTGTCACTTCTTCTTTTTCAAATAATTTTTTTTCAAGAAGGAAACAAGTATCTGACCTAAAGGAATTGAAAACATTCACCCAGCAGAAGGCAGACACCATACAGAAGTGTAAAGGTCACATCACCCTCCCAGACTCAGTCCTGCTGGTTTCCACGCCTCTGCCTGGAGGAGGGTGCAGAAGCCCTTCCTGCAGCACAATTTCCCCGTTTAGAAATTCTGTTTCGTGCCAGTGTTAATTTCACAGTCCTTAGTGTTCTTTCTATTATTCATGAGTTCTCCGCAATTCAATTTCACAAAGCAAAGGAGGGCAAACACAGATACATCTTCCCCTTTGAAAACAAAACGGCTTTAGCCCTTGTAGAACGGAAGGCCTGTGGATGACAGGAGTTCAGGGTGCCATAGCAATCAGATTCCAGTGTTTCTCCCAGACAGACCAAATGACAACCTCCACGCTCTGCATTTACGGCACATCCAGGGGCCGCTGCACATCGCATTCCTACTGTCAGAGCGTGTCTTTTCCCTGTACTGTACTGTTTTACTGAAGCTAAGCTTCCCTCCCTTCACTGGACAGTGGTGGGCGCTACATGCAGAAGAAAGAGAAGGGAGAGGAGAGCGTCCACCTATCCCACTCACCCCACTTCCTCTGAGCCCACATAATGTGATTGTGTGACTATGTTCTCTTGTAATCAAGTGCACCAAACCCTTTGGTGCAAATACTGTAACTTAGACAAATGGATTGCTGTGAACTTCCCCTTCCACTCCCAAATGGGCTGTGTAATGAGTGGGTCCCAGGCAAGCCAGACGCAGAATAGCCATGGCATTTGTGGGGTCTGTGGACCAAAAAGTAAAGGTCACTCCACGCAGAGCCTGGTAGACAGTGTCATTTTGCAAACTGGAAAAAAAAAAAAAAAAAGAGGGGCCAGTGTTATGGCACAGCGGGTTAAGCCGCTGTCTGCCGCACTGGCGTCCCATATGGGAGTGCCAGTTCTAGTTCTGGCTGTTCTTCTCATCCAGCTCCCTGCAGTGTACCAGGGGAAAGGATGGTCCAAGTACTTGAGCTCCTGCCACCCATGAGGGAAATCCAGATGGAGTTCCAAGCTCCTGGCTTCGGCCTAGACCAGCCCCAGCCATTGCAACCATTTAGAGAATAAACCAGCAGATAAAAGCACTTGCTCTCGTGCTCTCCACCCCCCTTCAAATAAATACATAAATCTTTATTAGAGGGGCCTGCACTGCGGTGCAGTAGGTTAACGCCCTGGCCTGAAGCGCCAGCATCCCATATGGGCGCCGGTTCGAGACCCGGCCGCCCCCTTCCAATCCAGCTGTCTGCTATGGCCTGGGAAAGCAGTGGAAGATAGCCCAAGTCTTTGGGCCCCTGTACCCGCATGGGAGACCCAGAAGAAGCACCTGGCTCCTGGTTTCGGATCGACGCAGCTTGGGCCATTGCAGCCAATTGGGGAGTGAACCAGCAGATGGAAGACCTCTCTCTCTATCTCTGCCTCTCCTTCTCTCTCTGTGTAACTCTGACTTTCAAATAAATAAATAAATCTAATAAATAAATAAATAAATCTATTAGAAAATGCTTCCATGGCCAAAGTGTCCAACTTGGTGGGTCCCTCGGGAGCTGCCCCCTCCAGGGTGTCCGCCTCACCTTGGAGTACAGACAAGTCGCTGTGGCTGCGTCCTCAGTGAGCACATTGATGGTGATGGGCTGCAGACCTAGCACAGAAAAGACAGCCTTTGCTGTGTGTTCTCCAACAGTGGCGAGCGTGACATGACAGGAAGATGTCAGAGGTGTGTGGCCCACAGGTGTGCCCACCTCCAGCTGTCAGGGGAAGGAGCAGGCTTGGAAATGAATTATCAGATACCTGAGACATTGGAAGTCACCTGGTGAACTGTGCTGACTCTCCCCTCTGGGGCCTCCGCTGATACAAAGGATGCAGCCCCAAGTGGCAAGGACTCCGTGACCAGGAATAGCCTCCAAACGGTTTCCAAAACTCAAGATACAAACAGAGTGAACCACCCATGCTCTCGATGCCGGTGGCCAACAGCAATCTCCTTTCTTTTCCTAACAAACATCCCCAGGTCTAGAAGCCTCAGCCCTACTGCCCAGGCCTGCCATCCCCTGGGGGGAATGAGCCAGCTCTCTTGCCTTCCCTGCCTGCCCCTGGCCTCCTGCTCTCTCTTAGATTTGTGTCCATCCTGTGGATGCATTTAAGTCACTGTGTTAAAAAAGGAAAAAAAGGCTCAACAAGGCTCTCAGCAAGGAGTGAAAGCCACACTGAGCACGAGGTTGATTAGATTAGATGGTCGGCGTTCAGCTGCGGTCTCCACGACAGAAGTTAAAACTGAGCTGTACTTTTCTAAGGACTGAAATGTAGGCCTCGGAGGGAAAGATTAGGCACAGGTAATAAAGACCAAGCACAAGTGTTCCCTTGCAGGCCCCATCTTTTCATCATCCCCCACCAGGCACCTGTTTCCTTTTCATGGCTCCTACAGTTTGAACTGTGTACACCTAGGAAAAGAAATAGCCCAGGCCGCAGGACTGAGAGAACATCTGTGGTCCTACCTGTTCCTCACCTTCTTCCCGCAATGTCCCTCCCACCCCTCCCCATGTATGTGGGTGCACGTACACATGTGCATGCACACATATGCATGCACACATAACATACGTACACACTCATAAGCATATACACATGTGCACAAACACGCATATGCATATGCACATATGTGTGAGAACATATACACATGTATATATTCATACATGCAGGTGTGCGCATGATACACAATGTATATGTACACATGCACATGTATACATGCACACACATGCATGTGTGTGCACATACACATGTACACAAACATGCTTGCATGCATGCATATGTGCACACATACACATGTATGTGGACATGCATGCACAGAGCCAGTAAGCACAAAAGTGGCATTCAAGACCCTTACCCCCAGTCAGGAGGACAGGGAGCTGCTAACCCAACATGCGTTTTCAGATTGGTCTCGCTCCACAGAAACAAACACTCCTGCCAGAAACAGCCTGCAGTTCGCTCGGCATTCTCACCAGTGGGTAAATGAGAGGTTGTGATTTCAGCTCTCCCTGCGCCTGCCCCATAAAGTGGGGTCCCCGCTGCTGCCCTGCGACCCTCCCATTCTCAGTGTTCAAACCACGCTCTTTGCCCTCTTGTGAAAGCGGCCATTGAGATGCAAACAAAAATGACTGGGAAGCTTGACATTCCAAAACGCTGTTGTGCTTTGTGGAAATTAACTGCCTCCTCATGTAGAGAAAAACAAAACCAAACTGAAAAAAAGTATCTATAATTAAGACACCCGTTTCCAGTTGGAACCTAAAGGCTTCCACAAAAGGAGGCCTGGCTTCTCTCTCTCAACCCACACCCAGCCCAGGGGCCGTCAGCTCTGCAGCGGGTGCTCCTGTTCCCAGGCTGCTCAAAGAGGAGAGAAATGTGCCCTGGAAACCTGCTTCCTCCACCTGTAACAGCAACCTTCTGGCTCGCAATAAAGTGCAGGCTGAGGGCCCGGCAATGTGGCGCAGCAGGTTAAGCCGCCACTTGCAATGTCTGCATCCCATGAGAGTGTCTGGGAAAGCAGCAACAGATGACCCAAGTGCTTGGGGCCCTGCCACCCACGTGGACTACTCCCACATGGATGATGGAGTTCAAGGCTCCTGGCTTCCACCTAGCACAGCCCCATCTGTTGCAGCCATTGGGGGAATGAACCAGCAGAAGTTCACTCGCTCAGTCTGTCTCTCTAACTCTACCTTTCAGATAAATGCAACAAATCTTTTTTTTTTTAAGTGCACCTGGTCTAGACCCAAGAGATAGTTGCAGAAGTTAAGCTGTTTCCCCCCGATCACTATAAGAAGTAAAAGCCAGCTTTCATACACACTTTTTTTTTTTTTTTTATTGACAGGCAGAGTGGACAGTGAGAGAGAGAAAGGTTTCCTTTGCCGTTGGTTCACCCTCCAGTGGCCGCCGCGGCCAGCGCGCTGCGGCCAGCGCACCGCGCTGATCCAAAGCCAGGAGCCAGGTGCTTCTCCTGGTCTCCCATGGGGTGCAGGGCCCAAGGACTTGGGCCATCCTCCACTGCACTCCCTGGCCACAGCAGAGAGCTGGCCTGGAAGAGGGGCAACCGGGACAGAATCCGGTGCCCCGACCGCGGCGCCGGCCAATACACACTAACTTTTAAGAACACCTTGATGGGCCACATGTCTACAAGCAGTCATCTCGGTCCCTGCAGTTTGGCACAGCTCAAAGTGCCCGAGGGACTGAGAGGCAGCTGAGACTAAGGAATCTACCCGTGTCTCCCAGGCAGGCAGCCCAGGGTTCCTGGAATCGGGTAGACAGAGGTGAGGCTGAAGAGTGGCCCCTCTGGATGTCGGCACTTTGCATCAGCCTGTGCTGAAGTCCAGTCCGGGAGCAGGTGGCCTGGGTTCCTGGCAGGCAGGCCAAGGAGACTTCCTAGTCACTAGCCATTAACTCTCAGGAATGGCTGCACTCTGGACACTGCTGAAGAAAACAAACAAACAAACAAACAAACAAAAAAAGCCCTAGGACAAAACTGCCCTGTGACTCAGCCCGCTCCCCTCTGCTAGGGGAACATTAAAGGTAGAAATATTGTGCGGAGTAGGATGCCGTCGCCTGCTTGGCCGCAACCACAGCAGTCAGCCCAAGGTGGCAGGGAGGGGCTGAGGCGCGGTTTTGGAGTCCCCGTGCTCGTCCCCCTCGGCCTAATCCCTGAACTGGGTCCAAGTCTCCCCCAGTGAGCAGAAAACTCAGGGGCCTCCTGTTCTCTCTCCACCAGCTGCTCACTGGATGGTGGCCCAGTCACCAAGCATCGCCTGGTCCTCAGAAGCCACCTAAGAGCAAGGCAATGACCCCTGGCAGATTGTCTCTGATGGACAGGGAAAGAGGAGGCTGGGGCTTCGTTTGGAGGCCCCCAGCCCCTGCCCGAGCTGTTCCAGATTCATAGATTCCTTGGGCCAAGAGGAATTTTAGTGGTGGAGGGTAATTTTCAGTTATGAATCTCAAAAGGATGTAGGGAGGTAGGGTAGGGACGAAGCACAGAATTCCCGCACAATGAGATGTAGAACCAAGTGTACGGAAGAAAGAGCTGAGAAGGGAAAGAATGCGGAGGTGAGAGCCGTTCTCTGCCAAGAACGGGCACTGGCTTAGCCTCGGACGACAGCTTGCTCAAACCCCATCACCTTCACTCAAGCCTGCGCTAAAACTTTAAATGAGTTATTATACACATTAAATTGTCATTTACTCGTACCCAAGCACTGTCATAAAAGCAAATGAAGCAAGCTAAGCGGCACTGGAATAAAGACTACTGCTCTCCTTACATTCTGAACGCACAAGCCGAGAAAGGCGTACCGGCAGGCGTCTCACCAAGGGGAGGGTAGGCGTGCACCTGTCCTCGCAGGTACCACCTGGGGCGGGGCGCCAGCTCTCACCTGCTCTCTCAGCTCTGGAGCTGCCGTCTGCCACATGCTTCCTGCCATGCCCCTCTGTGCAGCCACCTCAACGCAGGTGGTTTGGTCCAGAGGCCCAGCTCAGAGACAGTCAGGTACAACCCTCACCACCTAACACACACGCGCACACACACACACACACACACACAGGCTCTCTCATTTGCTCTTTCCAACAAGGAAGTGATAACAATTTCCAGTCTCTAAAATCCTCAGTGAAACACACATTTGAGTGTGTCTAGATGGTAACTTTGAACGCTCCTTCCTGGCTCCTGTAAGTGAGAGGGGAACAGCCACGCACTCCCCCCTCACACCCATCCAGGGCATCTTGACTTACCAAGACCCATCAACACTGCTGCAGGGCAAGGGGAAACTAGACGCACCAGACAGACTGGCAGGAGTGACACAGACAGGCTCAAGGGGAGCGCCAGGGAGGGCGGCAGGCTGCTGAAGCCCAGGGAGGACCTGGGGTTTCGGGAGACCTTGGAGACATTTTTTAAAAAGATGGGAAAAGTTGATTGTGTGCGATTGTGCACACTTTGTGAACAGAAACCCTGTTTGGTTTCGTTTGCGTTTGGTTTGCTTGCTGGTTTTCACTGTGTTTTTGAGAGACTGCTCTTCGTGAAGATGGAACTCCTAACAGGTGCCTTAATGTTTCACTTGTGCTGGGGACTGGCCCCACAGAGCCAGTCTGTATTTGATGGTTGTATTCAGATGTTTGTACCTGTTTAGCATTTTCTGAGAGTAACTTATTCAAGTTATTCAGTATTTGTTGGGTACAAAACCAGGACTATAGAAAACTCAAAGATATCAGACAAGGTCTCTGTTTCCAAGGAGCTTAGCCTGGCGTAATTACCATTTAGTGAGTATTATAATTACATCCCATTTAAAAGCAGATAATCCCTGAAAGAGATGCTTAGATCAAATTCTACAGAAGTTCAAAATAAGGAGGGCTTACTCCCAGCTGGGGAGCATGGTGGTGGGGGACCAGGAGAACTTCCAGGAATTAAGAAGATCCTGCTCCTCACTCATACTCCCTCAGATCTCCCTTAATTACAATTTCAAGAAATAACCTTTCGGAGGTGAGCATTTTGCCCAGCAGTCAAGATGTTGGTTGGGATGCCAGCATCCTGTTTCAGAGTGGCTAAGTTCAAGTCCCTGCTGCCGATTCCTGTTGATGCACACCCTGGGAGGCAGCAGGTGATGGCTTAAGCTATTGGGCCGCTGCCACCCACGTGGGATATCTGGACAGCATTCCTGGCTCATAGCTTCCATCTGCCCAGCCCTGGCTATTGCAGACATTTGGAAAGTGAACCAGAGATAGAAGCTCACCTCTCTCTCTCTCACACACAGAAAAAAAAAAATCAACCGGGTACACACTTAGGCTTTGGTGAAAGGGCTGAACCACTTCTGTTGATTGATTAAGACAATTCCTTGGGAGACCAGGACTGAGTTCCCAACTCTAACATCAGTCTGGCCCAGTCCCAGGTATTATGAATCAGCAGATGGAAGAGATATCTCTACCACCTATCTATTTTATAATACACCTATCATTTATCATCCATTTCTATCATCTATCTATATCATCTATCATCTACAAGAGATCATCTATCTTTCAAATAAAATTTTATAAAAACTCAGCTCCCTGGGAAGCGAGGACACAAGGCAGTCTTTCCAAGCATGGCAGCCACTACTGCCTTTTATGCCCAGCTTGGAAGAGTGAAGGGTGTCATCGCTTGCCCCATTCCCAGGACCAACTACGAGCCCAGTTGCCCAGAAGGTATTGTCAGACAATACGGAAAATACGAATGCTGTGCATATTATGCAAAAACTGGGCAGGGATTTCAAAATGTTTTGCACCAAAATAAACTTTTAATTCAATTTCTCCACAAAGTATTTGCATGTTGCAAGTAGTAAACCCTGACCTAGCTACGTGGGTCTCTTCCTCATACAATTTCTTGAATATGAAAATAAAACAGTTATCATGATCCGAGTCTAACATATTACAATTGCCTTCCACTACATCATTTGTGTCATGTTTCCATGATCCAGAAACATCGAATGATTTCCCTCCGGTTTGTCGTGCAGCTGACAGTGGTTCACGTGGCTTCCCTGCCCCACTGTCCATTGTTAAATGAAAGACAAAATTGCTGACCGTTCTCAGAGGGTGTGACATAAGTTCATTAGCTAATGTGTTGGCAAAAATTCTCAGGATGTTCATTAATAAGGTACATCTCGTGAGTATATATCCTCCATGATCATTTGCCTCCATAGTTCCTTTGTTGGCATCAACTTTTATTGACTGTTCTACATAATTAAAGCCCCGAGAAATTGATTTTAAAAGACCAGGAAGGGTGTGTAATACAGGGCTGCCAACACTAATGAAATAATTTAAGTCAGAATTAGACAAAGGGACAAATTAAACTCCGCAAATTACTCAAGCACTGAGAAAGGCTGATTGTTCAAGTGTAATTAAAATATACAGCCGGAATAGTAACCGCTAACAGAGTGATCCGATCAATGAACACAGCAGCTATAAAAATTTAATGCAGTGTGAGCAGCCTATTTTTTAAAATGCAAATAATCAACCCAAAATGCAGCTGCCTGTTAGGAGGCAAACATGCCCAAACTAACAAGCTCGGGGAAATTGTGCTGATGCCTCAGACGAAACAAGCGGGTGGAAGATATTAAGGATGTTACTCTCAGCATCAACACCGCCATTTAATCATAAAGATTAATTTCTCTAAAAAGGAGGGGTGGAGCTGGGAGGCCGAGCTGGGGAGTGTTTCTCCTCTCCGGCTGATTCTTCACCAAACGCCTGGGCTGCACCTGCCCAGCCAGGTGCGCCACGTGATGAACCAGACCGCTTCCCCCACACAGTGCCCATCCGACTCCCTGACCTGGCATAAAGCAAGATAAAACTAGCCTCCACAAGAGACGAGAGTTGCAGGCATGTCTAAGAAAAGACCAGGAGTGACTGGAAGGGATGGGGAACCTCAGATCACAGTTTTCATCATAACGTGAGCCATCCACTGACAACGCTTATGTCCCCAGACTGCACCAGGGCCTGGGTACAAACGAGGTCACGCTGATACTGCATGTGTTTCATTAGCCCCACTTGCTGATAGAAACAGGCCTTAGAGCCCACAGCCCTGCTTCGGCATCTCTAGAAAACGTCCGGGGACCCCGAGATGTACCACCCAGCTCCCCTTCCAGGGAGGATGCCCCCCAGCGTCAGCCCCTCCAGAATCTGCCTCCACCACAGAGCTTTCCACGCACCAAAGGAGGCAGATGGGAAGAGCCAAGCACTTCCATCCACGCAGGAGAACTCTGGCAGCCGCGTGCAAGCCAGGGCTGCCAGGCAGGTTGGCCAAGGCTTCGCGGGGCTGCATCAAGGTCTAGCCTCTCTGCCCAGCCCTGCTTCTTCCCTCCTCTTCCCCAGGCACGGGTCCCTGACCAGCTCCTCGTGGCCCACAGTCCACCTGGGGCTTAGATTCACCGTGGCTGCCAGGAGCAGCTGGCCCAGCCCCAGGGGCCTCACCTGCTTGGCAGGACGCGCTCTGCTCTCTGGATCCACGTCTCTCCTGCTCACCCCAGACGCCAGTTCCTCAGTTCTCAGCCTCCTCTCCTCTGTGACAGGCTCCACTGTGGGAGACCACGATTCCTGGGCCAGCTGTGTCTCTGAGTTCTGGAGTTTGCTCCTCTTCAAGTCTCATAAACCTGCCTTCCCAATCAAGCCAGACTGCTTCCCTTCTGATGTATTCTCTCTCCCACAAACCCTGCTTGAGATTTGGCATCAGTTCACACCTGCACAAACACACCTAATGCCCCTGACGGGTCTGAACCCAACAGAAGGGCCTGGAGGCTCCTCGTCCCAGCGTGACACACAGCGAGGGAAGGAGGGAAACGCTGGTGCTCCAAATATATGAATATCGTGGAACAACCACACCCTCTATCCCTACCAGCACTGTTCTGGGTCCTGCATGTGTTCTTATGTTAACACACACCCCCAATCAGGGACACTTAACACATGTGGAAGCTAGGCCACAAAGCCATTTGGAGACATGAGGCTGCATGACTCTAAATTGTGAGCTTGCAACCACTGAGCAGGAGAAAATATTTGCAAACTATGTAAGCAAATATATATAAGCAATTCATACGACTCAACAGCAACAAGACAGACAGTGACCTGATTTTAAATGGGCAAGGGACCTGACGCTGGACGGATGTTTCCAAAGAAGACACCCGAATGGCCAACAGGTATGTGAAAGGTGATCCATATCACTAACCATCAGGCAACTGGAAAGGGAACCACACCGAGGTATCAAAAAGACACGCAGCAACAGAGCGTCAGCGAGGGCACGGAAGACGCTGGTACACTGTTGGTGGGAATGTAAATTGGTACAGCCACTGGGGAAAACAGATGGAAGTGCCTCAAAAAGCTAAAAATAGTTCTGCCATATGATCCCGCAACCCTACTGCTGGGTGTATACCCAAAGGACGTCCAAGGGCTGCGCGAACTTCATGTTTATCGTAGCGACATCCACAACACCCAGGATATGGAGACAACCTGCACGGCTGAGGATGGATGAACGAATGAAAAAAGACACACATGCATGCACACACACACACACACACACACGCATGTGTGAATTTGAGTCAGTCTTTAACAGGAAGGAAATCCTGTTGCTTGCAACCATACACATGAGCCTGGAGGACATGGTGCTAAATGAAGGATTCCAGACACAGACATTGCACCATCTCACACACATGCGGAAGCTCAAGAGTCAAACTCAGAGCTGCAGAGGGTGCGACAGTGGTGACCAGGGGCCGTGGATGAGAGAAATGGGGATGAGAGAAATGGCCCAAGGGGACAAGCTTTCAAAGGGAGTAAGTTCAGGAGCATGGCGTGGAGACTGGTTGGTAGAGTGTATTCTACGCATTCTATACATGGATAGCATGTGGTCCATATTTGTTTTATTTGTCAGTCATACCGCAAAGCTGCAAGAAGTTGTCAAATGGTCTGGCTCCAGGGCCCTGCTCTCCAGCACTGTGCCCCCACCTTGGCTCCTTCAGCCAGGCTCAGTCCCTGCTCTGGGACAACAGTGCTGATATTCATAGGCAACAAGAGCAACACAACCCGGTGGAAAGTCTCCATGCTTCGGCCTTTTCTCCCCTTCGCCCAGGCAAGTGGTCAAAGCTAGAATACCACTTCCCAGCATGCCTGAAGAGGTGCAGCATCAGGGGAAATCTGCACTGAGTGATTCCACTGCTATGTATTCTAGGCCTTTCTCTAACTCCCTCCATACCTCCCTTCACACTCCAATGTCCCAAAAGCGCATGGGAGAGGCTTAAGCAGGTCAGCTGGTAGCTGCCTTGGCTGGGGCCCTGCCCACTGCCTCTGGCTTTATCTGCAAGGACACAGACATTGCTCAGTGTACAGAAATTCTCAGAGGGCAGAGGCAGCTGCAGGCTTGGCCAGAGTTAACACAATCTGCTAGGCAGGCCACGAATGTTCCAGAGCCGAGCAGGTGCCTGCACGGCCAACACACTGACGCTCCTCCAAGTGGCTTGCCTCTGTCCTGGTCTCTGCACCCATACCATCCACCAGGAGTTGAAGCTCTTGATGCAAACCTCTGGTTTTGCTATTATACTTCTGGAAGTTATACTGCTGGAAGGTGTAGGACTTAAGAGCTCCATACAGCAACACTGTGTTCTAAAGAGCAATGATGGGAAAATCACTGTGGAAGAGAGAAAAGGCATCTGTATTAACATTTAAGGGGCATCTATTAAATGCAAGGCCCCACGGGGAATCGTCATTATTTCAGTTAACCCTTACGACACCGCTGTGCAGTATCACCACTGTTTTTTTTTTTTTTTTTTTTTTTTTTTTTTTTTTTTTTTTTTTGACAGGCAGAGTGGACAGTGAGAGAGAGAGACAGAGAGAGAAAGGTCTTCCTTTGCCGCTGGTTCACCCTCCAATGGCCGCCGCTGCAGCCGGCGCACCGCGCTGATCCTGGCAGGAGCCAGGAGCCAGGTGCTTTTCCTGGTCTCCCATGGGGTGCAGGGCCCAAGCACCTGGGCCATCCTCCACTGCACTCCCTGGCCATAGCAGAGAGCTGGCCTGGAAGAGGGGCAACCGGGACAGAATCCGGCGCCCCAACCGGGACTAGAACCCGGTGTGCCGGCGCCGCAAGGTGGAGGATTAGCCTATTGAGCCACGGCGCCGGCTGACCACTGTTCTTAAAATGAGGAGGATGAGAAGAGAGAGACGGGGACTTGATCGAGGTCTTGTAGCTAACAAGTAGCAGAGCTGATGGAAATCCAGGCCTTGCACTTGCCCCCAGCAGCCCACGGTGTTTGCTGAAGGAATCTGCAGTTGTGTGGGGAAGGGCAAAGCATAAAACCTTAACTGCAGTGCAGAGAGGATTAAAGCGGGGCCATAATAGAAGTTCAGATAGGAAGCAGAGGAGGGACGATGTCACTCAGGTTAGGAGCCTGGGGCAGGAGGCCGCTTCTGTGCTGTGGCCTGAAAGGCAAAGAGGCAGACACGGGGCCACAGGAGAGCCACAGCAGGTGTGCAGCAAACGCCGCCTGCTGCCCACAAACGTCCGCCCCCTTCCCCTGCTGGACTTGGCCAGCTGTTTCCCCAAACTCTCGTGCAGTTCAGCATGACCGCATGACCGACAACTCCAGCCAAGGGGATAGGAACGGAATCAACAACTGACAGGCCTGGCCCAGAAACCTCCCACCTGGACTTCCTGTCTCTTCCCCTCCCACCTGGACTTCCTGTCTCTCTTCCCCTCCCACCTGTACTTCCTGTCTCTCTTCCCCTCCCACCTGGACTTCCTGTCTCTTCCCCTCCCACCTGGACTTCCTGTCTCTTCCCCTCCCACCTGGACTTCCTGTCTCTCTTCCCCTCCCACCTGGACTTCCTGTCTCTTCCCCTCCCACCTGGACTTCCTGTCTCTCTTCCCCTCCCACCAACTGAACAAAGAGGAGTAGGGCAGCGGGGATGGTAGAGCACCATCAGGTCAATTCTCTGCCTGACCTCATGGGGGAGCCCTCTCCTGGCCACCATGAGCACCCACCCTCAACTGTCCAGTGGGCACAGACGGCCATTGCATCTGCTTCACTGCACGTTTCGAGTCTCCTTGTTGTGGGAGCTTGCGATGCCCTAACTAATGCAGGCAGCTTCCTCAGGTAAAAGGGAGCCAACCAGCACACAGGGAGCGCAGAGAGAGAGGCCCAAACACCTGAGTGGTGGGCGGATGGAGAGGGCCACGTTAAAAGAATTGAAGGTTCATCTGTTAGCAGCAAGGCAAAGTCATCCACACTCTGACAAAATTAAGCCATTTGCAGGCACGGTGCTTTGAAGACCAAAGTTACAAGCACCTGACACTCGAAACTGTCTGAGAACTGTCTCACCCCGCCACTCTTCTGTGTTCCCGAGAATCAGCCTCTGAAAACGATGCCTGCCCCTCGGGTGTCTCACTTGCCCGTCTCCTAATGAGCGCTCGTTCGCTCGTTACATGCTCTGGGTTCAGTTCCAGACACACACCTGCTCAGAATGGGCATCTGAGGCAGGGAAGACGGCGCCCAGCTGCTCCTACTCTAAGGACAACTCAAACACAAGCAGAAAACGGAGACTACAGCTGGCATTATGCTGCCAGAGAAAACTCAGTGTTATAAAAGATATGTCCATGCTCGCAGGCATGTGTTTCCCAAGGCCAGACGCGTGGCACACAGCCCAAGACAGACAGGAAATAAGAAGCATAGGAAAATAATAATGCAGACAGCAACAGTGGAAAAATGAACTTGAAGCAACTAGCACACACACTAGGATAGCCTGATGTTTCGGAATTAGCAGCTTCTAACTACAACCTGCGAGAGGAGCACTGGACTTGGCTGGAAGACCGTGATGGAGGGAGGAGAGGCCAGGGAGCAGCTTCTCAACACAGAGGAGACAGCAGTGAGACCCCCGCTTCTGAGACCATCACTCTGGGCAGTCTCCAAGGGAAGTCAGCCTGAGTAGGAAAACAAAAGGTAGAAATAGAAGTTAGGGTGGCAAACAAAATGAAGGCAGGGAAGGAGAGTTGAGGGCATGCTGACCTACCAGAGTGGGCGGGAACTCAGTCACAGGGCCACACCTACCTGCTGGGACAGCTTGGAGACGGAGCCCTAGTGTGTGCTCCAGAGGAAGAGAAGAGAGGTCTTTCTGCATAAGTGACAGCCTTGGCCACTGGGTCCTTCTCTGAGTCACACAGCGTCTTAGAATAAAACTGTACACCCCCCTTTCACTAGTTTGGAGAGTAGACAGCCTGGCATTGGTCAACATGGAGTTATTGAATAAACAGGTGTGGCTAGCATTGCCAGGCTGCAGAACCAGAAAGAACACATGAGCCTTGATCCCAGCCCAGAAGCCCTAACCATGAGTTATACCATGGACGATAAATTTAAAATGAGATCCAGCAGATCTGGGGTCAGCGTTTAGACTGTTTTAGCCTTGTTGTTTCAGTTGAGAGACCATAACAAAGGATAAAACTAGGGGCTTCCCTAAGATCTGAGTTTATTTCCCCATCACATAACAGTCCAGTCACATAACAGTTGGTCCAGTCACTTCCAGTAGAGCAAGCTTCTTTCCTTCTAAAGTCACAGTCCAAAGTTACACACTACTTCCTCTCGTGTCCTCTTGGCCAAAGCCAAGTCACATACATGGCCAAACCCAGCTGCAAAGGAGGCTGGGAAGAGCAGTTTTTGCTGAGTGGGTGTGTGAAGCTGCAGAAACTCCTAGCACAAAGAAGGGAGAATAAATATTGTAAGTCAGTCCTCACTGACTTACAAAAATACTTCCTATTTATAAACATAAACTTACCAGTCTGGTGGAAAATCATGATAATTTCATGATGATACAATATTTTCACGAGTGAGAACCTCAACTTCAGTGCAGTGGGAAGCAGCCTCCAGAAATACTGTCAAAGATGGAAAGTGGGGGCGGCACCGCGGCTCACTAGGCTAATCCTCCGCCTAGCAGCGCCGGCACACCAGGTTCTAGTCCCAGTTGGAGCGCCGGATTCTGTCCCGGTTGCCCCTCTTCCAGGCCAGCCCTCTGCTGTGGCCAGGGAGTGCAGTGGAGGATGGCCCAGGTGCTTGGGCCCTGCACCCCATGGGAGACCAGGAAAAGCACCTGGCTCCTGGCTCCTGCCATCGGATCAGCGCGGTGCACCGGCCGCAGCGTGCCGGCCGCGGCGGCCATTGGAGGGTGAACCAACGGCAAAGGAAGACCTTTCTCTCTGTCTCTCTCTCTCTCACTGTCCACTCTGCCTGTCAAAAAAAAAAAAAAAAAAAAAAAAAAAAAAAAAAAGATGGAACGTGTATGAGCCAGAGCAGTGGTTCTCAACATGACCGAGTACCAGCGTCACCTGAGAAGTTCAGCAGCGAGGTTCACACCTGGGCCCTTGTGATCAGAAACATGGGTGGTGGCCTGAAGAGCATCTGAGTCTCATTAGGATGGTACCTGAGACCCATGAAAAAGAAGAGCTCAAAGGAAAATGGTTCAACCTCTCCTGAAAGGCTAAAGGAGAAACTAAGCATTTAAAATATACTTCGATTTTGATTTTTAAATGAATGCGCAGAGTTAGACATTCCTGAGGCACCTCACTCAGCAGGATGCCAAAAGGACTGAGATTTGGATAGGTGAGGTTGTCCCTGGCTCTGCCACTGTTAGAGCTGGGGCCAGCAGTGATTTACCACGAGGGGCTGGCCAAAAGGACTGGCAACGGCATTCTCAGATCCCACGTGTTGCTGGCTAATTCTCTTTGTTCTTTGGTATATTTTAAGTAACACAGATGTAAAGTGAAAAATATTAAGCCTTCAACAGACATTTATAGAGCTCTAACTTCATGCAAAGCACTGCAGGGAATACAAAAGGAGCAAAGACAATGAAGCACTGCGGGGAATACAAAAGGAGCAAAGACAACGCACAGGAGCTGTCAGGACTCGGCTTCCTATTGACCTCCACCTATGGACGGGGAAGCTACAGCGTTGATCAGAAGCCAACTGGTGGCTAGTTGTTCACCGGTAGAAGCATGCATAGGTCTCATTCTCTCTCTCTCTCTCTCTCTCTCTCTCTCTCTCATTCACTCATTCACTCACTGCCTTTCTCCTTTCCTCTGTTTAGATTCAAATTTTTCTAAGATCGGTACATGATACTTTGATCGCAGAGGAAAACTAACCCTACAGAAAGTCTTATCTTTAAAAATTTTCAAAGACATCGTTAAATTCTTGCTCTTTTGTCGTTGAGCTAGCAGGAGTGATCAATACCCACAGACACAGAGAGATTTGATAAGGAAGAGCTCATCTCAAGCAGAAAGAACTTGAATCAAGGCTGGTTCCCCCGGGGAATTTTCTGTGCGTGTGTGGGTATGCACACACACACACACACACACATGCATATCCGTGTTCCATAGAAGAAAGAAGCAACAAGAAATGGGGTGCAAATCAAAGACCATGAGGAAGAAACAATGAGACAAAGAAATGCAGCACCCCTCAGAAAACAATTAGTTCTTTTCTGTAAGCCAAACAGCCTTGATTCTTGCCATCTCACACACAATTCCCACAATTGCTCTCTCACTTTGTCTGCTAACCTTCACCTCGCTGGGACTATTAAATGCTGAGAAGCAACTACTGTTTGTTCCCGGGAGACAAAGACTTTGCGTTCTCGTGGAGTGGGTTTGGGCCTCCCCTCGGGCCAGCAAATGCCCTCCTGGCAGTCAGCTGTCAATCGCTGTGCGGGAGGAAGGCACCGTGCCCCGTCGGCGGTGCTCACTCAGAAGCCCAGAGAGTCCAGAGGCTTGGGAGCAGGTCGCCTGATTATTATTATTTTCCCAGTTGCTTCCTCCACTATGCTTTGTTTGGCTTAAAATGCTTTGCATTTCCTAGCGCACATTATTTGGAGGGAGGGGAGGGAAACCTAGCCCAGAACAGGAGAAGGAACGGGGCGAGCTGACACTAAACGGGGTGTTGAGTGATGCACATGCGACTGCTTCTGTATTTCACTTCTGGAAAGGGCTCGCTGCGGACCCCATTATCAACACTGACCTTGGCAACAGCTAAGACTTTGCAGCACCTGGCAATCGATTCTTACTCCTTCACCGGTTGAGGGAGTCTTCTGGGGATGGCTTTGAAGTCTCGCTCTGTGTGGTAGAAGCTCCGTGTTTCATCACCTGTAAGTCTCTCTAACTGCGATCTCTCTGGTGCCCTCATCAAGCAGAGAAAGGTGAAGAAGTACCTGCATCCCCTTAACCACTATGCTGAACGCTAGGTTACAACGTGTTTGATGACCACTGGAAAAATACGTCCAGCATCTGTATAAGGAAATGTCACAACCACGTACATCAAAAATATGCAGGAACATTAAGTATTTCAACATTAAGTGTTCAAAGCACAAGTGTTTGACTTGTACACCTAGAATGATGTGAATACAGGACAGTGCAAATGAGCCAAGGCAGTGGTTCTCAAGCAGGGACAATGCTGCCCCCTAGAGGATGCATGGCACTTCCTGCAGACACTCTGAGGGTCAAAACTGTGGGGAAGGGTGTCCAGTGTGTAGAAGCCAGCAGCGCAGCCGAACATCCTACAATGCACAGGCAGCCCTGACTAGGAAGGTTCTGGCACAAATGTCAGCGGCGCTGAGGTTGAGAGATGTATTTCTAAGGTCCCCTTACTGCAAGGCCCAATTGGAGGACCAGAGGATACAAGACATTAATAAAGAAAAACAGCCGGCGCCGTGGCTCACTAGGCTAATCCTCTGCCTGCGGCGCCGGCACACCAGGTTCTAGTCCCGGTCGGGGCACCGGATTCTGTCCTGGTTGCCCCTCTTCCAGTCCAGCTCTCTGCTGTGGCCTGGAAGTGCAGTGGAGGATGGCCCAAGTGCTTGGGCCCTGCACCCCATGGGAGACCAGGAGAAGCACCTGGCTCCTGGCTTCGGAACAGCGCAGTGCGCTGGTCGCAGCGCGCCAGCTATGGCAGCCACTGGGGGGTGAACCAACAGCAAAGGAAGACCTTTCTCTATCTCTCTTTCACTGTCCACTCTGCTTGTCCCCCAAAAAAAGAAAGAAAGAAAGCACCTTCTTTTGCTTCGGTACCTCCACCCTCTACATTGGGTCCCCGGAGCCGTCCCCACCGCTCACCAAAATCCACAGTCTGTAGCGGAGCCAACCCTGCCGCAGAGTGGGCACAGGCTCCTTCCCAGCTTGAACGTCTTCTGTGGCCCTACAGCGGCCTTCTCGTCTCTGGGAGAGGAGGGACAAGCCAGGAGCTCCCAGGGAGCATTCTGCTGTGTCCCTCAGGCAGGTGGGGGCTGCAGGAGCTGAGGACAACAGCTCCTCGAGAGGGAAGCAACTATAAGCTCCCCTAGTGCCCCTCGCCAGGGCGGCTCCTCCCCCAGCCTCCCATGACCCCAGCGCCCGAGCCTTGAGTGCCTGGCAGAGAAGGGGCTTCTCCGTTGTTGAGTTCTGCCCCCTGGGGGTGGGGTGGGGGCACAAGCTTCCCTGTGCACCCTCAGCCCTGCCCACTGAGGGTCTCAGACTGCAAGAGCTCCCAGAATTCGGTTTCCTGTGCTCCAGTGTCCAAGGACCTGCTCCCTGCTGAGAACAAAGACACACAAAAGGAGGCCAAGACTCTTCTTCCCCAGGTATCCTGCTCCCAGCTGTGCCTAAGATCTTCAGGTCCCACTGCTTCTGGGGGGTGAGGGAAGACCAAAGGGGGCAACCAGCTGGCGCAGAAGGGAGCTTTCTCAAGCTGTGGTCTGTGACCCAGCCACTGGCCCCTTTTCAACAAAAGGGGCTCTGCAGAAAGGGACCCGACCCTGGCCCACGTGCACCTTGCTGGGAAACGCACAATGCGTGTGTGAGAGGAGCAGGGTGTGGGAGCTCCTGCTCCTAGCTGTGTTTTCCTGCGGTGCCGACTGGCTGGACACATGCAGCAAGGACATGAGGAGAGAGGGTCCCGCCTGGTGGTGGCCCACGTGCTGACATCGGGGCCACACAGACCCACAGGGGCTTCCTGCTTGAGCTCAGCCCTGCTGTTCCACAGAGGAACCCAGACCCTGAGCCCGTTTGCTGCTGAGCTTGGAAGGGGGACCCACGCTTCCTGGGACATTCAGATTGGTCTCTTCTCCGAGGAGTGGAACACGACAGCGTGGGTGGCCTGGCCAGTCAGGATCTCAGGGCACCACCTCCACATGTTTCCCACACAGTGGAAACATGCCTGGGATTTTGGGTGCCTTTGTGTTGTGTGTGTGTGTGTGTGTGCATGTGCCAGGTATTGCTTGTCCCTGAATGCCACAGTCAAAAGGTCTGGAAGCCAGCAGCCTAGACTCAAGTCCACCACCCTCGCCCCACTACTAGGCTTGCAAAATCAAACTAGAACAATCATCTATTAAGAGAAGATACACGACCACACAAATTCATGGAAAGGTGAGCACATCCCACACCTAGAAAATGCCCACAAAGCAAGGCTGACATCATGCCTGTGGCTCTCACTCCACAGAGGGCCAGGAACAATGCCCGGCAGAAGGCCTTCCAGTGCCTGCACACCTGGCCCTCACCATCCTGCTCTCTCTCTCCCTGTACCAAGCAGAGCCCCCACTGAGAGGCACTCCAAACCACCTGCTAGTCCTGAACAGTGAGCTTTACTGAATCGCGACAACCACCATTGCCTGCGGACAGGTGATGGCTCTGAGGCTCATGGAGATAAGACAGTGCCCCCAAGGTCTCACAGCGGGGGAGGAGGTGTTGGAGCCAGGCAGGTGGGCCAAATCTCCCCCACTGAAGCCAGGCTCGTCCCGCTCACCTCAGTCAACCCAGCTAGAAAAAGGCATGCAACTTCTTGGAAGAGTCCTTGACCGTGGAGAGAAGGCAGTGGGGTCAGGTGGCTGATCCAGGATGGCACACAGGGCCCTGGAGCTGGGGCAGCTTGCAGAGTCGTCAGACCTTAGGGCTGGAGGGGCCAGGCCTTCGAATCCCCTCTCCTCCTAGACAAGTCTGTGTATTCTGACAGTCCAGGGAGAGGATGACCTCAGGGGAAGTGGCTCTCTGCTGCTGGGGACAATGGGCAGAGAGGGACTCAGCATCAGCACCGGGCAGTGTCTTCAGCACCCACCCCACCCCCCATCCACAGCACAAGTCCCCCTAGAATTCTGCCCTCTGCATGCCATCCCCAGTGCTACAGACAGATGAAGACCTGTGACTGCTTCAGCTCCACCACTTGCTGTGTGCCCTTCATTTTGAAGATTTTTTTTTGTTTTAGAGGTAGAGTTGCACACAGAGGGAGAGACAGAGAGAGGGATCCTCCATCTGCTGGCTCACTCCCCAGATGGCCGCCACAGACAGAGCTGGGTCCATCCGAAGCCAGGAGACAGGAGCTACTTCCAGGTTTCCCACGCAGGTGCAGGGACCCAAGCACTTGGGCCACCTTCTGCTGCTTTCCCAGGCCATAGTAGGGAGCTGGATCAGAAGAAGAGCAGCCGGGACTCGAACCAGCGCCCATACGGGATGCCAGTGCCACAGGCAGAGGCTCAGCCCACTATGCCACGGCACTGGCCCCTACTGTGTGCTCCTGGGCTGGTAACTTAACCTCTCTTGTGCTTCAGTTTCTGGTAACCATAAATGGTAACCACATCATGGGATTTTTTGGAATTAACATGTAGCTCTTGGCACCGAGGTGCCTGGCAAATGTCTCTTGCTGTTATTGCTGTTATACTTTGCTCCCGAGGCAGCCAGATTCCTCCTTGTATGAAAAGGGCTCTGGAGGTAGATCCCAGGGAGGGTGGAGAATTGCCCAAATCTCCCAGGAGCCTCTGTTCAGGACCCTGGTCCAATATTTATTTTGGTTCTGAACTGCTGCTGCCACTTCACTTCCCTGAGAGGATGATTCCTTAAGGGGAAGCTTTGAGCAACTTCTTCATGAATACTTGAAGCTGGCGGGCTCACTCCAGGACAGCGCGAGTTTGCATAATTCATGAGCATTCTGCCTGCAATTGACAAGGACAAGGCAAATTGCATAAGAGCAGCTTATTCCTTACATGCCATTACGTGGTCTTTGATAACTCAGGCAGCTGGCATGCAACTCAATAATGCTTTTAAAAAAAAACTCCATAAAAGGCAAGACAAATATTTAAAAGCTAGTTAAGCACCAAAATGGATATGAAGGTGATAGCCACCAGGGAGATAAAAATTAAAGAGAGGCTGTGTTTAACTGGGTTTGGAATGGTCTCTTTGGGAAGCTGACCATCTTCGTGTTCAAGACAGGACGCTGGGCCAAGAGTGGTTTCATCTGCGTAGGGGCCTTGATTCCTCAACGCTCTAGACACAGTGAATGTTGGGTGGCACACAGTGCTGTCGGGTAATGAAGACACCAAACAGGTCTCTCACACCGTGAGAAGGCACTGCAGCACACAGAGGGTATGCGGCTCTACCAGGCCAGTGCAAAAGACAGGACACTGGCGGGCAACCGTTGTGTCCTTAAAACGCACTCTGATGGCAGAGAGAAGAAAATGTGTTCATCTCAGAGGCCAGCTCGCCCAGCACATAGCCGATCTGAGCTGCCACAATCGTGTTGTCGGGGGACCCGGGAGCCCATGGCCTCCTTTCCCGATACAACTGCCGATCAAACGGAACCAGTCCGTTCGCCCCCACAGCCCGCATTCTCCCATCTCCTTCTACCTGGAGCTCCTGAGCTCCGTTTTCATCAGAGACGCTCCTCTCCATCCTTTACGGCCCACTCAAACGTCATCTCTCATGAAAGCTTTGCCAGGCCCATCCTCTGCGAACGAGACAGGACGGTTCCGTGTAAACTCCAGTAACACCTGGTCTAAATCTTCCTTGCCTTACGTTACTTTAATTCTCTCTCAACCCTGATTTTCCCTTGATCGTGCCAGCCTTTCTGAAGCAGAGACCGTGTCCTAATGCTCTTCACACCTGCTATGACACACGTGGCGTGGGCCCTGTGCTTGGGATGCTAAGCAGTGGCGGCCAAACGTTCCAGGAACATCTTCCCTCTGACAGCTCGGGATTGGCTGTTCAGCTTTTTTCTCCTCTTCTGCCACTAATCACAGAAGTCAGCACAAGGCAACCTCGGCTGTTCTTTGGAAATACCATGAGGTTGAAGGTTGGAGAGTTGTCGCTCAGTAAAAGGTTTCTTCCTTCTCTGTCTCCAAAGCAACTAAGGGATTCTAGATCTCAAAAGCCATTTATAGAATATTCCAGTCGGGGTTAAGTGAAATGCCCAAGGTCCCCTATCAAGGGAAAACACAGATGGCCTCAGATCTTTCCTTGTTCCGTTCTTTTGCTACAGGTAATGTCATGATTTTTCTCTTTAGGGGGTCTTTAGCTGACTCGTTCCAGGAATGTGATTTTTTTTTAAGCACAAGCCTAAGAATATTAATCTGTCAAGACAACAATATATATAAGGAACCTTCAGTTTACTGATAAGCTTATTTATACAGCCGGCTTCCTTCACTCGAAGCTTCGGTGAAGCATATATCCAATTCGGGTACAATAAGCAAGCGCTGCCCTGTGACAAACCCTCTCCGGGGTCTGCTGGTGCTCTCGAGAACATCCGGAGAAAAATGAACTTCAAGTAGAAGCATTTTGCTGATTTTATTCTCTGCAGAACTCAGCCACAAACCAACATCATAGATGAAAAATGCTCCAAATGACGTGAAAATAATGAATCAACAGCACGACTGGCAAATCCCGGGGAACAGATCAGAGTCTGGAAAAATCTTCAGTGAAGATTTCCTTCCAGGGAGCCGTCTCAGCATCCAAACGCATTTATCCCTGGCTCACGCGGTTTCTGCAGAGTGGAAACGAAGCAAGGCCCTTCCGGCTCACTTCCATTTTTCACGTGGGTGACTATGATTTCATATGCCCGTGTTCAAGTTTAACCAAAAATCTGTCTTCATCTGGCTGAATCATGAGATTTTCACACTCTATAATTTGCTGCTCTTAGAGCATCTTTATGCCCCAAGTTCAGGTGACCTTAAGCCCTTGGACTGTTAGTGTCTGGTCCCCACGATGTCTGTGTGGGTCATTCTCTCCAAGGTGATCATCAAGCAGGTGAGTGAGACACAGCTCCATGCATCACTGCTTCTGTGCTGTGAGCTTCAGTATCAAGCACGCGGTGAGTGTTCCTGATTATAATAAAGGCCTTTGGAGCCATGAGCACAAGCTCCCACAGGTCTACACAGCCAAAGAGATGCAAATGTGCATGCTGTTATGTGGTAAGTTCAGAACCCTGGACCTACACGATCAAAGGCATTTATATAAAGGCAAATTTTGTCTTTTTGGATCTCTGCAGGTGATGAGGGGTCTTATCAAAGGTTTATTGCACAATAAGAACAGTTTTCAGTCATGTGGAAAGGCAATCAGGGCAAAAGCAGTACAAGAAAGAATGCCGAGGCCGGCGCTGTGGCGTAGTAGGCTAAGCCTCTGCCTGCGGCGCCGGCATCCCACATGAGTGCCAGTTCGTGCCCCGGCTGCTCCTCTTCCAATCCAGCTCTCTGCTATGGCCTGGGAAAGCAGTGGAAGATGGCCTAAGTGCTTGGGCCCCTGCACCCAAGTGGGAGACTCAGAAGGAGCTCCTGGCTCCTGGCTTTGGGTCAGCTCAACTCCAGCCATTGCAACCATTTGGGGAGTGAACCAGCAGATGGAGGATCTTTCTTTCTGTCTCTCCCTCTCTCTCTGTCTATAACTCTACCTCTCAAATATAAAATCTTAAAAAAAAAAAAAGATAGAATGCTGAGTGGTTACGCACTCAGAAAGTAGAAGGGCAAGCACGGATAAGAAAAACCCTTCTAGTTGTAAACAGACAAGATGTGACCAGGAACTCATGCAACAGCACCCGACCTTGATCAACTTTATCAGCTTACATGCTGACTGCGCCGTGTATTGTTGCTTCCAAGTGGAGACCATGTCCATTCAGGTCACTTTTATCTCAAAAATGTTACCTTTAAAATTTGGATTTGGGGACAATTCTCTCAAAGTCTTCATCCTTTTAAGTTTTTTTTTTTTTATTTCATTTATTTGAAAGAGTTGTCAGAGAGACGGGAAGAGACACAGAGAGACAGACAGAACTTCCATCCACTGATTCACTCCCCAAATGGCCACAACAGTCAGTGCTGGACCAAGCTGAAGCCAGAAACCAGGAATTCCATCTGGGTCTTCCGCATGGGTGACAGGGGTCCAAGCACTTGAGCCATCTTCCATTGCATTCCTAGGCACATTAACAGAAGCTGGGTCAAAGTGGAGCAACCAGGACTTGAACTCATATTCACGTGGGATGCTGGCTTTGCAGGCAGCAGTTTAACCAGCTGCACCACATCAGCTCCTTAAGTTGGTTTTTTGAATCAACCTGTGGCAGCCAGATGCCTGAGCTCCTGTGGCGAGCTCCTGGGGTTCACATCCCAAAGCAACACCCTCCTCTTGAGTACAGACAGAATCTAGGGCTTCTTCCCAAGAAAAGAATACAGCAAATGGGAAGGGATGTGTGGGACCACATCCACTCGCCTGATGGCAGGACGCTGGAACCCCCTTTGGTAGACATTCTGTCCTCTTTGGCGTGGAGGAAGAAGCAGGCATATTGGGAAGGTCCATAGGACAGGAGCTAAGGGCAGCCTGCAGCCAGCACAAAGCCAAAAATGGAAGTCCCCAGTCCACAGCCTGCGAGGATCTGAAGGCTGCCAACAATACGTGAGTTCAGAAACAAACCCTTTCCCAGTCAAGCAATCTGATGAGACCACAGCCCAAGCTGATGTGTGGCATCTTTGCAGAGAACCTAAGCAAGTCATGCCCAGATTCCTGCCCCATAGACACGCAGAGATAGTGAGTGTAGACCGTTGTTAGCTGCCAAGTGTGAGTACACTGCGATAGACAGCTAATGCATAGACTTCAGTCACTCAGCCAGTTCTGGATAGAATTTGTAATACCGTGTGTAAGTTTTTTATCCACCATATCATCCATCAATCTTGCCCTCTTAATTATCTTTTCCTTACCTTGCTTTCCGACTTCTCCACCCCTAACAAAACTGAGAATTCAAGATGCTCTCAAGTCTGTAATGCTTCACAGGCCGGATTAACATCATCTAACATCTGGAGGCCAGGAACCGTGCTACGCACATTACAAAGACAGTTTTATGAATCCACTCAGCCCTAGAAGGTAGAGACTTGGAAGATGAACCAACTGGATAAAATAACTTTGGCAAGGTCAAAAAAAAATAGCTAGAAAGCAGCAGAGCTGAGACCCTCAGTCCACAGATAAGAGCTATGTGGGTACCCTCTCCTACGAAGGGTATTCACACGCATTATCTCATCTCATCCAAACAGTGACTCCACGAGGTAGCTAGTGTAGCAGCCACAAATGCAGATGAAAAAATGCGGCTCTAAGAGTATATGAAGCAACGTCATTTGGCTTGTTACGGTGTCCTAACCTGTCCTCTTTCTGCTGCAAGCACTCAAGCCCATTGCTGCTCTTCAGTCCTGAAGATGAGCATCCGGCAGCAAGCCGGGGAGCCCCAGTGGAGCAGTATGCAGAGCAGACGCTCTGAAGCTGATCTGAATGGGGCATCATCCCCGAGACCCTCGATGTCAACACACTTGAGAGCTCCATCTGCAGACGACTCCCACCTCCAAGCGATAGTTCCACGTCCGGAAAATTGCAACTGCACTACGTCATAGACACCTCACAGGGAGACTTGAAAACAGGATACTGACTACGAAGCACAAAGTCTGGGAAACTCAGTTTCCTAAACTATAAAACGTGCGTGGTCAGAGCAGCTCCACACTCCCTAAAGGCCCGTGGTGCAGAACGCCCTCCCCAGAAAAAGGAAGAAAGCGTTCAGCGGGGGGCCGGCGCTGTGGTGCAGCAGGTTAATGCCCTGGCGTAAAGCGCCAGCATCCCATATGGGCGCCAGTTCAGGACCCAGCTGCTCCACTTCTGATCCAGCTCTCTGCTGTGGCCTGGGAAAGCAGTAGAAGATGGCCCAAGTCCTTGGGCCCCTGCACCTGCGTGGGGGACCTGCAGGAAGCTCCTGGCTCCTGGCTTCGGATCGGCGCAGCTCTGGCCATTGTGGCCATCTGGGGAGTGAACCATTGGATGAAAGACCTCTCTCTCTCTCTGCCTCTCCTCTCTCTGCGTAACTCTTTCAAATTAATAAATAAATCTTTAAAAAATGCATTTCCAATCAAAACCCTGGCAAGATTTAAAAGAAAGAAAGAAAAAAAGCAAGCAAGCAAGCAAGCAAGCGTTCAGTGGGACAACACAAGAGTATGGGACTGTGCGGAGGCATCCAAACAAATAACCTGGTGCTGGGAGGCCTATGGTCCGCATTGGCACACGAGAGGCTCTGAGAAGTCCTGCACTTTACCAATCCATAAAGCTATGCCGAACCCAATGCTTCCAGAACTTTCTAACCACAGAGGGGATCTTTTATTCTGGGAACCCTTACTAATGTCCGCTAGGGCTCTAATTTCTACTTGGGAAATTCTATGAATTTACCTCAAGGTTAATTTTCATTTCACAGGAGGTTAAAAATTAAGTCTGACCTATAAAGTGGCTTAGAGGTAGTTTGTTTAAATTATACAGAACAGAGGAGCCCATTGCAAATGTCCCCGGGAGCACAGCTTCTCCCCAGGCCTCTCATCCATCAATTTTAGCTGCACATTATCTACTTGCTCTTTTTAAGGCACCTTGAGTTGAGGATTTTGATGAATCTGAGAATATAAAATAACATTTGCAGATAACTCATTTCCAGGGCACGACGTCGGGGTTGCTCCATTTATTCTATCCACTTCCTTCTTGTAATCACACGTTCACCACAGAGGAAGAGGAAAAGGGCAAATGCATTACATTCCTATTACACAACTAGTTGGTGACGCTTCCCCCTGCCGTTCCTTTATTTCAGCTAAAATAACCATGTTCGAAGGGTATATTAATCCCATTGACCTTTAGAGACCTATTTAGAGGGATCTCACCTCATTTTTCTTTTTTATTTTCCATAACGGAGTTTTTGGTGGAATTTCTGCACTCAAGTGAGCTTTGCAGTCCGTGGAGAAGATAAGGTGGAGGCTTAATGACTCAGTCCACGTCCTTCAGAAAGTCACAGCCCACACAGCCGACTCATTAGTACCAAATGGGACAGAAATGCCCTCAGGAGAGCCGTGGGTGCTGCCTTCAAGGGTTCTGTTTTGAGCTCTGACTCATCTTGCCCCAGCTCCAACTTTAGGCAACTTATTGCACTTTTCTTAAGCTTTGGGTTTTTTTAAGCCTCTGTATGCATATCTACAAAATGGGTGTCAAAAATGGTTCCAACCTTGTGGAGTTGTGGAGAAAAGGACTTGAGATAATGTGTGGAAAATATGGCTCATCCGCGTGGTCGGGAACCAGCCTTCTAGGAATGGTGCTGCAACAGCTTGCAATAATAGAACTTGCATGGTGGCTTCTGTCACTCAAACTTTACAAAATAGACGAGCAACTGGCCCAAGGTCACCCAGCGAGCAATTGAAGGACCACAGATACAAGTTCTTTTTCTATTTGACTTGGTTGTTTATCCCGTTGTACCACCTGATGATACACAGCAAAGTACGTTGGGAGTCTCCTGCAGCAGGCATTGGTCAAAATGCTGAAGCAAAAAAAAAAAAATTTAATTTAAAATCAAAAAAAATTTTAAAGTAAAACTTTGTCCTTAGGAAAATCTGTAAAGTAAGCAAAATGGAACTCCTCTCCCCTGCCTGCCACCTCTAAGGAGCAGAGTCTTCAGGCTGCCCTCGAAGCCGGGGCTCCTCGGTGCATGCCAGGACCTACCTTCCCAGGCAGTGGCCTGAAGCCTGGGCCAGAGCTACGCAAAGCTGCCGGCCCCTGAGTTGCTTGTCAGCAGTCAGTGGGGAAATAAGGGATTTGCACTAAAATGTAAATCAACATGCCAGTCTGTTCAATGAGAAAGTTCTAACGCCATTAAAACGAAGTTAGCTTAACTAAAAAGAATGCTTGGTGATCAGCAGCAGTCCCCAGACCACACTTTGAGGGGTAGTGTTCTAGAATACTCTCAGCCCACCCTTCTGATTCCTCAAGAAACCATAGCTCTCTCACTTCCCATATGTTCCATTCTCCTCTGGGTTTCTTTTTATTTCAGAAACTAATTCATGTAAATGTATTGGCATCACCAACAGTTAATATTTGGAGTCTCTAGGTGAAATATTTATCATTAAAAATGAGTTGATTATAAATACTCCTTAACCCAGAGAACCATCCTGACAGCAGTGATTTTGGCTACCTCTAAGGCTGTGAGAAACATACACTAGGAAAACAGATGAAACCTTAGGGGCTCCTTGAATCACGTCAAACTCATCCCTAATGTGTGGGAGGGTGTGGGTATGCACATGCATGCGTATGGGATGGGGTGGCGAGATGAGACATGGCGTGGACCACAGCAAGAGAGTTCAGGAGAGAAGCTGCTTGCTCTTTACTCAAAAGATTTCCTTGGGCAGATGTTTGGCCTAATGGTTAAGATGCCAGGAGTGGGGGGGCCGACGCTGTGGCGTAGCAGGGAAAGCCGCTGCCTGCAGTGCCGGCATCCCACACGGGTGCCAGTTCCAGCAGCTCCTCTTCCAATCCAGTTCTCTGATCTTTCATCTCCAACAGAGGCAGATATACAAGGCAACTTCAAATAGTTCGTGGAAAAATAGAAGTACAAGATGAGCTGAGACGGATCAAGACGGTGGACTAGGGAATGACATACTGTAGTAGGCTAGGGATAAACAGCTTTTAAAAAAGTGTAGGAAGTGCACTCTCAGGTGAGAATTGGAGAGGAAACCACACTGGAAGTCCTACAAGAGGAAGACGAATGCCGTGGACCTGTGTAGAGGCTGCGGATGTGCAGCACGAACGTGAACACAGGCACACTGCAGCAGCCAAGAGCCAGAGTGTTCAGCAGCTTGGAGACAGAGGGGAGACTGGACTGCAGCAACCCGTGGTGATATAGCCATAGGGAGAGCATGGCCTGAGTCTAGACCGGAGCCCTAGGGCGTAGCAGTTGCTAGCGGTTGCCCATGGACCCCAGGGAACTAGAGAGGGAACGGTTATCTCTCCCCAGCTTCCCCACAACAGCACCTGCTGCCCCACTGAAACAGCAAGGCGCCATCTTGGGTTTGGGCAGGAGCTGTGGAATCCTTTGTATACAGCACAGGTACTGGCAGCAGTGGCGGGAGAGAGCAACATTCATCCAGTGGCTCTTGTGTGTGTGGGTGATCCAGAGACTCCAGCAGAAGGAAGAATCTGCAGTCCCCACCACTCTGAACCTGGCTGGGAGGTGGCTGGGCAACCACCTAGGATGGTTAGACACCTGCAGCCTCCTCCCAGGATCAAGACACCTAGGCAGAACTGGCTCAAGGAACATCTGCCTCTCTGTTGACTGGAAAAGGCTGACAGGGCGGAAAAAAAATCTCTGTACCCAGTGACTCTGGGAGCCTTGTGTACCGAGACCACGGTTACGTGAGAGAGTACAGTGTGCAGCTGGGCTCTGGGCGATCACTGGGTGTGCTCCACACGCCAGAGCTTCCTGGGTGCCTAGAGCAGCAGGAACCGTGCTCACAGTGAGGACTGTGCAGATCATGTGTGTGGTTCATAAGGTGGCGTGATGAGTGTCGAACACACTAGGGGCTAATACCTAGGCATTGAGATCAACCACACCCAACTTGGTAGTTACCCTGGATACTCACCCTGTGGGGGAGCAACTCGGACTAGACTAAGTTACTGGAATTAAGACTTATTCTATGCATCTGCTCTCCCACAATGTGGCGCTGGGAGAGGAGCGTACAGCTTCTACCCAGCTGCCTCTCACCAACTTGACAAGCTGCAAGAGCCGCTCCTGATTGGAGGAGAGCAGCGTACTCGGTGTGTGGGTAGCAGAGTTGGGATTGGCGGAAGAGGACTATAAAGGAGGAGAGAGACAACATGCACGAGGAACATCTAAGGGGAACATCTGAAGGAACACCTGTGCAGCCCCCGAGAGAGCCGGCCGGCAGTGTGCCGCTCCCCCACGGAAGTGGGGAAAGTGGCAGGGGGAACCGCCCTTCCACGGAGGTGGAAGGGACGGTAGCCAACCCGGGAAGAACCAGCAGCAAACCCGGGGAGGGCCGAGCAGACGAAAGAACAGCGCAGGGTCCTGTGTCGTTCCTCCACGAAGAGGGGGAGCGACATCACCCCTCCTGGAAGCATTGACCAGAACTCCCTGGCCACACCCACCACACACCTCTTGAAAGTGTAGACATTCTACTAAGCCACAGAGGCATAGCTCAAAAATAAAAGCCATCAGAGGGAAAAACAGAAAAAAGAAAAGCTCTACAAAGCCTAAAAATAAATGTAGAAATTCAAGAAACACGAATAAGGAAGGCATTAGACCCCCCAAAAGGAACACAACATTTCAATATTAGAACATGATGAACACACTGAGGAAATGCCAGAAATTGAATTAAAAAATGAATCACAGGATTACTCAGAAGCAATCAGAAGCAAATCCACGAAACAAAGAAAACCATATACGATACGAATGAAAATTTTTCCTATGACATTGAGATTTTAAAGAGAAATCAAAATGAAATACTAGAAATGAAGAATTCAATAGATCAAATAAAAATACAATGGAAAGCATTAACAACAGAGTTGGTGAGGAAGAAGAAAGAATAGCCAAGCTAAGAGACATCTCTGGAAATTTTACATTCACACCAAAAACAAGAAGAAGAAATTAGAAAACTTAAAAACAGTGTTGGAGATCTATGGGATACTATCAAATGACCCAACATGCAATTCTTAGGAGTGCCTGGAAGTGTGGAAAGAGAGAAGGAAGAGACTAGAAGGCCTACTTAGTGAAATAATTAAAGAAAAATTCCCTAATTTGGAGAAAGAAAGGGTTGTCCAAATACAGGAAGCACATAGAAACCCTAACAGATATGACAGAAAAGATCTTCACTATGACATATTGTAGTCAAACTTTCCATAGTAAAGCATAAAGAAAACATTCTAAAATGTGCATGAGAGAAACACCAGATTACTTTCAGAAGATCTCCAATTAGACTCCCAGCTGACTTCTCATCAGAAACCTTGCAGGCTAGAAGACAATGGCAAGATACAGTCCAAATACTAAGAGAAAAAAAAAACTGCCAACCCAGAATACTGTATCCTACAAATCTCTCGTTTATGAATGAAGGTGAAATAAATACCTTCCATAACAAACAGAAATTGAAAGAATTTGTCACCATGCAACCAGCCTTAGAAAAGATACTAAAGGATGTGTTCCACACAGAAACACAGAAAGAAAGCCATTCATGAAAGAATGTAAAAACAGAAAATCCCCCAGTAAAAGTGCAAAAGAAATCCAAAGTAAATGATGGGAATATTCACAGAAAAATGGCACAGTCAACTAGTTACTTATCAATAGTTACCTTGAGTTTAAATGGCCTCAACCTCCAGTTAAAAGACATACTGGCCAAATGGATTAAAAAAACAAGACTCATCTATTTGCTGCCTACAAGAAAACACATCTCACCAACAAAGTGAAAGTAGAAAAAGATATTCCATGCTATCGGAAAGCAAAAAAAGGCAAGTGTGGCCATCCTAATATCATACAAAATAGACATTAACATAAAAACTGTTAAAAGAGACAGAGACAGGCACTATGTAATGATTAAGGGATCAATTCAACAGGAAGACGTGACTATAATAAATGTATACACGTCCAATTACAGGGCACCTGGCTATTTAAAAGAAATGCTAATGGATCTAAAGGGAGATACAGACTCCAATACAATGATAATGGGAGACTTCAACATCCCACTTTCATCAGTGGACAGATCTACCAGTCAGAAAATCAATAAAGAAACGACAGAGCTAATTGACACAATGGACCAAATGGACCTAACTGATATCTATAGAACTTTTTACCCCACAGTTGGAGAATACACATTCTTCTCATCAATGCATGGAACTTTCTCTAGGATATATAATATGCTAGACCATGAAGCAAATATCTGCAAATTCAAAAAAAAAATCCAAACCATACCATGCATCTTCTCAGACCACAGTGGAATGAAGCTGGAAATTAGCAACTCAGGAATCACTAGAGCATATGCAAACACATGGAGACGGAACAACATGCTCCTGAATGAACAGTGTATCATAGCAGAATTCAAAAGAGTAATCAAAAAAATTTGGAAACAAATGAAGACAATACATCATATTAAAATGTGCGGGATACAGCAAAAGCAGCACTAAGAGGGACGTTTACAGCAATCAGTGCCTACATGAAGAAATTGGAAAGGTACCAAATAAATGAGCTATCAGTGCAACTTGGAACTCATAAAATAGCTTGGTAAAGTGGCAGGATATAAAATTAACACACAAAAATCAATAGCCTTTGTGTACACAGACAATGCCATGGCTGAGATAGAACTTCTAGGATAAATCCCATGTACAAGAGCTCCAAAAAGAATTATAAACCTTGGAATAAGTTTAATCAAGGATGTCAAAAATCTCTTGAATAAAAATTACAAAACACTAAAGAAAAAGAAGTCATTAAAATGGAAAAATCCTCCATTTTCAAGGATTAGAAGAATCATCAGCAAAATGTCCATATCACCAAAAGCAATTTACAGATTCAATGTAATCCCAATCAAAATACCAATGACATTCTTCACAGATCTAGAAAAAATGATGTTAAAATTCATATGGACCTGAAATAGCTAAAGCAATCTCATACAACAAAAACAAAGCCAGAGGCATCACAATACCCAATTTCAAGACATACTACAGGGCAGTTATAATCAAAACAGCCTGGTAGTGGCACAAAAATAGACATGTAGACCAATGGAACAGAATAGAAAGTCTGGAAATCAATCCACGCATCTACAACCAATTTACCTTTGACAAAGGAGCTAAAACCAACCCCTGCAGCAGGGACAGTCTCTTCAACACATGGTGCTAGGAAAACTGGATCTCCACATGCAGAAGTATGAAACTAGACCCACACCTTATCCCTTATACAACAAGTCACTCAAAATCAATCAAATACCTAAATCTATGACCAGAGACCATCAAGTTGCTAAAGAACATTGGGGAAACTCTGTAAGACATTGGCATAGGCAAATAGTTCTTGGAAAAGACCTCAGAGGCACGGGCAATCAAAGCCAAAATTGAAAAATGGGATTACATCAAATTGAGAAGCCTCTGCATTGCAAAAGAAACATTCAGCAAAGTAAAGAGGCAGAATGGGAGGAAATATTTGCAAACTATTCAATTGATAAAGGGTTAACATACAGAACCTATAAAGAGCTCAAGAAATTCAACATCAACAAATCAGCCAACCCAGTTAAGAAATAGGCACAGGACTTGAACAGGCATTTTTCAAGAGAGGAAATTCAAATGGTCAACAGACACTTGGGAAAATGCTCAGGACACTAGCTATCAGGGAAATGCAAATCAAAACCACAATGAGGTTTCACCTCACTCCAGTTGGAATGGCTCACATATAGAAACCAACAAAAGACAAATGCAGGCAAGGATGTGGGGGAAAAGGTACGCTAATCCACTGTTAGTGGAATGTAAACTGGTACAGCCACTGTGGAAGACACTATGGAGATATCTCAGAAATCTGAATATAAACCTATACCATATGACCCAGCCATCCCACCCCTGGGAGTTTACCCAAGCCAAAAGAAATTAGCATATGAAAGAGTGGTCTGTACCCCCATGTTCACTGTAGCATAATTACAATAGCTAAGATATGGAATCAACCCAGATGTCCAATAGTTGGCTAGACAAAGAAATCATCACACACACTCACACACACACACACACACACACACACTATGGAGTACTGCTCAGCTGTAAGAAAAACAATGAAATACTATCTTTTGCTACAATATCTATTAAGCTGGAACCCATTATACTTAGTGAAATACACCAGTCCCAAAAGACAGATACCATATGTTTTCCCTGATCTGAGGTAACTAATAGAGTACCTGAAATGTAACATATTGGAGTGAATAAACATTTTGAGATTCAATGATTATTCATAGCCTTTGTCTCTTCTATTGAGGAACAGTGTTTGTTTGCTTTTTTCATACTATTTGTTGCACTCTTTTACATAGTGTAGGGTTGACTATACAATCATTAAGTAAACTGAAAATAGATCTTTTAAAAAAATTAAGAGTGAGAATGTGAGAGGGAGGAGGAGGAAGGGTTGGAGTGTGGCAGGGAAGGTAGGAGTGTCACTATGTTCCTAAATCTGTATATATGAAATACATGAAACTTGTGTAACTTAAATAAAATTTTTTGAAAAGAAGATGAGGTTATTTTGGTGCAACAAGTTTGATCCCCGTGCATAGTTCTTTTCCTACTGTGCGTTTTTCATGAGCTTTTAGAAGACTTCATAAGCAAGGATTTCAAAATGTTCTTGTACCACAGAAACTCATCTTTTAATTTCATTTCCCATGAACATTTTTAATTTCTCTCATGTTTTCCCATCTCTGGTACTAAGGAAGGGAGGTGCACCCCCAGTACCCCACGAAGAAACACTGGAACAGGCAGCAGGACCCCATAAACAGCACACTCCCTCAGGTTGTGTTCCACACCAGGCACCGTTCAAATGCCAGGGAATGGAGCCAGTGAAGACAGAGCCGTGCCGGAGCTCACGTTCTAGAAGGAAAGATGTGAAACGGGGGACGGGGGAGGAGGAACCTTTGACAAGTCCAAGGCGGGGCAGAGGAGGAAAGGCCGTGCCGCCCCCACTGCGCTCCCTGCTCCTCGCCCACCCCCAGGGCACGGGGGGTCACGGCAGGTCCTGGGCAGGCCCCAGCTTGGGTATCTGAGATGAAGGCAGAACCTCCCCTCCTGGGGTAGATGGCCATGGGACATTCCAAATTCCATTCCCCCAGCTTTTAAGAAAAAGGAAATAAACCCAAAACTGGGTGTTGAAACTGCAATCCTTACCCGGAGCCTGCGTGGAAGAAAGAAGGCGGGACAGGAAGTCCGAGTGCCTGTCCACCCACAAGCCGGGTGAGCGTGGCCCTGTCACCCAGCTCTGTGTCCACGGTGCCCTCTGCAGGCAAACAGGAGTAGAAACCGTGGCCGAGTTCCCTTCGGGCCGCAAGGTTTCAGTGACACCAAACTCCCTGCCCTCTTCCACCCACTTGTCACTCCTTAGAGTTCACTGCTACCCTGAAGATGTTTGCAGAATTAGAGCCCAACCCTGCGATTACGATTGTGCAGTCAGAGAGGAGGAGGAGAGGGAAGGGGACACACATGACATCGTGGAGACTGCCTGTGGACAGGAAGCTTCCAACACGCTTCTTAGTGGCACACTGGGCGTCTCCCACACGCTTATCCCACACGTAAGCCGAGCCCCGCTGACAGCCTGCTGGAAAGCCGCGTTGTGGTCACTTAGAGCATACTGTCAGTGCAACCAGAAATTCCCACTAAAGAGATTCTAGCATCATTGGTGGTGCAAAGAAACACCTCATATTTCATTTTTGTGATGCCCTGGCTTTGTCTGGATTCCGATTTAGAAATTACAGTCAGGATTTGCCAAGGGCCTGCTCAGTGTCAGATCTGCTAGAAGATTTATATACAGCATTGCACCTAGTAACAGCTTCACGAAAGGAACACAATGCCCGTCAGCATCACCAGATAAGGGAGACGCTGCTCAGAGAGGCTGCGAGCTTTACCCGGCGTCACACAGCTGCTGGGCAGAACAAGAAGGCAAACTAAAGCGATCTGACCCAAGAGCCAGGGTTCCCAGCCACTGTCTGCTCTGCCTGTTAAAACTAAGATAAATGTCCCCTCCAGCACATGTGGCATCCAGGCCCCCATGTGTGCTGTGGCTTCTGTTTCCTACTGTCAAGAGTTCCTGCACCCCTTCCTCTCCAGGACTGAAAAGAGCGAGGATTGCCTAGCACAAATGCTGCTCTCAAACCTCGGGACTGGGAAAAATAGACCGTGTGGGCTCCCCAGAGAGCAGCCAGGCCTGGAGAAGGCTCCCAGCTATGTGACGCTGGGGACGGTTGGAAGAAGTGGGAAGGTTTGGAGCAGGCAAGGGCAGACACCCCGGGAGGCATGTGAGCTGACACGCTCTTCCCACAGCTCACCAGCCTCCTTGGAAGATGACGCTCCAGCCAGAAGCCACCAATTCGGTACCTGCAGCAGGACAGGTGCGAGTTTAAAATACAGGCAGGATCAGAACGAGATATGTAGCACAGCACTCAACCTATGGCAAAGGAAGTGTGTTTTCCAAGAGCGAATAGCAAACCACACCCCACGCTTGCTAGGAAGGTGGTGTGTGAGGAGCAACGGGGAGGGGCGATGGCTGCCTGGTTCTCACTTGAACCCAAAGGGATGGAAGGGGCTGGGGCGTGTCAGACAAGCCCCAGGAGACAACCTGAGCCAGGACCAGCAGGGACAGGCACAGCCTGCCGCTCAGAACCCACCGCCGTGCCAGGCTCCTTAGCTCTCAGCTGCTCTCCGGACATCCACCCACCTTCCTGTGTAGCCAGTGTGCAGGGCAAAGCTTAAAAACTCCACTCAGTCATGCCGCTGCTGGCTCAGCCAATCACGTTTCTCCTAGCTCAGCACCTCCAGTGGCACCCTGTCCCATTCAGAGTAAAATCCCCCCCACCCTGGTCCTCACAACCCCATTGCCTTACAGACCCTCTAACAAACCCCATCCCCTCTGCATCCGCGCTGGCCGCCCGGCTGCTCTGTGAATGCCAAGCACCACTGCTGCCCCAGGGCCTTTGCACGGGCTGCTTTTCCCCCAGAGCCTTCCTGGGCTCTTTCAGGACTGCTGCTGCAATCAGTCACCAGGGAGATTTTCCTGATCATTCTCTTCCTGTCTCATGCCCCTCGTTCCATCTGCCTTTGGTTCTCAGTCTCCCACCTGCAGAAAGCAAGACTGTTCACCGCTGTAGTCTCAGAACATAAACAGCATCGAACCCAGAATGTGCCCATGAAAGTGCAGAACCGGGGCTGGCGTTGTGCCACAGTGGGTTAAGCCACCGTTTGTGAGCCCAGCACCACATACCAGAGTGCTGGTTCAAATCCTGGCTGCTCCACTTCTGATTCAGCTCACTGCTAATGCACCTGGCAAAGCAGCAGACAGCGGCCGAAGTGCTTGGGCCCCTGCCATCCACGTGGGAGACCAGATAGAGTTCCCAGCTGCTGGTTTCTGCCTGGCCCAGATGGGGCCGTTGCAGCCACTTGGGGCACAAACCAGCAGAGGGAAGATTCTTTCTCTCTCTTTCTCCCCATCCCCCACCCCCCATCACTCTTTAAGCCAAATAAATAAATCTTGGGGAAAAAAAGTGAGTCGATTTTTATTCAACATAGAAAACTTCCAACGTTGTGGCCCATAAATGAAACAAGATCACTCAGGAGAGATGGAGCTCCCCGTGCCTAAGACATTCAAGCAGAGGCTGAAGGACCCTGTAGTAGAGAAGCTGAACAAGGAGTTAAGTACTTGGTGAGGGAGGGACTAGATATGCATCCCTCCAGCCCTGAGATGCGCACCACGAAGACGCTGAGAGAGGACACTGATACCCTTCACTGGGCCTGGAGGCCAGCAAATGCTGAGACCCCAGGGTCATGGGTTCAGGCTCCTGTGCCTCCCGACTTGAACACTGGTAGCTTTTCATTTTTTGTCGTTTTTCATTTCTAATCTAAGTCTTTTTAAACCCCATTAGTCTACTTGGCAACATTTTCTCTTGCATACAAAAAAAAAAAAAAAACAGCCTACATCTAATTGCAAATGAGAAAATTCAGGACAAGCCAGTGTTATTATCAAATAACTGTATTATCTAGAAAAAAATTTCATCATTCACGTAATTTACATTCCTGCCCTTTGCTCCCCTGTGTATATGTTTGCATGAAAAAAAGTCTGCTTCAAGTTAGCACAACCCTGCCCTTTGGGCTAGATTCCTAAACAAAACCACGGGAGGATTAGGAAGGGGAAGGGGAGGACTGATGGTTGAGATTGCTGCTATGCCATCTTCTGAGAAGAGAGTTGAAAGTGTGTGAGCAGAGACCAAAAAGAACAGAATGAATGTTCCGGGCCTACACAGATTAGGGAGGTCACCACCCTCCCGGGAACAGAGTCCCTTGATCCTGCTTTTTATACAAATAAGAAATCCCAGGACCCAAGAGACTCATGCGTCTGGCCTTCGATCCAGGCTCTTCCTTGCTCATGCTGCCCCCTGCTGGAAGGAGACCGCCTCAGCAGGCGGCCAGCCTGGGGCCTTGCAGACCCCCTGAGGATGGGCCCCAGCGGGATCCTCTGCTCACAGGGGCTGAAACCTCGAAGCCCACCTGGAAACTCGGGGCAGAGGAGGGCCTCCCTCCCGTGATGCCTTCCCTCAGCACACACGGGGTCCAGCCGGTGACATGCCTTTCATCTCCTAGGAGACGGCGAGGGGTAGGGGTGCACCTGCCACCTCCCAAGAAATCCGTCCTTTCCAAAATCCATCCGTGCCTCTATCAGATACTGCACCCTCCCTCCTGAAAAGGAGCCCCAGGGGCGGCAGGTGCGGGGGTCCTCGGTGCCAAACCTGCTGTGCACCCCTCCCTTCCCTGCTGGGGAGGGATGTCTTGGACGACTCCCCCACACTGGGCCGTGGGGCCCCTGACCCTCGTCCCGGCATGCTATCTCCTGCACTCCCCACATCCGCTCTGTGCCCAGCCAAGAAGCTGCTCTCCTAGGCACTGAGCACTTAACACAGAGTCATGCAGCAGCCGGAAATCAGTACCCACATGTCCCAGCGACGTCTTCGGAGGGTGGGATGGCGAGTGCATACATGTTTGTACCCACCAGGAGGTGCCAGGATTATCGTTGTAAAGGAAAGTTATTGATGGGCAACACGGGGCCCGGCGCTGTGGTGCAGAGGGTTAAGCTGCCGCGTTGAGTGCCTGCATGCCATATGGGAGTGCCCAGGTTTGAGTGCTGCCTCTGCTTCCAATCCAGCTCCCTGCTAACACACATCCTGGGAGGCAGCAGCTGACGGCTCAAGGGCTTGGGTCCCCGCCACCCACGTGGGAGACCCAGACGCTGTCCCAGACTCCTGGCTCCAGCCTGTCTCATCCCTGGCCATTGTGTGCATCTGGCAAGTGAACCAGAAGATGGAAGATCTCTTGCTTTCGCTCTCACTCTCCCTTTTAAATAAATGAAAATAAGCATTTAAGAACAATGTGATACCCATGCTGTGGGGCCGGCATTGTGGAGTAGATTAAGCCTCTGCCTGCAGCACCGGCATTCCATACGGACGCCGGTTCAAGTCCTGGCTGCACCATTTCCAATCCAGCTCCCTGCTGAGGCACCCGGGAAAGCAGCGGAGGATGGCCCAAGTGCTTGGGCCCCTACATACATACAGGGGACACAGATAAAGTTCCTAGTTCCTGGCTTTGGCCTGGCCCAGCCAGAGCCGTTGTAGCCATTTGGGGGTGAACCAGCTGATGTAACATCTGGAAGATATCTCTATCTCTCTCCTCTCCTCCCTCCCCCCCCCCCACTTCTCTCCTTCTCTCTGTATTTCTGTCTTTAAAGTGAATAAATAAATATTTTTAAAAAAATACAATGGGCATGTCTAGCAGTAGGGAAGATGGAACTGGTGTGGTTTAACCCACCCTGGACCTCGAGTGACAAAAGTGAGCATGACCAGTGTCCACCGCACACCCACACCGTGTGCTGCCTGTCCTGCTGGTCTCCCTTCCGGGAGGCAGCCACAGGGCACAGCAGAGACACAAACAGCCCCGAGGGAATGAAAGCGGCCGAGCGCTGTGGCCCCACTGTGCTGTGCAACACCCCTGGAAGCCAATGCTGAGCCAATGCAGGATGGAATCGCCGCAGCTAAGTCAGCAAACTCTCCCTTTTCTACGGAGAACCACTCCATTCTGTGCGTACGCCTGTCAGCAGCTTTTCTCCAAAGGGAGAATTTTAAGCAGGAAACAATTAGTAAGATTTGGGAGCCCGGTACAAGATCAGGGTGCAAAGATCCAGTCCTAGGGAAACACGGGAGGGCTTGGCACCCAAATCCCCGGCAGAGGCGTCCAGTCCGCACAGGGGCTGCCCTGCTGGGCTCCTCCCACCAGAAACTTCACTCCCAGTCTAACCTGCAGGCCCTGGCCGTGCGACTGAAGGACACAACCTCCCCCTCCAAGGAGAAGAGGGAAACCCCACCTGCATTGAAGGGTTTGGACGCTAGAGATCCTGAAACAAGGGTTCAGCACAGGGCCCAGGACAGGATTGTCGTCTCTGTTAATCACCATAAGGCTGCTATCCCCTTCCTGCCCACCCAGGTTTCTCGTTCCTGTTTTTGCTGTTCTTCAACAGCACAGAGCCCCATCCTCGGATCCCCCACGGGGCTTTCTTCGCCTCCCAGCCACTTTGGGTCCTGCTGCTCTCATCAGTCCTTTAAAAGAATCGCCAGCCATTCTTCTGGCTGACATTTTAATCAGGTTTTCCCAAGAATCCCAGAGGAGGAGGGGGAAAATGGAATTGCAATGGAAAAAAAAAAAAAACTCACTTTTCTCTCCATGCCAGTAAATTATAACCCTGTAGCCACCTCAGAAAAAGAACAAAAGACACTGGGCGGAACATTTTTCTGGCTGAGAAAATTGACAAAGCAGTAGCACCACATTCTGTGCGATACTGACGGGGGGGGGGGGGGGGGGGGGGAGACGGTGCTGGAGGGGGGAGGTGCAAGTGCAGCTCTGCAGATCCTGTCCTCACAGCCACTCGGACCCGGCCCTGAAGACGCTTCCCGTTGAGAGGGGAACAGAGCGCTTGCTTCTCTGCACACAGCCTCACGGAGGTGGAAAACCAGAAGTCCCGTAAGGGAAGACGGCGCTCAGATCACACAGGTGGGCCCTCGCGCTCTGATTATATCCGATCGCGCTGCTCCCTGCGCCTCCTGGAGGAACTCTTTCCAGCCCTGGGGTCGGCTCTCCCTGCTGCACCTTCCAAGGGTCCTGAGGACAGCTTAAGACGTGTGTCTGGGGGGCCGGGGCTGTGGCGTAGTGGGTGAAGCCACCACCTGCAGTGCCAACATCCCGTATCAAAGCACCAGCTCAAGTCCTGGCTCCCCTGCTTCCAGTCCAGCTCCCTGCTAATGTGCACCCTGGGAGGTAGTGGTGACGGCCCAAGTACTTGGATCCTGCCACACACATGGGAGACCTGGATGGAATTCCTGGCTCCTGGCTTCAGCCTGCCCCAGTCCCATCTGTTGCAGCCAGTGGGTGGAAGATCTCTCTCTCTCTCTCTCTCTCTCTCTCTCTCTCTCCCCCTTCCTCCCTCCCTCCCTCCCTCCCTCCCTCCCTATCTTTCTCTTTCTTTTTTCTGCCTTTCAAATGAATACAATGAATTTTTTTAAAAAGACCCATGTGTGCCCTGAGGATTGAGTCAGTGTGACTGCTGCAAAGGAAGACATGGCACCCCGAGTCACACAGCCGGGCCTGCACCTTAGCTCGCCACGCAGTGTCCCTCCTAGTCGAGGCTGTGTGCGGATGGAGTGGAACAGCTGCCCACTTCACGGAGCACCCTGGACAAGCATGAGCTGGCTACCCGGGGAGGTGTGGGAGGCCACAGAAGGAAGCAAGACACCGACCGTGACATTGCACAGTGCCCGCCAGCGCCCAGCCTCCCCGGACCCCTCCCCACACCACCTTCATCCTCCCACACACTGGAGCTGGAGATACTAACCAACATGACCAACAGCTGCCACCCGCATTAATCTGCGCTAGGCTGCCGTAACAAAGTGCCGCCAACTCTGGCCTCAGCAACACTGCAGACTCTCAAGCTTCTAGAGGCTGTGAGTCCAACATCCAGTGTCTGAGGCCTGGCTCTTCCTGAGGGCTCTGAGCAAACCTGTTCCAGGCCCCCTCCCTGCCCCCCGGCTGGCTCCCCGGGTTGCTGGCCACCTTTGGTCTGCATGCAGGGGTCCCCTTCTCTGCTGGACTCAGCCCCGATCAAACGACTTCATCATCACTAATGAAGCCCTTTTCCAGATAAGCTCACAATCTGGGAGCTAGGACTTGAAGGGGGCAGGGGAGGGACACAACTCAACCCATGACACCACTTATCTGCCTTATGACCCGGGCCAGGTAAGCCTCTGTCTCAGGTTCTCAGGTTCCTTGGGGCTCATGCAAGGACTGTAGCACAGCTGCTGGTGCACTGCCCACATCCCCCCGGCCCTGCCTTGTTGGCAGCCTGCGCTTCCATGGCCTGACAGCTGCCCCTGACATCAGTCATTCTGCTGGACCCAACAAGAACAGCCTTCCTGCGCACACCCCGAGCCAGCGCTTTCATAGACCCGCCCCAGCCCCTCTGGCATGATGCCTCTGGGACACTTGCTCCACCCTGGTTCCCAGGGCCCCACCCACACAGAGCTCTAACTACAGGCCTAGACTGACTGCCCGCCCCTCCCACTACTCCAGCTCAAGCCACTTCTTGGCGGTTAAGACACCATTTTGATGCCCAATCCCTTACTGGAGTATGGGGTTCAGGTCCTGGCTCCACTCCCAATTCCAGGTTCCTGCTACAGCAAAAGCTGAGAGGCAGCAGGTGATGGCTCAAGTGTTTGGGTCCCTGTCACCCACACAGGAGACCTGGACTGAGTTCCCAGCTCCTGGGCATTTAGGATGTGAACCCAAAGATGAGGGTCTTTCTCTCCACCCCCCCCTCTCTCTTGCTCTCAAACAAAAAATACCTAAGTAAATAAAATCCCTTCTACTAAAATCCTAGCTTCTGTGGAGACTTCTGGGGAACCCAGACTAGTACCTGGAATTTGCTGCCATGACCATTACATGAGTGCATTCTTAGAAGAGAAGCTGATAAGGCCGGCGCTGCGGCTCACTAGGCTAATCCTCCGCCTTGCAGCACCAGCACACCGGGTTCTAGTCCCGGTCGGGGCGCCGGATTCTGTCCCGGTTGCCCCTCTTCCAGGCCAGCTCTCTGCTGTGGCCAGGGAGTGCAGTGGAGGATGGCCCAGGTGCTTGGGCCCTGCACCCCATGGGAGACCAGGAAAAGCACCTGGCTCCTGGCTCCTGGCTCCTGCCATCGGATCAGCGCGGTGTGCCGGCCACAGCACACCGGCCGCGGCGGCCATTGGAGGGTGAACCAACAGCAAAGGAAGACCTTTCTCTCTGTCTCTCTCACTGTCCACTCTGCCTGTCAAAAAAAAAAGAGAAGCTGATAGGTTGCCTCCCGCTAAGGGAGAACCTGTCAGGCCTCTCCCTGGCTTGGGCTTCCCTGGTCCTCTTGGGCCTCCCTTAGCTGGAAGATGCAGCACCTGAATGCTGCCTTCCTCTGGAACACAGCCAGCGATGCCCAAGTGTCGGCCCCTGACAATCTTATCACCAGCGTGAGTTGTGATGAGCACAGTTGAAGCATCACCCTGAGCCGCAAAGCCTCCTCAGTCGGAGCTGCGTTCCTCCCAGTCCTTACATGGCACACAGGCGAATGAAGAGACAGCCGGGGCCTTCCAGTGCTGTATCTGACACGGCCGTGCTCTCGCCACATGACACCTTGACCTTGACACCCGGCCACCTGACAGGCAGCTGGAGAGGCAGCAAAGTGTGGGATTCAAGATGCACAAGCCCCCTCAAGGCTCTGCCACTCCCTAGCAGTGTCATCTTGGGCCTCAGCTTCCACCTCTGGAAAAGGGGTATAATGATAACTGCTCTCTGAGGACTGAAGAAGAAAATGCATGGGTAGCAATCCTAAGAGTTCTGTAAGAAGGTCTTTGTGCTTTTGTTCACTTATGTAGTCTTTGCATACAATGACAAACCACCATGGAAGGGTAGCCACTCAAGCAAAGATTCCAAATAGCCCAAGACTGTGGGCACTCATTAATTCACATGAACTCTTCCTGCCTGAGCCAGGGCCTACGCCAAAAATGCCCTGGGATTGCCTACAAGCAGCGATGGCCCCAAAACCCAGGTGTAGCAGGAGTCCCTGGGGAGCCTTAATCACCTGCGTGCCTTCTGTAGGGAGGGACTCGGGAGACCGCTAATGCTGGGGGAATGCCTCAATCAGCAAACAGCCCACCACGAACTCACCGTGTATGCATGGTACCCAGAGAGATGCTGACTGAGTCAGCAAAAATCAGATAGGACACCACGGACTGCAATGGGCAGAATCAGCCGTTACCCAGGAAACAGAAGGAGACAGGGTCCAATGCAGGGCTCACATCAACAAAATATCAAAGAAAATACACATTGAGGGATTGAATTAAGATGGTAGAATAGGGAGGAAGCTTACTATTCGAGTCTAAGAGAAGACAGTTAAAAAAAAGTGGAGCAAGTGCAGTCTCAGGGAAGAGCTGGGGAAAACACGGCAGAGGAAACACCACACAAATTAAAGCAACAGTGTGGACCCATGTGGAGGGTGTGGACACACACAACTCAGGACCCCAGCAGCCGAGAGCCTACACACCAGCGTTGGAAAGTGAGAGGAGTCCAGAATGCAGCAACCCAAGCCACTGGCAATGAAGCTGCAAGAACAGTCTGGCAGGAATACGACTTAGAGCCCTGTGGGGGACAGTGTACTTGCCTAACTAGAGGGGAAAAAAGGAGGGCTCCTTTCTCTCTCCCTGATCACCCTGCAACCAGTGTCCTGTAACAAGCCATAGCAGGCAGGCACCACTCTGGACAAAGGTAACAGCTGTGCCAGCTCATGTCCCCACACAGCAACCCGTGGAACAGAGATGCCCAAGTCTCATGGGAAGAACTGACTGGGGCTGGGTGCTCGTGACTGTGGGAGGCTTGTGTGCCGGGACTGTGAAGACACTGAGGCTGCGTGGGAGTGCTCAGGATTTGGGTTTTTGTTTGTTTTCAATGCCACTTTTATTTTTTGTGCTGTTTTTGCTGTACATACATTTAACTTATTTTTTTAGAAAACTTTTATTTAATAAACATAAATTTTGAAAGTACAGCTTTTAGATTATAGCAGTTTTCCCCCCATAACCTCCCTCCCACCCGCAAACCATCCCATCTCCTACTCCCTCTCCCATCCCATTCTTCATTAAGATTCATTTTGAATTATCTTTATATATAGAAGATCAACTTAGCATACACTAAGTAAAGATTTCAACAGATTGCACCCACACAGACACACAAAGTATAAAGTACTGTTTGAATACTAGTTTTACCGTTAATTCGCATAGCATGACACATTAAGGACAGTGACTCCTGTTGTTGATTTAACAAATGACGCTCTTATTTATGATGTCAGTAATCACTTGAGGCTCTTGCCATGAGCTGCCAAGGCTATGGAAGCCTCCTAAGTTCATCAACTCTGACCTTATTTAGACAAGGCCATAATCAAAGTGGAAGTTCTCTCCTCCCTTCAGAGAAAGGTACCTCCTTCTTTGATAGCCTGTTCTTTCCACCGGGAGCTCACTCACAGAGACCTTTCATTTAGATCATTTTTTGCCACAGTGTCTTGGCTTTCCAGGATGCCTGAGAAACTCTCATGCCGTAAGGGCCGATTCTGAAGTGACTGGGACTATGGGCAGTCATTGCAGAAGGCTTCACACACTCAGGGCTCCTTGATTCCCTGCTGAGGGTCACTGCTGTGGAATCTATACTTACACTGAGGACTGCACAGATCCTTTGTGTGGTCCTCGTGGCAGTGTGGACAAATATTATGGCCTCTGGGGTTTGCACTCAGGCACTGGACTCCATTGAGGAGAGGAGTTGAGCTGAGACTATGCCAACCGAGAAGCAGATTAAACAGATTTATGACACCTAGCCTGGGTGTCACCTTGGACACTTCCTCCACCCTAGAGCACTGAACAGAGCTCCCTGGCCACACCCACCAAACACCTCTAGGTATTCACTAAAAACGTAGACACTCCACTAATCCACAGAGAGACATAGTCCAAAGACAAGAATCAGCACAGGGAAAAAAATAAAGAAATGAACGAGTATCTCCACAAATGCCTAATAAATGCAGCAATTCAAGAAACAAGAATAAGGAAGACAACATGATGCCCCCAAAAGAACACAACACTTCAATACTACAATGTGGGCCAGTGCCGTGGCTCACTAGGCTAATCCTTCGCCTTGCGGCGCTGGCACACCGGGTTCTAGTCCCGGTCAGGGCACCAGATTCTGTCCCAGTTGCCCCTCTTCCAGTCCAGCTCTCTGCTGTGGCCAGGGAGTGCAGTGGAGGATGGCCCAAGTCCTTGGGCCCTGCACCCCATGGGAGACCAGGAGAAGCACCTGGCTCCTGCCATCAGATCAGCATGGTGCACCGGCAGCAGCACGCCAGCCGTGGTGGCCATTGGAGGGTGAACCAACGTCAAAAGGAAGACCTTTCTCTCTGTCTCTCTCACTGTCCACTCTGCCTGTCAAAAAATTAAAAAAAAAATACTACAATGTGAAGATGAAGAGATGAAAGAAATGTCAAAAAGATAATTCAAAAAATTTATTTTAGGATTATTAAGAAGTAATTAGAAGAGAGGCTGGTGCTGTGGTGCAGCGGGTTAACGCCCTGGCCTGAAATGCCAGCATCCCATATGGGCACCAGTTTGAGACCCAGCTGCTCCACTTCCCATCCAGCTCTCTGCTATGGCCTGGGAAAGCAGTAGAAGATGGCCCAAGTCCTTGGACCCCTGCAGCAGTGTAGGAGACCCAGAAGAAACTCCTGGCTTCAGATCAGCACAGCTCCAGCCATTGCAGCCAATTAGGGAGTGAACCATCAAATGGAAGCCCCCCTCTCTCTGTCTCTCTCTCTGTCTCTGCCTCTCCCTTCTCTGTGTAACTCTGACTTTCAAATAAATAAATCTTTAAAAAAAAAAAAAAACAAGTAATCAGAAGCAAATCCACAAACTAAAGAAATCTGCATGTGACATGAAAGAAAATTTCTCCCATGAAATGATATCTTAGAAATCAAAATGAAATCTTGGAAATGAAGAATTCAATAGAACAAATGAAAAATGCAGTGGAAAGCCTCTTAACAACAGAATCAGTGAAGCAGAATAAAGAATATACAACTTAGAAGACAAAGCACAGGAAATGATACTGTCAGGTCAAAAACTAGAAGGAGAAATTAGGAAACTAAAAGACAATGGTGCAGATCTACAGGATACTATCAAACAACCCAACTTAAGGGCCTTAGGAATTCCTGAAGGTGTGGAAAGAGGGGAAGAATTAGAAGGCCTTTTTAGTGAAATAATAACAGGAAACTTCCCTAATTTGGAGAAAGAAAGGGACATCTAAGTACCGGAAGCAAATAGAACTCCTAATAGACATGACCAGAAAAGATCCTTACCATGACACATTGTAGTCAAACTTTCCATAGTAAAACATAAATAAAAGATTCTAAAATGTGCAGGAGAGAAACTCCAGGTTACTTTCAGAGGATCTGCCATTATACTCAGAGCTGACTTTTCATCAGAAACCCTACAGGTAGGAGAGAATGGTGAGATATATTCCAAATCTTAAAAGAAAAAAATTGTCAACCCAGAATACTATACCCTGTAAAGCTCTCATTTATGAATGAAGGTGAAATAAAGACCTTCTATAACAAACAGAAATTGAGGGGCTGGTGCTGTGTCATAGTGGGTAAAGCTACCAGCTGCAGTGCCAGCATCCAATATGGGCACCAGTTTAAGTCCCAGCTGCTCCACTTCCAATCCAGTTCTGTGCTATGGCTGGCAAAACAGTATAGATTCCTGGGCACATACAATCCACCTAAATTGAGCCATGAAGACATTAAAAATCTAAACAGATCCCTAAACAAGATAGAAAATGAATCAGTAATAAAGACCCTCACAACAAAGAAAAACCCAGAACTGGATGGCTTCACTGCTGAATTCTACCAGATATTTAAGAAGAACTAACTCCAGTTCTTCTCAAGCTATTCAAAAGAATTGAAAGGGAGGGAATCCTCCCAAATACTTTCTATGAAGCCAGCATCACCTTAATTCCTAAACATGAAAAAGATGCAACAGAGAAAGAGTACTACAGACCAATTTCCTTGATGAACATAGATGTAAAAATCCTCAACAAAATACTGGCCAATCAAATCCAACAACACATCAGAAAAAGCATTCACCCAACCAAGTGGGATTTACCCCTGGTATGCAAGGATGGTTCAACTTTTGCAAATCAATCAGTGTGGTGCAACACATTAACAAATTGAAGAACAAAAACCATATGAATATCTCAACAGATGCAGAGAAAGCATTTGACAAAATACAACATACTTTCATGATGAAAACTCTAAGCACAGTGGGTATAGGAGGGACATTCCTCAACACAATCAAGGCAATTTATGAGAAAAACCACAGCCAGCATCCCACTGAATGGGGAAAAGTTGGAAGTATTCCCACTAAGATATGGAACAAGACAAGGATGCCCACTCTCACCATTGCTATTAAATATAGTCTTGAAAGTTTTAGCCAGAACCATTAGGCAAGAAAGAGAAATCAAAGAGATACAAATTGGGAAAGAGAAAGTCAAACTACCCTATTTGCAGATGACATGATTTTGAGACTTCACTAAGAGACTATTGGAACTCAAAGAGTTTGGTAAGGTAGCAGGATATAAAATCAATACACAAAAATGAACAGCCTTTGTATACACAGATAATGCCATAGCTGAGAAAGAAATTCTAAGATCAATCCATTCACAATAGCTCCAAAAAAATAACACCTTGGAATAAGTTTAGCTAAGGATGTCAAAGATCTCTATGATGAGAATCACAAAACATTAAAGAAAGAAAAAGAAGATTGAGTTCCAGCTGCTCCACTTCTGATCCAGTTCCCTGGCCTGGGAAAGCACTAGAAGATGGCCCAAGTGCTTGGGCCCCTGAACCCACATGGGACACCTGGAAGAAGCACCTGGCTCCTGGCTTCGGATCAGCGCAGCTCTGGCCATTGGGGTCAACTGGGGAGTGAACCAGCAGATGGAATACCCCCCTCTCTCTCTCTCTCTCTGTGTGTGTGTGTGTGTGTGTGTGTGTGTTGTGTAACTCTTTCAAATAAATAAATCCTCAAAAAAAAAAAGATTCTTCCATAACCTTTAGAGTCCATTACAAAAAAGAAATAGAGGAAAATCTTCCATGTTCACTGATTGGAAGAATCAATATCATCAAAATGTCCATACTCTTGAAAGCAATTTATAGATTCAATGAATACCAATCAAAATACCAAGGATATTCTTCTCAGATATAGAAAAAATGATGCTAAAATTCATAAGGAAACATATGAGACCCCAAATAGCTAAAGCAATCTTATACAACAACAACAACAAAAGCTGGAGGCATCACAATACTAAATTTCAGGACATACTACTACAGGGCAGTTATAATCAAAACAGCCTGGCAGTGGCACAAAAACAGATGGATAGACCAATGGAACAGAATAGAAATGCCAGAAATCAATCCAAGCATCTACAAAGCCAACTTACATTTGACAAAGGAGCTAAAATCAATCCCTGGAACAAGGACAGTCTCTTCAACAAATGGTGCTGGGAAAACTGGATCACCACATGCAGAAGCATAAAGCAAGACCCCTACCTTACATCTTATACAAAAATCCACTCAAAATGGATCTAAAACCTAAATCTAAGACCCAATACCATCAAATTGTTAGAGAACATTGGGGAAATCCTTCAAGTCATTGGCATAGGAAAGAGTTTTTGGAAAAGATCCCAGAGGCACAGGCAATCAAAGCCAAAACTGACAAATGGGATTACATCAAATTGAGAAGCTTCTGTACTGCAAAAGAAACACTCAGCAAAGTGAAGAGGCAACCAACAGAATGAGAAAAATTATTTGCAAACTATACAACTGATAAAGGATTAATAACCTGAATATATAAAGAGATCAAGACTCAACAACAACAAAACAAACAACCCAGTTAAGAAATGGGCAAAGGACTTAAACAGGAATTTTTTTAAGAGGAAATCCAAATGGTCAACAGATACATGAAAAAAATGCTCAGGATCACTAGCCATCAGGGAAATGCAAATCAAAACCACAATGAGGTTTCACCTCACACCCGTTAGAATGGCTTTCATACAAAAATCAACAAACAGCAAATTCTGACAAGGATGTGGGGAAAAAGGTACCCTAATCCACTGTTGGTTGGAATGGAAACTGATAAAGCCACTATCTGACAGTATGGAGATACCTCAGAAATCTGAATATAGACCTACCATACAACCCAGCCATCCCACTCCTGGGAATTTACCCAAGAGAAATGAAATCAGTATATGAAGCAGTTGTCTGTACCCCCATGTTTACTGCAGCTCAGTTCACAATAGCTAAGACATGGAATCAACCCAAATGCCTCCAGGAGGTTTTTGAAGAGCCCTCCTCATGCTTCCTAGGCTCAAGGCACCGTCCTAAGCAATTTCCCTGTATTTAATCCTCATTTCACCCTCACAAGAGCCCCACAAGGTAGATTCTACGACTATCCTCGCTTTGCAGAAATTTAGAACTGAGGCACGAAGGAGGTAGGTGACTCGTTTTTCATGTCTTACCTCATTTAACCTCCCCCACAACACTTGGCAGGAGCTACAACTGTTTGTCCCCAGTGTATGGACAAGAAACAGGCTAATACTCAGAGAGGTCATGAACTGGCCCAGGTCACACACACCTGGTGAAGACTAAGCCAGGATGAGGAGCTCATGGCTGGCCCCAGAGCTACTTCTAATAGGTTGGCTTTTAGGAGACACATAGTTAGAATATTCTTAAAGTATACCTGGGGCAGAATTTGGGTTGTGTCTGCACAACACTAACCCCAACCCCTAATACAGAGCTCTCGATGGGCCAGGAGCCATTTTCAGCACTACTGATAGGAAGCCTCTCCTTACAGCCCTCAGAGGCAGGCATCCTGTTATTCCCATTGTACAGATGCGGAAGCCGAAGGACCTGACCCAGAATCACGCAGCAAACGCCCACCCTGGAACCAGAGCGCTGGGGCCCAGGGGCTGTGTTTTAGCCATGTGCTCTCCTGCCCAAGGACAGCGTGGGGTCTTGTCTACAAGGCAGCAGTGAGCACAGGGAAAAATCAACAATTTCCTAAAAGGCTCACCCCAGAGGGGCTTCACGCCTCTGTGCAGTTCCCAGCCCAATCACCTCCTTTAAAACTGTTGGTCAAACCTGAGAGTGAATGTTCTCCTTCCCAAAATTGGTAGCTGTGGTTCAGACCCACAAGAGATGGAGCGACTGCAGGTGGCATGGTAGCCCCGGTCCTCACCAGCCCGCACAGCAGCCATCACTCCGGAGCCCCCCACTTTTGGAACACAAGCCCCAACTTCTATTTTTCTACACCCTGGTTCTTCTCTGCACCTGACAAGGTGAGAACAGACTCCTAAGGAGATGGAGCACTGGCCCATGAGAAGTGCCCCCAGTGGCCCACAGCACAGTGCGGGGCCTCAGCCCCAGGGATGGGCCTGACCCCTGTGCTGCTGAGACCCCCTCCCCTGCTGAAGCTTGTGCCCTGGGCCATCAGCCTGAGCGGTGTGGAGACGCAGTCACAACAGCTCCAGCTAGATCAGTTGGCTTTTTAATTCATGTTCTGAATGTCTGGCTGAGTTGATGCTGGTCTGAGCTGGGACTGGATATCAGGACATTCTCCTCCAGCTTCCATGAAATTCAACACAGTCTTCCATGCAGCCCCCTAGCAGGGGTCCGGTCCTTTGGGGGTTTCTTCCTCTCCCTCGCAGCCCGGCCCTCTCTCCCCTTGCTGTTCTCCCCAGGTAACTTGACCTGAACAGGAAGCTGGAACACATGGCAGCCACCTGTGTACCCTGAGCCTGGGCTGGATCTTGTAGTGGCCAGCAGACCAGATGACTCAGGTTCAAAACTCCTGGCCCCACTTAGAATCAGCCCTTGGAGTTCTTCCAGGTAAAGCAGGTGCCCCAGCCTACTCCCTACCCCCCACCCCCTACTCTGGCCCACAGCACTCACCTCATACAACTCACTGCTCGAGTGTGTACCAGTGGAGGGAGCTGTGCACACAAGCACCTGCCACTTGCACCTGGTTTGGGACTGGCATTGGCCCAGGCTGGGTCTCACTGCTGCCCCAGCCCCCACACAGAGCAGCTGGGTTGGCTGCCTTGTTGTTTGCTAAAAGGGCTCCCTGCTGTGCTGCCCCAGGTGGAGCCAGATGAGACTGTAGGAGCTCTGACCAGCATTCTGGTGAGATGAGGACCGTAAGAAACCCCTCCTTCATAGTAACAATACTTCTGACACCACGGTCACCGCTGGTTTTCCACACCAAGCCATTTTCCATTTCTCTGCAGGTACCAGCCAGTGTCCTGTGGTTTAATTCTGACACTAACTATGGGGAATTAGTGTGGATCCCACCAATCAAGGGCCCAGTCCCACCAGACTGCCTCCTACTTGAGACACCAATCATCAGCCCTAGCGTCCCCTACGTCTGACACTCTATCCATCAGGGACCCCCATAACCCCCTCCATGAGCTGGATAATTTGCTGGAATGGCTCACAGACCCAGGCAAAGAGCTTACTATGACTGGTGCATATGGCAGATACAACCCAGAAGCAGCAAATGGGAGAGGTACACAGGGCAAACTATGGGGAAAGAGAGTGGAGCTTCCAAACTCCCGGCACACAGCCCTCCCTGCACCTCCATGCATTGCCCAGCTGGGTAGCTCTGAGAGCCCTGTTACTAAGGCCTCCATGGCGGCTGCATTACTGGGCACGATTTATTAAGTCACTGGCCACTGGCCCCGGAGTCACTCTCACAGACCATCCCGTCTTCTCAGTCAGCAATGGGGCTGAACGACCTAACCCTCTGACCACAGGGCTGGCTCCGCTGGGTCTCCATGTTCCAAGAGCCCACATCCTCAAGGGTCCTTTATGAGCATAAACTCAGGGGTGGCTGACAGGTGATAATTCTGAACAGATGCTCTGCTCACCCCCAAAACTCAGGAAGTTCCAAGGGTTTTAGAAACTGCCTGCCAGGAGCCAGGAATGAGGACCAGACATGAGGGTCTGTGTTGTCTTTTAACTCCATTTCCTCATGAGCTCCCTGGCATGCATACTTCTTATTTTGTCACACTGACTACCAGCCTGCCACAGGTCCACTCTGGACAGCTGGCTTCCAAGAAGTGGCAGTGATGTTCCACTTTTAGGACAAAGGCTCACATCCGTGGTGGGAACAGCAGTCCTAAACATCACTCAGCATCTGAGGGCACTTCTAGCTCCCTGGCACTGGACAGATGGTCTTGAAGGCTCTCTTCTTATCCTCCACCCACATCCATCTCAATCCCTATGCAGAGGTCAACAGCCACGTGTCCCTTGCGTGACAATTTCCCTGTCCCACACACCTGATCTTCACAACACTCCTGCCACTCTGAAGAGGAAGTGAACACTCGTGGACCACCACACCAGGGACTATCTGAGGCCACCTCGCAGAAGCCTCTGCTCAAAGCTGCAAGGGAGTTATATTACTTAGTCCCAGTTTAGAGATGGGGAAAACTGAGACCCAAAGAGTTTGGTCAAGGAGCCACCAGAGAGCCAAGGCAGGGCCTGAGATACGGACTCCACGTTCAGGTTCATCAGGCAGACTTTCCTACACGCACCCCACAGGATTTCAGACGTAGCTCACTTGCAAAAGGACATAAGCTCACCCTGGGGGAACCAGATCCCTGCTGGCCAGTAGGAGCCACAAAAGCAAAATTTTGGAGGCCTCCCTTTGTGTGCGATGAACAGTCCCCCTGACTGGCGAGCTCCCCTCTCTATGTCCTCCGTAGAACGGAAGAGCTGGCTACTCCCGGAGCAGTGCTGGCCACTGGCACAAGAGTTTGCTGCGGCCGGCACCGCGGCGCACTAGGCTAATCCTCCACCTTGCGGCGCCGGCACACCGGGTTCTAGTCCCGGTCGGGGCGCCGCATTCTGTCCCGGTTGCCCCTCTTCCAGGCCAGCTCTCTGCTGTGGCCAGGGAGTGAGTGGAGGATGGCCCAGGTGCTTGGGCCCTGCACCCCATGGGAGACCAGGAGAAGCACCTGGCTCCTGCCATCGGATCAGTGCGGTGCACCAGCCGCAGTGCACCAACCGCAGTGGCCATTGGAGGGTGAACCAACGGCAGAGGAAGACCTTTCTCTCTCTCTCTCACTGTCCACTCTGCCTGTCAAAAAAAAAAAAAAAAGAGCTTGCTGCAAAACCCAAACTCTGCACGTGGTAGGAGCCTGGCTACAAAGGTCCCGAACAACGAAAATTGCTTTCCTAAGTGGGAGCAGACTCGAGTGGTTTGTTCGACCCTGCTTCTCCCTAGAAGTGTTTGTGTAATTTTTTTTGAAGTTCTGGAAACAACCGGAGGAGATAATAAAATACCATCCTCTTTATTGAAGTCTGAGATTCCCTACAGCAGAGGACCACAGATTGCAAGGTTTGATTGCCCTAAATGAAAATGTTGGAAGATAAAGAATCCCCCTGGCTCGAACCTTCAAGGACCCAAACATGCCCAGAGGCCAGGAAACAATGCCAGGCTCGTATTCTCTGCCTCTGCTAAAGCCCACGTTCTGTGCAACTTCAATCCTCTCCCTAACTTTGTTAGTGAAGACGGCAATCAATACAGAAGTGCCAGGCCCATCCTAAGGGACCACGACTATAAAACGAGAACTCTAAGCAGCTCCGTGCTCCCACGGAAACGGCTGGCCTTCTTCCCGGCGTGGCACCCACCTCCCAGGTACGCGTGCATCCTGACATTCAAAGGGAAAACCACTTCTCCTGAGCCAGGGCCGGGTGCTAGTCTGATGGAAGGGATGCCTCTGTGACCCCTTCCACGCGGAGGGCTTGGCTTCAGGAACCTTCAGGAAGGCTCTGTAGGTCTGCAGGCCCCTCTGAGGAGGTCAAAACTATCCCTGCTCATGCTTTGGATTGGTTCTGAGATGTTGCATACTTTCCTGACCCCCCACCCCCGGGGAAAGCCACTGCAAACACAACCCCACCCCACCCCACCCCACCCCCGCCATCAGCCCCACTTCCTGCTACAGAACATCCCGAGAGATGGAGAAGGTCACTTTCTGTGCCTCCATTTAACCTGGAAACAGATCTGAGGAGCAAACCGTGGTGGTCAAAAAGGGTTTGACTAGGATTTTGGGGAAAAAAAGATTTAGAAAGCATGAATGAAGACAGGCTGTGGGGGCCGGCGCTGAGGCATACTGAGTTAAGCCCACACCTGCCACACCGGCATCCCGTATCAGAGCACCAGTTGGAATCCTGGCTGCTCCACCTCTGATCCAGCTCTCTGTTAATGTGCCTGGAAGGCAACAGAGGACGGCCCAAGTGTTTGGGCCCCTGCCACCCACATGGGAGACCCGGACGGAGTTCCAGGCTTCCAGCTTCAGCTTGGACCAGCAGACATTTGGGAGGTGATTCGGTGGATAGATCCCTTTCTCTGTCTCTCCCTTTCAAATAATAAATCTTCAAAAAGCACAATCTGTGTATATACCTCAGATTTCACTAAAGTGGGCTCTAAGCATCTTCATGCATCATTATGTGAAGTTTTTTCCACTAATTTCCTCCAAAAAAGAATTGAATGACAGCTCAAACGACCATCACTTCCCATTTAACTTTAACAGATGATCATAAGGAGGGTTATTTCTGCAAAACTATTCAAAGGTTTCTTTGGCTTGCTTCTGGGTCTGAACAAACCTTGTATTTTCCTATCACTCTTGTTTGGAGCATCATTCCAGTTATCATGGCAACTAACAAATGTTCCCCAAACTTAGTGTCTTAGAACAACAAAATCTACTTTGCCCATAAATGGGCCATTTAATTGGGCACAGTGAGGACAGCTCCTCTCTGCTCCCCTTGTCCCCAGCTGGAGGGGTCAGTCTGGGAGCAGCTTTCTCTTTCTTGGTCTCCCTACGTGGTCTCCCCCGCATGACAACTTCAGGTGCTATCAGGTGCTAGGACCTTTTTCATGGCAACCAGGGCCCATAAGAGAAAAGTGAGAAGTCACATCATGTCTTACGATAGCCTGTGAAGTCACACGGCATCACTGCTGCCAACTCTACTCCTTTTTTAAGAGATTTTTTTTACTTATTTGAAAGATGGTGTTACAGGGAGGCAGAGAGAGAGAGAGAGAGAGAGAGAGAGAGAGATCTTCCATCTGCTGGTTTACTCCCCAAATGCTACAACGGATGAAGCTGCACTGATCCAAAGCCAGAAGCCAAGAGTTTCTTTCAGGTCTCCCATGTGTGTTCAGGGTCCCAAGAACTTGGGCCACCTTCTACTGCTTTCCCAGGCCACAGCAAAGAGCTGGATCAGAAGTGGAACAACCAGGTCTCAAGCCGGCATCCATATGGGATGCTGGCACTGCAGGCGGCAGCTTCTCCCCTACTCTAAATCTTACCCAACTCTACTTCTTACAAGCAAACCTCAAAGGCCAGGCCATCTCTGAAGGGAGGAGGAGGAGGCTCTACCATTTGCAAGAGGAGCATCAAAGAACCTGTGGACATATTTGAAAGCCACTGAAGGCACCCAGTGTATCACCTTCCTGTTGACCATGTTTTCTGACTGGTCACTGGCTCAACTGCATCAGACCCATTGGTCAGTGGTTCTGGCTGACTTTGGCCTGGCTGCTCCATGCTGCTGGGATTTGTGTTGTGTTCAGGGCTAGTGTCCAAGTACTTGGTACCCAGTAGGTACCCAACAGACATTTGTTCAGTCAGTGAGTGAACAGCTCTCCAAATCACTTCAGTCACCTTGGGGACATTCTGCATCCTTTGCAAGATCTCCAATTTTCCTTTGCAGCCAGTGTTCCTTGCCTTCCTCTTGGAGTGTCTGACCTCAGCAAGTTGAGGCAATCAACAGAAGATCAAAGAAGATATTGATGAGGTGAGCAGAGAGGGCAGAAAGGTTGCCCACGTTGGGGGTTACTACAATGGGGTTCATGCAGTCAGTGGTCATTTCATCTCGTGATGTCAGAAGCTCTGCTCCCCTCACAGGGAAGGGGAGCTGGGTGATCCACACTTAGATACAAGGACTCCCAGGACTCCCAAGCCAACCGAAACCTCCCCTAGCTTCACGTTTTCTATCCCTGGAAGATCATTTTCTCTCAAGTTCTAATTTCTTGGTGATTTTATAATTAGAATTTTATTTAACATTTATTTTTTCATTTTAAAGGGAGATAGAGAGAGAGAGAGATCAATCTTCAGTCATTAATAGGGAACCATAAGCCCTCATATGCCCAACACAGTGCTAAGCACGCCATAGAGATTAGCTCATGGCTCCATGTTAAACTTACCCTTCTACTAAGGAGGGAATTGAGGCTTTGGGCAGCTAACTACCTTGCCAAGACCACTGTGCTATTAAATGGGAGAATCAGGATGGGCATTAGCAGCCTATGATGTTACCTATTCTGCTGCTCTGTTTCTGAACCAACGGATGACCTTGATGATGACCTTGATGTCTTCGGCAGAGAAAGACTGATGGAATCAGTCGCTTGTTAGTTGTGCCCCTCATAAAAATGACAGAACAGGAGAGAGCCCAAAGCAGCATGTGTGTGATCAGGAACTGGGCTGACCTCTGTCCCCAAGTCCTGGGAGACACCCTCTAAATCCTTGAAACTTCCAGATCCGAGTGACTTTGATATTCACGGTGGGCCCTGCTGGCTTTTGCTAACCAGTGACTCACGGTGGTCCCTGAACAGTTTCTGCAATGGGGATGGCTCATCTGGGACCTGGCAACACCAGCAAGAGCAAACTTAAAACTTTCAGCCTCGTGATTATCCCTGCTGGGGAGGGGACTTGGAGACTAAGCCAATCTTTCGGCCAAAAACTCTATCAATCATACCAATGTAATAGAACTCCAATAAAAACTCTAGGCACAGAGCCTGGTTGCCAGCACTCTGTGTGAATGACAATACTCTGCGAGAACTGCAATACTTGGCTGAGATAGCAATGACTCCTGACCCCGTGAGGAGGGGCCGCTTCCGGACTTCAGGCTGTGCTGTCCCTCAGACCTCTTAACTAATGTCAAGCCTGGGCATAAACTTTAAAAACACTAGGCATATTTATAAAATGAGAAGATAAAGCATCGGTCAGTGATGTAGTTCAGCAAAGGAGCAGGGACAGGATGTCAGAGTGACAGGATCGATGTTACTCTGATAAAGAGCAGAGCACCAGCCTTGGGAGCTATAAAAGGCCTCAGAGGTTATCTAGATCAAAACTTTCATTTGCAGATGAGGGAACTGAGACCCCAAAAGGCTGAAGTGGTCTTCCCCTAAACCACAAAGGAGAGAATCTGCAGCTGGGCTGTTCTTGGAATGAATTTTATGTCTAGAAGTCAAATGCACTAAAAGTCTCTTCTTCCCATGCAGGAAATTCGAGCCATCAACGTGACAGCTCATTCACAGCACTGTTTGGCAATGTCACCGCCCACGGTGGACTGACTTTCAAATTAGGGCTTGGTTTTTATGCTCCTAGTTCCTACCTCCGTGGAAGCCTCTGTCTTCCTGGGAGAACAAGGGGGTGACCCTGACCCCCAAATCCTCCTCCAGAACCACATGGAAGTTCTACGACTTTTTCTGAATTATCCTCGTTTCTCCAGTTATGAAATGGGATGCCTGAAAACATAGCTTCTTTAAATAGTAGATGTGTTCCTAAGAGAAAGTCTAGATGACTTTTTTGAAGATTTATTTTATTTGAAAGACAGAGCTAGAGAGAGAGGTAGAAACAGAGAGGTCTTCCATCCCCTGGTTCACTGCCCGGATGGCTGTCAGGAGCTTCTTCAGGGTCTCCCATGTGGATGGAGGGGCCCAAGGACTTGGGACATCCTCTACTGCTTTCCCAGGCCATAGCAGAGAGCTGGATAGGAAGAGCAGCAGCTGGGACTAGAACTGACACCCATATGGGATGCCAGCGCTTTGGGCCAGGGCTTTAACCCACTGCACCACAGTGCCAGCCCTTAGGTAATATTTTAATCCAAAAAATAACCAAGTCCCTTACTGTTTTCTTTTTTTGTTTAAGATTTTATTTATTTCTTTGAGAGGTAGAGATAACAGAGAGAGAAGTAGAGAGGCAGAGAAAAAAAAGTCTTCCATTCATTGGTTCACTCCCCAGATGGCTGCAATGGCTGGAGCTGGGCTGATACGAAGCCAGAAGCTTCTTCCAGGTCTCCCACATGGGTGCAGGGGCCCAAGCAATTGGGCCATCTTCCACTGCTCTCCCAGACCAGAAGCAGAGAGTTGGAATGAAAGAGGAGCAGCAGGGACTAGAACTGGCACCCATGTGGGATGCTGGTGCTGCAGGCAGAAGCTTAGCCTACTGTGCTACAGGGCAGGCCCCCAGGACTTGGTTAATTTTAAAAATTCTAATGTAAATTCTTCCAGGAGGCCAAAGTAAAATCCTTTTCTGATATAAATAACATCTCTAGGAGCCTTCCGTGTGCAGAAGTTTCTTTTCAATGCGTTGCCCTGTATCAGGAAAGAACCTGGCAAAAAACGCTTCACCATCCTCAGAAAAGGAGCCTTTGGCAGTGGTACTGTGGTGCCACATGTTAAGTCGCTCCTTGCAACGAGGTCAGCAGCGTGTACTGGAGCTCCAGTTCCAGTCCTTGCTGCTCCGCTCGCAATCCAGCTTCCTGCTAGTGCACCTGGGAAAGCAGCAGATAATGGACCACGTGCTTCCGCCACCCACGTCGGGGCACTCCTAGCTTTCACTTTGCATTTCTATCCTACCTACATTATGTAAATGTTTATTAAATTGCATGTTTTTCTCCTCCACAAAAAAAGGGGGCGGGGGGCGCAGCCGGGACCCAAGGCGGAGGCGCGGACGCGCTCAGGCCGGAACAGGCGGCCCAGCGGCCGCATCATGGACTCGGGCCCCGAGGAGTATGAGCTCAACGGGCGACCCGCGACCTGGCTCGCCGGACGCTTCGCCGCCCCGCTGGAGCTGGAGGCACCGGCCCATCAACGTGAACCACTACGCCAACAAGAAGAGCGCGGCTGGACATGGCGCTGCTGATAGCCAACGCGTCGCAGCTGAAGGCCGTGGTGGAGCAGGGCCCCAGCTTCGCTTTCTTCGTGCCCCTGGTGGTCCTCATCTCCATCTCGCTGGCGCTGCAGATTGGCGTGGGGGTGCTGCTCATCTTCCTCGTCAAGTACGACCTGAACAACCCGGCCAAGCACGCCAAACTGGACTTCCTCAACAACCTGGCCACAGGCCTGGTGTTCGTCATCGTGGTGGTCAACATCTTCATCACAGCCTTCGGGGTCCAGAAGCCCATGGCGGACATGGCACCGCAGCAGTAGGGGAGCCGGCAGGGCCAGAAGCCTGCATCGCACCTGCCCTGCAGCCTACCAGCCTGACCCTGGGAGCCGCTGCGTCCTGTGGCATCCACCTGCTGCACGTGGCACTCCGGAGCCTCCAGAGCCCAGGCCGGCTTCTGCTGGACGGGGCCCAGCGGCCAGCCACTGCGCCGACTGCCGCACAGGGGGCCGCTGTGTTGTGTGTGTGGGCCAGTGGCAGGCCCAGAAGGTTGGAACTGGACAGCCCAGCGTCCTGTGCCCGGAGAAGGGTCGTGGCCCCCTGGGGACAAGCTGCAGGTCCATGGATGGGCCAGACCAAGGGCCCTGGCCGGCCTCCGTCTCAGGACATTCCTGAGGGACAAGGAGTCGCCTCACCTCCCGCCGATGCACCAGCACCCCCATCTCCCAGTCTCCCTGCTGACCTCAGTGCCTGGGCTTGGCGACCATCGAGAGGGAGCCGTGCCCACATGGGCAACTGGCCCTGCCCCGCAGTGACCGGCAGAGCCTCTGCCCCCTCCTCGGGAGCCCAAGCCCCGCGTTTTCTAACCAGGAATGACTAATAAAGCCCTGATCCTCCCAAAAAAAAAAAATTTGTGGCCATTTAGGGAGTGAACCTGTGGGTGAAAGACCTGTCTCCTCCCCTGTCACTCTGCCTTTCAAATAAATAAATCTTAATAAAAAATAGAAGGCCTCTTGACTTAGGTGTAGTGGTCAAGCCACAAAAGCATTATTTCCTTTATCCTGGACAGCAAGGCTGTTTTTCTAGACCCAGTCAGAAGGTGCAGCTGCAAATAGCCCAGGAATATTTAATACATAATCTAGTGCCCCTCACAGCCTCACCCAGGCACTGAGTTTTCATGCCCCTGGGTTGGGCGAGACAAGGCTCAATCAACATTCCAGCCACCTCCTCCTTTGTCAAGGTGAAAGAACTAAAACAACCGTGTTATCTGTTCGGCAGTCGCTCCTGTTTTATTTGGGGCTGCCTTCCTCTCTGGCCATCCGAGAAGGCGTGACAGAGTGTTACTGCCGCTCTTATTAAATATTATTACTGTGGTGCAAACTTGACGGGCCAGAGAGGAGACAAAGGAGGCAGCCTCATTGCCCAGAGGAAATCCAGGCATCAGATGGTCTGGGGCTGAACAGGACATCAATCTTCAGAATCCAATTCTGACTGTACACTCTGCGGCAGCTCTGTGTGCAATGGGAACAGGCTTAAGGCCATTGCTAACCTAAAAAAGTATGCATTTAAGAAGGAACCAGAGGGAGAGCTATTGAGACTGAGAACAGTCTTAGGGATGCTAATTGAGATTCAAAAATTTAAAAAAAAAAAAAAAAAAAACAGTACTGTGAAAACACATTTCACAGGTAATGAGATTTCTTTCTTCTTGGGCTTTCTTTGCCCAAATCCTTTTCTTTTTTGTTTTTGAGGAAAGCCCCTCCTTTGTTGATTCTGGGGCACCCATCTCTCCACTAGCACTCTCTTAGAGGCTTCCCGCGGGCCCCACCAAGTCATGATCCTTCCTCTCTCCTTGCCACCTGGGCAACACAGGCGTAGGACCAAGGTCAGTGTCAGAGGCTCTCACTCCCCTGAGCCAGGGAAGTGAAGACAAAGGGCCAGTTAAATGTACGCACAGCCACAGCACAACCACCCGCCGGGCATGGCCCACGTCCCACGCTTCTCGATTCTCATTCACATTCATTTTCCAGACGTGATCTCTTCCCAGCCTCCCTTGCGCTTCGCATTCGCCACCCCTCTCTGCTTGAGTCAGAGCTGATCTCCATCACTTGGAGTCTAAGACATGGAAACTGATACCTGCCTTTATGAGAGTTCCATGAATATAAGACCTGCCCAGGATGCAGAAGTTACTGAGGGAATAAAATACGATATCCCGCTGTAGATGTGGGATATTTCCTTACCCTTGTGGTTGGATGAGTCCCCATAGAGTCACAAGGGAGGGCAGTGACTGGTCATATGGCAAGTTCTTTCAATACCCCCAGTCCAGTGCCAGCATAGCAGTTCAGCAGGTTAAGCCATAGTTGGAACACCCACATCCTATATCAGCAGTGCTGGTTTAAGTCCCAGCTACTCTGCTTCTGGTCCAGCTTTTTGCTAATGTGCCTGGGAAGCAGCAGATGGCTCAAGTACTTTGGCCTCTGCCACATATGGAGGGAAAACCTGGATGGAGTTCCAGACTCCTGGCTTCAGCCTGGACCAGCCTCAGCCAGTGCAACCACTTGAGGAGTGAGCAGCAGATGGAAGCGCTCGCTCACTCTCTCTGTGTCACTCTGGCTTTCAAATAAATATTTTTTCTAAAAAATAGCCCCATCCCTACAAATGAGCACAATAAATATCCCCTAACACTACAGGAACAGATTCGCAATCCAACAGGGGATGCCAAGTTTTGAAACTGAAAGAGCAGCAAGTCTTTTCCTCTCCTGGCGGGGAACCAAAGAGGTTGCCGGCACAGACCCTTGAATGACTGAGGCTCCAGAACCTTAAGATAAAGCAAATCCAGCCACCCCCGGGCCAGTGAGGGAGGGGGCTGCCACTGAACACCCGGAGTAGTAAAACAAGGCAAGAGGAGGGCAGGGCACCAGGAGGACTGTACCCCAGGAACTCGTGGAAGCAGAGATGCCCGAGTGACTGCACACGTGAGAGCACCTGGCTGGGCCAACAGGGTGATCACAGAGCTCACCCCAGCACCAGAAGCCCAGTCCACCTGGCTTCACGTGATGCATCGTGCTGTAAAGCCCCCTCCATCTACACCACATGTTTTCTCCGTGCATATGCACATGGGTGTTTGGCCATTGGTGTTGACGGTTTCTTGCCTTTGTTTTCTTCCAAAAGTTTCACTTGTCTTTGCTGAATTAAGAGGAAGGACTCGGGCCGGCGCCGCGTCTCAACAGGCTAATCCTCCGCCTAGCGGCGCCGGCACACCGGGTTCTAGTCCCGGTCGGGGCGCCGGATTCTGTCCTGGTTGTCCCTCGTCCAGGCCAGCTCTCTGCTGTGGCCAGGGAGTGCAGTGGAGGATGGCCCAAGTGCTTGGGCCCTGCACCCCATGGGAGACCAGGAGAAGCACCTGGCTCCTGCCATCGGATCAGCGCGGTGCGCCGGCCGCAGCAGCCGTTGGAGGGTGAACCAACGCAAAGGAAGACCTTTCTCTCTATCTCTCTCTCACTGTCCACTCTGTCAAAAAAAAAAATTAAAAAGAGGAAGGACTCTCTGGGAGAAGTACCGTGCTCTACTTGACCTTTGACTAAAGGCCCCTAAGAAGGAGCAGCCAAGGGAAACCATCATTGGCAGTTCTCCCTACCAGAGAATACACATGTACCCGTGTACACACACACACACACACACACACACAAAACTGGGCACTTGAAATTGAGCCAAGAGGACCTGTGCATGCAGGTAAAGCCACCGCCTGCAATGCCAGCACCCCATACAGGTGCCAGTTTGAGTTCCAGCTGCTCCACTTCCAATCCAGCTCCCCGTTAATGCACCTGGGAAAGCAATGGAGGATGACTGAAGCGCTTGGACCCCTGCCACTCATGTGAGAGACCTGGAAGAAGCTCCTACCTTCAGCCTGGCCCAGCTCTGGCTGTTGCAGCCATCTGGAGAGTGAACCAGGGCATGGAACATCTTCCCCTCTGTGTGTCCCTCCCCCCCTCTCTTTAACTCTTTCAAATAAATAGATCTTCAAAAAAATGAAGAAAGAGACATTGAGCCCACAGAGAGCCTGAGTCATCGCCACCAGTCCCTCAGCGATGCACGAAGCCTGTGTCACTGCCCTTGGAGAGGGTGATCGGTCTTTGAGGACAGCCACACGGGGTCAGCTCGGCAAGACTGTACAGCATGAAGTAAAGTCCCAACCGAGGCATGGAGCGTGCCAGTGAGGAACACGGATAGGCCTTGGAGTCAGCCAGACCTGTGTGTCCCTCAGCTGGGTGACCTGGGCAAGTCACTCAAACTTGGTGCTGTCACATGTCGCTCCCCCTCTTCGTGGAGGAACGACACAGGACCCTGCGTTGTTCTTTTGTCTGCTCGGCCCTCCCCAGGTTTGCTGCTGGTTCTTCCCGGGTTGGCTACTGACCCTTCCACCTCCGTGGAAGGGCAGTTCCCCCTGCCACTTTCCCCACTTCCGCGGGGGAGCGGCACACCGCCGGCCGGCTCTCTCGGGGGCTGCTCAGGTGTTCCTTCAGATAGATGTTCCTCGCGCATGTTGTCTCTCTCCTCCTTTATAGTCCTCTTCCACCAATCCCAACTCTGCTACCCACACGCCGAGTATGCTGCTCTCCTCCAATCAGGAGCAGGTCCTGCTGTTTATTGGTTGAACTGGAGGCAGCTGTGTAGAAGCTGTTTCCTCCTCTCCCAGCGCCATATTGTGGGAGAGCAGATGCATAGAATAAGTCTTAATTCCAGTAACTTAGTCTAGTCCGAGTTGCTCCCCACAGTCACACATGGGTAAGAACACTCGCTCTGTAGGGCCGTCTGGGGACTAAGTGAAATATCTAAAGCTTCCTGCACAGTGCCTGGTGTATAGTTGACGTTCATAAAAATGAGAAAAATATACAAATAAGAATGTAGGGAATAAGAGTGAACACACAAAGCCACTGACAAGGCGAGTCTGGATTTGCAGGAGGTTCAGAAAAGATGTCCCTGATGCTGCCGCTCTAATTCCACCAGGAACACAGCTGGGGAGACGACCAGGATGGACACGCTTTTTAAATATCCTTACTTGCAGTTTTTATTTTGAAGAAGCAGTTGCCACCACCCCCGCAATGAGCCAGGCAGCTGACAGGTACCAGCAGAGCCCACGGAAGTGCCTGTCAGGGGGACGGCGATCCTCCAGCTGGTTGCACGTGGGAAATCAGGAGGACAGATTTTCTTGGGCGATTTTGTCATTCATTCTGGTTTCTGCTTGACCAGAGAGAGTACACAAGCCATTTGTCTCAAATGAACGCTCCAGTAGATAAAACACCAAAAGGGGTTTGGGAAACAAAATAAGAATTGCCATCCTGGCTTAGCCCAGTGGTCTGACAATAGTACCAAGAGACATTTTGTAGAAAAGACTCAACTTCCTCCCAAACTTAGAAACGGCTACTAAATGTCCTTACGTCCCCAAGAAGGTGCTAACCCCACAGCCTGATGACAGCCACCCCTCCCCCCAGGGCCTTTGGGCCAGCATCGCCAGTTAGTACTGTGCTTGGAGCAATGAGTTTATTTAACCAACTTTTTTTTTTTTGACAGGCAGAGTGGACAGTGAGAGAGAGAGACAGAGAGAAAGGTCTTCCTTTGCCGTTGGTTCACCCTCCAATGGCCACCGCAGCCGGCGCACTGCGGCCAGCGCACCGCACTGATCTGATGGCAGGAGCCAGGAGCCAGGAACCAGGTGCTTTTCCTGGTCTCCCATGGGGTGCAGGGCCCAAGCACCTGGGCCATCCTCCACTGCACTCCCTGGCCACAGCAGAGAGCTGGCCTGGAAGAGGGGCAACCGGGACAGAATCCGGCGCCCCGACCGGGACTAGAACCCGGTGTGCCGGCGCCGCTAGGCGGAGGATTAGCCTAGTGGAGGATTAGCCTAGTGAGCTGCGGCGCCGGCCCCAACTTTTTTTTTTGACAGAGAGTTAGAGAGACAGAGAAAGGTCCTCCTTCCACTGGTTCACCCCCCAAATGGCCACTACAGCCACTGCCCAACGGGCGGTGCTGCACCGATCTGAAGCCAGGGTCTCCCATGGGGTGCAGGACCCAAGCACTTGGGCCATCCTCCACTGCACTCCCGGGCCACAGCAGAGAGCTGGCCTGGAAGAGGGGCAACTGGGACAGAATCCGGCTCCCTGACCGGGACTAGAACCTGGTGTGCCCATGCCGCAGGCGGAGGATTAGCCTATTGAGTCGCGGCGCTGGCCATTTAACCAACTTTCATTCCTGTGTTTTGTTCCTCTTGACTGCAGCTTTGACTGACTGCGTAACCTGCAGCGAGTCCCCTGTGCTGGCTCCGTCTGCATCTCTCCATCAGCAACATGGAGAACTAACAGCAGCTCATCAGTGCGTCGCAGGTGAAAGGGAGACACTCTAGGAGCTGCACGTTTCTCTATGAGCTTCACAAAAGGAAGGAGAGAGCGCGAGTGAGCGAGCAGGTGTTGGACACCATGGTTGATACCCGCATCCCTCATCAGAGTTCCTGCATTCAGAGCTCAGAGCTCGGCTCTTACACTTCGGATTTCAGCTGTGTGCTAGTGGAAGGCAACAGATGATGGTCAAGTAGCTGGGTCCCTGCAACCACAGGAGGGACGGGGATCCAGTTCCCTGCTCCTGCTTTCCACCGGGCTCACTCCCAGCTACGCAAGGCATTTGGGAGTGAACCAGTGAATGAAAGCTTTCTCTATCTTTCAAATAAAGTGAAAATAAATTTGAAAAACAAAATTGTGATAATTACAATAAAAAGAAAAAAGGGGCTTACAGCTGAACACTTGAGCTCCATTCCCTAGGCTGATTCAGATAAATCCTGCAAGAATCAAATGATGGGATAATGGAAGAGAGAAATGTAAGATGGGAGGGGACGTCTTGGGATCAGATTGAATGACAGGTCACCGACCCAGCCACAACGTGAGTTAGAATGAGAACACTTCTCTGGGATGCAAAATGTTTCATCGTGTAGCTTCTACCAAACTGTCACTTACAAATAAAAGTGTGTGGTGAGATTAAGAATAAAAATAGTATTTTTTTCCCTTTTGAGTGACAGAAAACCTAAGTAGCACTCTACCATCAAAGTAGAGAAAAAACCAATAGCAGGCTGCATCCACGCTAAATCACCCAGACCGCATGGGAATTGGACAGGAAGCTTTTACTGTGGTTTGTCAAGTTGGTTCTGGAGAGGAGATACTTTAATCACTGTTTTATTTCAGACCCCAGCAATAATTACTGTGAACATTTTGAAAGGAGATGGGATATTTTCTCTTAAGGTGGAACCACGCAGAAGTACAACTCTGGAGAAGTTACATGCCGGCCAGGAAAAAGAGGGTCTGATCAACCCGGGGGTCTCCCCCTTTTCCTACCTTAGTAAAAAACAAAAGAAATGTTTGATAAGGTGATCATTTCCAGAAAGCCAGAATGGGTCCAATCTGAACCATTCGTCTCTAAGTAAGTCGTCTTAGTTCCTCTGGTGTTACATTTCAAAATTTATTGAGAAAGTAATAATTAAAAGTAAATGCCCTCTAAATAATTTATCACAATCACGAGGCTCACATTTGTTGACAGCATAAAGAGGCAAATTTTCGCTGCTAGCAGAGCACATGCTACAGCTGAGGTGCTTGCGCTGTTTGTTGCCACGCTGAAAAATGTTTTTAATTAAGTGATATTAATATGAGTGCAAGTAGAATTCTTTGGGGCCGCTTCCCTCACAAAGAGGCTTTAAATATTAAATGAAGGCAAATGCGAGCTACCTTAGTTTGTCCATCTTAAAGATGAAAGCTGTCTGACCTCATAACAAGGGAAGGCGGTGTAGATTAATTAGCTAATTAGATCTTTGTTGTGACCAGTGTTATGAAAGACAAAATATGCCTGTGGCTCCAGCTCAAAGCAACCTTTTGTTTCGTTTTGTTTTAACTTTAGATTTCTCTCTCCCCTTTAACACTCAGTCTTAAGAAGGCATAATTGAGGAACTAAAATTCTGTGTATTTATGGTGGACAGCATGATGGTTTGATGTATATACACCTGTAAACAATTAAACCAAGCTAATTAACATTCCTCCCAGACTTCTCTTTTGTGTGGTGAGAATGTGAAGACCGACCCTCTAAGCCACTGTCAAGTAGACAGCACATGATTATTAACTACACAGGCACCTACTGTGCAGTCACCACGCTATGCAACAGACCTCCAGAACGTAGTCCTGGCTAACCTCTGCACCTGTGTCCAGCTTCACCCCAGTCCCAGCCCTGGCGACCTCCATCCTACTCTCTGCTTCTATGAGTTCAGCTTTTTGAGACTCCACATTAACTTGAGATCAGTCATGCAATATTTGTCTTTCTGTGTCGGACTTATTTCACTTAACACGGTATCGCCCAGGTTCACCGATAGAGTGGTATATGTTGAGATTCCCTGACTAGCATTCCACTACGTATATATAAAACACATTTTCTCTACTCATTTACCGACCGATGGACGCTTTACTGACGCCATATTTCGGCAGTTGTGAACAGTGCTAGAGTGGCCATGAGTGTGCAGGCAACTCTTCAGCATATGATCTCACTTCCCTTGGGTCCACACCCCGGAGAATGGCTGGGGCACGTGGTAGTTGTGTTTGTGATTTTTTGAGGCACAAACATTCCATTTTGCACAAAGCCTGTACTAATCTACATCTCCACCAAGAGTGCAGAAAGGTACCCTGTCCTCCACCTCCCCACCAGTACTTACCACCTCACAAATATCAGAACGGCCATTAGCAAAGTCGAGCCCAGCTTTTGGTCTGAAATTCCACGGTACTTAAGTCAGCACAAGGGACTGTCACCAGGCCAGGGTGAGCAAATGAATCAACCTTCGTCAAAGGTGCAGTGTGGACCCTGGAGAATCAGGAGGACTTGCCCCCTCACTGGCACTGTGGCCCTGCCGAGTCACTTGACCCCTTTGGGTGGGACTCAACAGTCCCTACCAGTAAGATGGGGGTAGTTGAATTTTAAGGAGCTTTTATCAAAGCAAGCAGATCACTCTCCACGTAGTCAGAGGCACTGGCTGACTTCTTGTAAAGGGAGAACTTTCTCATGAGCCACTCCAGCGAAGTTCAGGAAAAGATCAAGCATCCCCAAGACTCATCTCCCGCCACTGCTTGATGCTTCCCCAGCCACCAGTCGACCCAAGAAGCCCAGGAAACTCCAGAGCATCTGAAGACCCAGCAACACACTCTCCAGCCATCTAGCACACACCAGCTGACCCATTTCTGCTCCATCTCCTGGAAGCCTTCATTGGTCTATTCTGAGCCACCTCTCTGGTTTCTAACTCTCGTCATGACTGCTCCTTTCTTCACTCACACAAATGACATGTTAGTGGACTCTCTGCTCCCACTCATCACTCACTCACTCACTCATTCACTCACTGGTCTAGAATGTACTGAGCAACCACCATGGGCAGCAGTCCCCACCGAGCCTTCATCTCCTTCCAGTAAAACGCTACCTGGTGCAGTCTTCTGTTTGATGGCGGCCAACTGCATCTTCTCTGGAGTGACACTGCTTGAGCGCAGATCCCAGCTCTCCCACCTGCTGTTTCGTCTTTAACGAGTGCCTTAATGCCACTGTGCCTGCATTTCCTCGACTGTTGGATTAAAGATGGTGACCACATCAGAGTTTCTGGGAAGGTCAAAAAGACCATCTGCATTCAGGTCCCCAGAACAGTGCTTGATGAGACACCATCAAACCCCCAGTAAAGGTCAGTCCTTACAATTATCCCCAAAATATCTGACTCAGTCTGAGCTGAGCAGCCCACGGCTGGGCTGCTGGTGACAACTGAAATCATCCCTTCCACCTGAGACGTGGAATTTCATGACTGTGCGGTTGCTGGCCCTCTACACAGGGCCACTGGGGAATAGATGTGAGGTGCATTTGTCACTGACAAGTGTTAGTGCAGCCAGAAGAGTTACTGCCTCACATGCACACACACCCCTCCAGGGCAGTGACAGTCATTTTGTTCAAAATGATGGCAACAACCCAGAGAAAAAAGCCAGATGACAAACAATTGTCTGACAAACCCAGGATGACCTCAGGATCTACTCCTACACCCCTGTTCAAAGTTAGAGGTCTATGTTGCATATTCATTGTAATTGAAGTATTTTCCATGCAGTCACACTGTGGTGGTAGTGGCATAAACTTGTCACAGTAACAGCAGTAGTAACACTAGCACTAATGGTAACCTGTCCCAGTAACAGCAATAACAACACTAGCACTAATGGTAAACCTAGAACAGTAACAGTAGTACCACTAACACTAATGATAAACTTGTCACAGTAACAGCCGTAATAACACTAGTAGTAATGGTAAACCTGGCAGAGTAACAGCAATAGTAACACTAGCACTAACAGTAAACCTATCACAGTAACAGCAGTAGTAATGGTAATGGTAAATGTAAACAGTAGTAACACTAGCAGTACTGGTAAACCTGCCACAGTAACAGCAGTAGTAACACTAGCACTAATGATATACTTGGTACAATAACAGCAGTAGTAACACTAGCACTAATTATATACTTAGAACAATAACAGCAGTAGTAACACCAGCACTAATTATATACTTAGAACAATAACAGCAGTAGTAACACTAACACTAGTGGTAAACCTATCCCAGTAGCAGTGGTAGTAATACCAGCACTAATTACATACTTAGCACAGTAACAGCAGTAGTAACACTAGCACTAATGGTAAACCTATCCCAGTAGCAGTAGTAACACTAGCACTAATGGTAAACTTGTCACAGTAACAGCAATAGTAACACTAGTGGTAATGGTAAACCTGTCATAGTAACAATCGTAGCACTAGCACTAACAGTAAACCTATCACAGTAACAGCAGTAGTAATGATAAACGTAAACAACAGTAGTAACACTAGCAGTTAGGGTAAGCCTGTCACAGTAACAGCAGTAGTAACACCAGCACTAATTATATACTTAGAACAATAACAGCAGTAGTAACACTAACACTAGTGGTAAACCTATCCCAGTAGCAGTGGTAGTAATACCAGCACTAATTACATACTTAGCACAGTAACAGCAGTAGTAACACTAGCACTAATGGTATTCTTGGCACAGTAACAGCAGTAGCAGCAGTAGTGGTGATGGCACTAGTTGCAATAATGTAGCGGCAGTAGCAGAGAAAGTCAATGGAAATACTAGAAATTATGAGAACGGTAGTAAGGTGGCAATGGGGTAGAATACTCAGAGCCATGGCAAGGTAGAGGGCATAGTGTACGCCTCATGGTGGACGCAGGTGGAGTGGGAACAGGCAGCAGTAGCAGCGCTGATGCAGCAGCCACTGCGGCAGGGGCAGCAGAAACAGGAGCACTGACTGGGGAATGAGAAGCTGGGGGCTGGGTGCAGCAGAGTAACTGCTACCTTCCTGCAGCACTGCTCACAGCACCCTACGCTCATTAAGTCAATCCCCCAGTCACGATGTGAAGGAGCAGTCATTATCACAAAGGTCCGTTTTACAAAGCACCTGCAGGGTTTTGAATTCTTCCAGGTCTCACAGATACCCACCTTGGCTCTGCAAGCCCAGCAGCATAGCACTCAGACTTGGTCTCTTATCTTACTGCCCCCGGATCTCACTCACTCAACCCCTAACCCCTTGATGGAGGACCCACCCCACCCCACCGCCAGCTCCGTATCCTTGTTCCTGGTGGCAGACACTGCTTGTGCCCCGAGAAAGGTTAGCTCTCTTTCAGTAGGTTCTTTTGGCAAAAGGAATGGGGGCAGGAGCTGCCTGTGACAGGGGCCACTGTTTAAAGTGCCGGGGTATGGCAGACAGGAGGAAAAAGGAGGAATATCAACTCCCCCTCCTCTTGGCCAAGGCAGGTGCCTCACCTCCCATGTGTCCAAGAGAGGATGCCCTTGACTTTATCACAACCTACCCACACTCCTTCCTTCACACAGGACTCAATTTCTCCCTTCAAGGAATTAAGAAGCATGGAGAAAAGCCACTTCCTGCCATGGTCACATGCTGGATCTGCCTGTGTTCACACCCCAGCTCCACTGCCAAAGGGGTGGTGGTCTCACACTCAGCTCTGTAGATGGAAGAGAACTTCCCCTGCGAGAGCCGCTCTAGGAAACCAGAGAGAAGGCACCCTGCCAGCACCCACACACACTAACCCTCAACCCACTGCCGCCCACTCCTGCTGCTACCATAGTGGCCCTCTTCCTTCCAGCCATCCAATCTACTACTTTCATGCATAAATACCCAGGACGTCTTGCAAGGAAAAACACTGTAATCCTCCATAGTTCTATTACCCAAAAGACTCAGGGAATGAAAGCTTAGGTTTGTAGCAGCAGGGGGCCATGCAGGCGCTGTAACAAACCACCGCTACCTTAGCGACTTAAAAACCCAGCTGACACCCTACATTCTAGGAGCCGGAAGTCTGAATGGGCTGCCAGGGGCCCTGGGGGGCAGATGTCTCCTTGTCCTTGCCAGCCTCATCTCACAGCCCTGCACTACCCCAGCCTGCATGTCCATCATCACCACATCTCCCCCTGTCTCCCTCCTGTCCTTCCAATGATCCCTGCGAGTGCACGGGGCCTCCAAGAGAATCCAGGCCCTCCCCCCATCTCACAATCTTTACCTTGTTCCCATCTGAGTCCTTTTTGCCACAGTAGGTAACATGTTGACAGGGATATACCCATCCTGGGAGGCCATAATTTTGTCTGCCCCAGGCCGTGAGGAACCACAGAAGAGACCAAGACAGGGTAGATGCCTGGTGCAACAGTTCAGAGGCTGCTCGGGACACTTGCATCCTGTATGGGATGCCTGGGTTTAAGTCCTAGCTCTGCTTCCGTCCCAGCTTCCCGCTAATGTGCACCTCTAGGAGGCAGCAGGTGATGCCCAAGTAGTTGGGCTCCTGCCACCCATGCAGGAGAGCCGAATGGATTTCCAGACTGCTAGCTTTGGCCTGGCCCAGCCCTGGCTGTTGCGGGCATGTGAGATGGATGGTTGATCTCTGTCCCTGTCTTTCTCTGCCTTTCATGTAAATAAAAAGTAAATAAACATACACAGTAAAAACTAAACAAGAAGACAACACACTGCCCCCGCAGGGTGCCCTTCCTCCCCCTGCACTGACCCCGCCATTCCAGAGGGTTCACACTGCCCTGGCTCTGTGTGCTCCCGGCTTCTCTGAGGTCGCCCCCTACATGCCCATAAGCAAGGGCCACACTGCGTCTGTCGGGCTATCCGGGGAATCACCCACGCGCTTCAGTTGGAAAAGACGTTGCAAATTTTAGGGTAAAATGCCAAATAAAGATGAATGAGCAGGGGCCGGCACTGTGACATAGTGGGTAAAGTCACCACCTGGGAGGCTGGCATCTCAGATGGGTGCTGGTTTGATTCCCAGCTGCTCCACTTCCCATCCAGCTCCCTGCTAATGCACTGGGAAAGCAATGGAGGATGGCCCAAGTACTTGGGCCCCTGCACCTCCGTGGGAGACCTGGAAGAAGCTCCTGGCTCCTGGCTTCAGACTGGCCCCTCTCCTGCTGCTGTGGCCATTTGGGGAGCGACTAGCAGATGGAAGATCTCTTCCTCTCTCCCTCCCTCTCTTGAACTCTGCCTTTCAAATAAATAAATCTTTTAAAAAAGAATAAGCAATAATTTAATTGTCTGACAAGTCAGTTCATTGACTTACCTGCTCTGAGGTCCTTGGGGAACAGGCATCCCTCCAGGGCCAGGCGTACACTGCTGTTTTACCTTCGCCCTCGCGTGCAGCCCTGTGTCAGAAGCTCACCCAGCTCACTTGTCCTTCCTCACATAAGCTCGCTGACTCTCTGCACTTGTAGTTGTGCTGAGTGTCTCCTTCCGGTGGGGTGAGGGCAGCTCATTTGCCTCCTGGGTTTCAGGTTTGCTTTTCTTTTTGCAGGGAGTGGGGTAGAGCTCTTTGACATCTTTTCTTTCCCTTTGTTATCAAGCCACAGCTTTAGCTGTCTTGGACTTGGTCTGCACTGGACCCTGCAGAGTTTGCCACCTCTCTTTGGAGCCCCACTAAGGGCTGGTGTGTAGGTTGCTTTCTTGTCTCAGTCTCTAGGGAGAATGCAGTGGAGACTGCTGTTTACCTGCTGAGCTAGGAGTCTGCCCACACACACACACACAGACCTATACACCCACATACACACAGACACACACACAGACACACATGTAGTGACATAAGCACAGAGACACAGACACACACACATTTTGTTCCATTACAGGGAGTGGGCAGCAGTTGGACTTCTCTGGACTCTCACAGGAAATCAGAGAGGCAGCTGCTGTGTGTCCTTTAGAGTCCCCAAGGGTCACCTTTGCTGCCGGCAGGTGGGCAGGAGCTATGCAATGGGGCTTCCAAGAAGTTCATGGACGATGTGTATTATGAAAAGACTGCATGAGAAGACCCAGAATAGTCTAAGTGATCCTGAACAAGAAAAATCAAGCTCGAGGCATCACAATACCTGACTCCAAAGCCATTACAAAGCTACAGTAATTAAAACAGCACGATATTATCATAAAAACCAATACACAGATCAATAGAACAGAACAGAGAGCCCAGAAATCACTCCACACACATAGAGCCAACTGAGTTTTAACAAAAGTGCTCAGACCATACAGTGGAGTAAGGATCGACTTCAACAAGTGGTGCTGGCAAAACTGGATGTTTACATGTAGAAGAATGAAATTAGATCCATACCTCTCACCATATACAAAAATCAACCCAAGATAGGTCAAAGACTTAAATTTGAAACCTGAGGCTATGAAGTTGACGGGATAACACGTAGGAGAAATACTCCAGGACTTTAGTATAGGGATGACTTCCATCAAAACACAAGCAACAAAAGCAAAACTACGTAAGTGGGAATACATCAAACTCAGAAGCTTTTGCACAGCAAAGGAAACCATCAAATTAGTGAAGAGACACCCAACAGGAAGGGAAAAATATTTGCAAACCACTTATCTGACAAAGGATTAATATCCCAAATATAGCAGCAACTTTAAAAACTCAACAAAACAACCAATCCACTTGACAAATGGGCAAAGGACTTATGGAAAAAATGCTCAACATCACTACCCACCAGGGAAATGCAAATCAAAACCACAGATATTACCTTACCCCGTCAGAATGGCTAAAATCCAAAACACAGAATAACAAATGCTGGCAAGGATGTGGACAAAGGGGAACCATTATACACTGTTGGTGGGAATGTAAATGAGTGTAGCTACTGTGGAAAACAGTGTACGAATTTCTTAAAAAGCTAGAAATAGACTTCCCATATGATCCACCAGTCCATTACTGGGTATATACCCAAAAAACTTGAGCACAAAGTATCAAAGAGATACCTGCACCACTATGTTTGTAATAGCACTGTTCACAATGGCCAAAATTTGGAAGCAACCAAGGTGTCAGATCAGATGAATGGATAAAGAAAATGTGGTGTATGTATACACAATGGAATATTGTTATCTATAAAAAATGAAATTCAACCATTTTGCAGCAACATGGACACAACTGGAGGACACCACGTTGAAATAAGCCAGACCCAGAAAGACAAATACTGCTTGTTGTCCTTTACAGGTGGGAACGAAGATTTTTAAAAAGTGAACAAGAAAAAAGAAATGCCTGTGTCTAACAGTATTGCTGCAAATATAGTTTTGTAAAATTGCTTTATACCTTTATGAAACCAATAGTTAAGAATGTTATACTACTATAGCTTAAAGATGTGTTTATTTTAAAATGTACTGATCATGGGTGAAATGGTCATTTCGCCATTCAATTAATGTTTATAGCCATTGTCCATATTACCAGCAAACTTTTTGCTTTTTACTTGTTAAACTTCTTATTCAGCATTTTGAGCCTTTTTATCATAATGTAAATTTAAAATATGCTATCTCAAAACTAAAAAAAAGAGGAAAAGGAAGGAGGGTGGGAGGGAAAGAGTAGGAGGAAGAAGGGAATATCATTGTGTTCTTAGAATTGTATCTACAAAGAACACTGAATCTGTTAAAACTAATTAAAAATTAAAATAAAGACTGTGCATAGATTAATTTTGCATCAAAACAATCCTCTTTTAATCCCATTTCCCATGCACTTTTTGAAGACCCCTCATATATCCAACCATGTCCCAGACAGAGGCACCGATAACTCCACATTTTGAAGTTGACTTTCCTCAGATACTAGGATGGCAGAGAGACAAACCTTGACCCCAGAGAGAGAGAGAGAGAGAGAGAGAGAAGGAAAGAGGGGAGGAGTAGGCATTTGTCCTAGTGGTTACCACACCCACCTCCCATACCAGAGTGCCTGGATTCAAGTCCTGGATTTGCTCCCAATTCCAACTTCCTACCAATGCAGACCCTGGGAGGCAGCAGGGGACAGCTCAAGGAACTGGGTTCCTGCCCTCCATCAGGGAGATGCAGACTGAGGTCCCAGCTCCTGGGGTCAGCCTGGCCCAGCCCCAGTCATCACAGGCAGTTAGAGTGAATCCCATGGGAGACCCAGATGGAGTTCCCCGTTACCTGCTCGCATGCGCGCTCTCTCTCTCTCATAAGTAAACAAACTTCTTTCAAAGTCACGTTCCATTTTCTTATAGCTACAAAGCAGTGACATTTAGAATCCTATAGTGTTTCCTTTACCTCCTTACCAGGGCAAACAGTCCTGTGGTTTTATCAGTAGTGTTCAGGGATTCCAGACACATGGGATTTAACACAGGAAATGGTGACTGATGGAACAAACACACAAGCCTTAGCCCTTCTCGCTCATTGCCCAAAAGACAAACACTGGAATTTGTTCCATGACCTTGAATCTCAATTGGGTCTCACACCTGCTGCCTTCACACCCCACCCCCATATTCTTTCCCAGGTCCCCAAAGCCCCTCACGCCACCTGAAAGACCAGTTCCAGGAATTCACCCCCACCTGCAACCCTCTACCCCTACCCTACCCCTGGCCCTCCTGAAATATAAAAGGGCCAGAACTTGGGTTTGGAGCCTTGGTCACCCACTTCTGCAAATTTATTTTCTCTGAATAAGTTCGTTCTGGCTGCAAGTTCGTATTATGTCTCCTTTCTGTCCTGCACTCTTTTCCTAACAGTGACAAGTGCGTCGCAAACACAGCTAAGCCGAAGGTGGTCTTACCTGGGAGAGTCTGCCACTGCCCCAACAGGTGCAATCAGGGTGTCGGTCAGGCTCGGCTCACCTGAAGGCTCAAACAGGAGAGGTGCATATTCAGGCCCACGGAGGCATTGGCAGGATCCAGCTCCATGTAGTCTGTGGGCAAGAATCTGGCCTCAGTCCTTGCCACGTGGCTGCCGTGAGCACGGTGCTTTCTTCATCGAAGCATGTGAGCTAAAAGGCAGCAGAGGCTGCTCGCACACAGAAGGTAGTGTTTGCAGCCTCAGCACAGAAATGGCATCCTCCATGGTGCCATACTCTACTGGGTGGCAGCAAGTCACTCAAGGGCAGAGGAATACACGAGGCCATGGGTCCCAAGAGGCCAGGATAAGAGGTGGCCATCTTGCAGGCTGCCAACCCCTGCTTTGTAGCAGCACTAAGGGTCCAAGCTCCCACAGGTGATGCTGGAACTACCGTGAGTGCCGTTGGGAGTCCCTGGCACCCCAGCACCACCCCTGTTACCCTGGTCACAGCCAGGCCCCTCCCTGCCTCCTCCCAATCTCCCATTGGCAAAAGCTAACTGGAGCCCTCAGGGGAGCTAGAATTGCACTTCCTGTATTTCTAGCAGCTTGCAACTCCCAGGGGTGGAAATGGTGGGAAAGGGACTGAGCAGACATGAGCAGACTCAACAGGAAAGATGGTACCTGGGCATCTCCACACCTCCCACCCCCAACCCCAACCCACTGCTTGGGGCCCCCTCCCATCTCCACCCTTCTAGGCTCCTGCCTGGCTGTGGCCTGCTCTACACACCAGCCCTCATGCTTCCCTTTGGACTTGCTTTCCTGGACGCCAGCCAGGCTGGTTACTAAAATACAATGCGGGCACATCCTGCCAGGCTGCCAGGCGACCCACACTGTCTTCAACAGGCTGCAGGTCACCCGCACTCTTGGTTCTTGCTGGGAAAATTACATTTTATATATATATATAATATAATGTTATATGATGTAATGTAATATAACACATGTAGGCCTGAACGCCCAGCCAAACAACCCTTAGCTAACATTCTCATGATAAATAATTTCTGAAAGTTCTAAAAGATAAACAGACCATCTACTACATTAATTCTATGTCAATATATATGCTTTATGTAAATAATTACATAATTCAGATTTTTTAATTAATTTACTTGAGAGGTAGAGTTAGAGAGAGAGGGAGAGACAGAGAGAGAGGTCTTTCCATACATTGGTTCATTCCCCAAATGGCCACAACAGCCAATGCTAGACCAATCCAAAGCCAGGAGCCAGGAGTTTCTTCTAGGTCTCCCATGTGGGTTCAGGGGCCCAAGCACTTGGGCCATCTTCTGCTGCTTTCCCAGGCCATCAGCAGAGAGCTGAACTGGAAGGGGAGCTGCCGGGACATGAACCAATGCCCATATGGGATCCCAGTGCCATAGGAAGAGGCTTAACCTACTATGCCACAGCACTGGCCCCCATAATTCAGTTTTTAAAAAATCAGTGAAAAACTAAAAGAGCATGACCCACAGCCACGTGTTCATATCTCAGTGGCACTGCTGTTGCCCAGCTATGGTATCTCATTATGAGCCTCTAATGTGTAGCATTTAAAAACTGCTGGATGTGGGCATTTGGCCCAGTGGCTAAGGTGCTGGTGAAGACATCCATGTCCCAAATTGATGTGCCTCGATTCAGCTCCTGACTTTGGCTCCCAATTCTAGCTTCCTGCTAGTGCAGACCAAAGAGGGCAGCAAGTGATGCCCCAAGTGGTTGGGTGCCTGCCACCCCTGTGGGAGACCTGGACTGAGCTCTCTCTCCCAGCTTTGGCCATCTGCCATTTGTAGAGTGAGCCAGTGAATGGAGGTAGGTGTTCACTCGATCTCGCTCTCTCTCATTTTCTCTGCTCACCAAACAACTGTTTTGAAAAAACTCCTGAATGCAATGAAATATGCACCTGTGTATCACCGTGGAAGCTTCCTCCCCTACATCCTGCAGGGCTTGTATTCGAAGGAGGAGCCTCTCTCTGATCTGATTCAGGAAGAACATTCACAGAACACTGACTTGTTTTTATATTATGGAAATACTCAAATCTTATCATTCATCGTGTCTTCAATTCTGCACAAGCTGCTAGAAGTTTAGAGCCAAAATTGGCACCCTGTTCTGCCCATTGCACAGGAGTGGGTGGGAGGTTGATTTTACTTTCCGTGCTTTCCCCTAGACTCAATGTCCTCCTTTGTCCTTTGGCACATGTGCTAAGGCAGCACCAACTCTGTAAAATGAGGATATTTATGTTAATAAAGTGATTACATAAGGGGATATATGGTGCAACTTCTACCTGGGAAGAAGGATCTAGAAAACCATAGAGGGCGAGTGTTGTGGTGCCTTGGGTTAAGCCACCACATGCAACACCAACATCCCATATGAGCATGGGTTCGAGTCCCAGCTCCTCCACTCCTGATCCAGCTCCCTGCTAACGCACCTGGGAAAGCAGCAGAAGATGGCCCAAGTGCTTGGTCCCCTGCTATCCAGATGGGAGACCTAGATGGAGTTCCAGGCTCCTGGCTTTGGCCTGATCCATCTAAGCTGTTGTGGCCATTTAGGGAGTGAACCAGTAGATGGAAGCTCCTGCCTCTGTAACTCTGCCTTTCAAATAAATAAATATTTCATTTAAAAAAAAAGAAAAAAGCACGGAAAGAAGTGACATTTGATCTAAAGATTAGATATTTGGAAATTAGATATTTATCCGTTCTGGAAAGGTCTTTCCATGACATCAGCAAAGACTTAGAGGATAAAAATGCACATGAGCTTACATGAGCAGATATTAAGGGAAGGGGGTGCACTGGTCTACTTTGCATTCCTGTAACGAGATACCTGAGGCTGGGTAAGTTTACAGCTCTGGGGGCTCAAGGACTTGCCTCTGGTGATGACCTGCTTGTCAGCAAAGTCCCAGAGCAGGGCAGGATCCACATGGCAAGACATGGGGAACACATGTGTCCATGTGCCTTTCTGATTTCTCTCTCCTTATAAATGCACCACTGATCACTCATGGGGGCTCCACCCAAATGACTCTGTCCAAACCAAATCCCCTCCCGAAGGCCCCACCTCTAGACACCAAAGCCAGATTAAGTCTTCACCTCTTAATACCTCCCAATGGGAATTAAGTTGACACACCTGAGGGGCTGGTGTTGTGGTGCAGGGGGTCAAGCTGCTGCCTGTGTTGATGGCCCGCCTGTGATGATGGCATGCAATATCAGAGCGCCAGTTCAAGCACCAGCTGCTCAGCTTCTGATCCAGCACCCTGCTGATGTGCCTGGGAAAGCAGGTGCTTGGGCCACGGACACCCATGAGGGGGACCCAGTGGAGTTGTTGGCTCCAGGCTGCAACCTGGCCCAGCGCCAGCTGTTGTACCCAATTGAGGAATGAAGCTGGGGAGGGACGTTCTCTTTCTCTCTGTCTCTCCCTCCCTCTGTCACTCTGCCTTTCAATAAAATAAATCTTAAAAAAAAAAAATCTTTCAACACACGAGTCACTGGGTCACACACTCCAACCACATCCACACCGTCACAGGGGACATAACCGCTTGTGAGGACTTTCCTGTGACATAACCTGTGAGTGCCCTGTCACTGTCAGAGGCATACCTGACCCTATGCACAGCACATTCCACCAATAGAAAAAAAAGAATTTTTTTTTAAACCAAAGGAGCTTTCTTCTATTGATTCACATCACAAGGTCTTTTCCCGTGTGCCTTAGGTTGACTAACACAGACACCAGGCCACTGAGAATGACAACACCTGGCCCAGGCCTGTGGCAGGGTGGGGATAGCAGCGTCTCACTGGAGAGTCCAGCATCTCCCAGTCCTGTGCTCCTGCAAGGCCAGGAGCCTGAGTGGGAAGAGCACAGCTCCCAGACCAGGAGGCAGACTCAATGCAATCGACTCTCCCCTCTCGTCTTCAATTTCTCTTACAAACCTGGATGTCTGCGAGCTGCAGTTTTCAGCTGATCTCATCATTTTATAATCACGGCTGCTTTGACAATCTGTAATGGTCATTGATTTTTACAATCTACACATCACCTATATAACAAAAGCACAGACTCCTGGTAGCTAGAGACAACCTTAAAAATGAGAACTTCACCAGGCTCCAGGCAGAAAATGTAGGCTGGTGGTGTTAAGAGATGAATAATTTTAGGTCCCTCCCATTACTTTGATTTTTTTTCCTGGGAAATATTGCAGTTATTCAGGCAGCTGAAAACGCCATGTGAAAACGTCAGTCAATGGAGTAACAGACCCAGCTCTTGAGTGAGGACGCACTAAGGCATTGTGCAAACAGCACTGGCGGAGACCGCATGTGGGAAAACACGGGGCTCTTTGCAGATTTCCTGTCTGAAAAGCGGCCTATGTGAGAAAAAAAGATCTATCTGCAAGAAGGAACGGAGCAACAGTTTTTGTTGCTAGTTATGGAATGTCAAGGTTCTTCAGTGTTCTTTGTGAAAACCAAAGGAGAGGGATGGGGTGAACACTGGTGGAGGTTTCACCATCCACTCGAATGCAGACCTGGAGGTCAACGTAGGGCCCCACACGAGAAGAGGTGCCAGGAGGGCACCACACGGAGCACCAGAAAGAAAAGCTGCCCCCTATCCCCGAGAGAGTCTACCCCTGGCCCGATGGCCTGAACAAGCTTCTCTCCACGCACAGCCCTGGCCTGGGAAGACACCAGCACTGCAGGAAACATGAGTGTTCTCTACACACACCAAGAAGCAGCGAGACAGAGGGCTGTCCTTGGATGTGAACGGGGAAAAACAAAACTTGTCCTACGAGTTTGAGCTCCAGACATCTAAATACACATCACATCGGTCTTCCAAACCCAAGCTAGGACCCAGCCCTGCCTGCCCCAGCACCACAATCACCCAGCCACTCCTGCTGGACACCATCACCGGTGTCCTGGACACGGCTCGAGCCACTCGCTGAACTGTCTCCCTCGGATCCTAAGACTGTCTTCCTTCACAGGTGTGTACAAGTGGGTTAGGGCCTCCTTGTACGCACCTCGTACCTGCATCCCCCGCACCCGAGATTCAAGCACTTTCCCTGGAAACCACACTGAGAATCGCTCATTGCCTCTGCATCAAACACACCCACAAGTGCACAGCAAATACAGCAGAGGCCTTCACAAAGCAGTCCAAGGTAGGTCTATTGTCATTGAGCGATTCGGAGACCCTGGCGTGTGTGTGTAGCCTTGGCCAGTCCTTCCCCAGGTGGGGAGTTCACCTGAGACTACGAATTCTAAGAACATGGGCCACCTGAACACAAGTACATATTTTAAACCAATCATGTGACAAAAGTCTAAACCGCTTAGTGCATAAAGAATGAATACAGCCCATCACAAATATGCCAACAACTTCTATAAAAGCCGATGAAGAGACATTTCACTGAAAAAGAAATGCAGGCACCTTTAAAACGTATGGAAGAATGTTCAAAGTCTCTTGTAATACTAAAAAAAAAAAAAAACTGGAACAAAACCACTATTTTTTCCATATCATGTTGAGAAAGCTGAGATATCTTACAATATATTGAAAGGCCACGGGGACACCAACAGCTTAATGAATTATTGATAGGGATATGAATTGTTCTAAACCCACTGCAGGGCAGTAAAATACTGAAACTTTAAACCCACCTGCACTTAGATTTTCTAGCTTCACAGGGAAGAATTTGTCCTTCAAAATATTATACAGGTAAGCAGAAATAGGTTGTTAGGATATTTATTGCAATATCACAACATAAAGAGGACACATCATAAATGACAGCCAGTATTTGGATACCTGTCCAAGAACCTACAGTTATTCAAAGGATGAGGTGGAGGGGCAAGTGCAGCAGTACAGCAGGTAAAGCTGTCTCCTGCAGTGACGGCATCCCGTATGGGCACCGGTTCAAGTCCTGACTGCTCCACGTCTGATCCAGCTCTCTGCTATGGCCTGGGAAAGCAGTAGAAGATGACTCAAGTCCTTGGGCCACTTCACCCATGTAGGAAAACCAGAAGAAGCTCCTGGCTCCTGGCTTTGGATCAGCGCAGATCCAGCAGTTGTAGCCATCTGGGGAATGAACCTCTCTAACTCTGCCTTTCAAATAAATAAAATATTTTTTAAAAAAAATGAAGTAGACCTCTATGAAAAGGCATAGACAGGCTGTGAAGTGGAAAGGAGGCCCGACTGTGTCATGGGGGAGACCTTGCGATTTGCTCCCAGTAAGTAACCAAGACCACATCCAGAGTCAGATCTCTTTTGAGAGCAAAACAGAGAGAGAGAGATTTCCCTTTTGCTGGTTCATTCCCCTAACATCTATGATAGCCAGGGCTGGGCTGGGGCCAGAGCCAGGTTCCAGGTCTCCCATGAGGGTGTAGACTTCTACACTCAAGGAAGACCACCTTCAGGCCACAGGTCAAGGCAGTAGAGCTAATAACTGCGTATTAGGTAAGGATTAAAGGGAAAGTGAAGTTCCTCAGTCTAATATGTGTCTCTTGGCATTGGGAAGTTTCCGTCTCACTGTGCTGAAAACATGCCAAGGTAGAGTCTTGTTCAGAATGAAGAGACTGCCTGCAGGCCCTATAGCAACGTCTTATTTGTATAATAAAAAATAAGAGTTCAGCTTCATTGACATGAAATAGAACAAAAGTTTTGCTTATTAATTGGTTGGTATGAACATGCAACCAAACCCTACCATTAGTTCTACAACAAGGTTAAGACAGAATTTAAAACAATCCGCTCTCTTTGCATAAAACTTCAACTGTCTACTCCCATTACTTCATACTATCTTTTCCTCTCTGCTTTAAGAAAAGCTTTACCTTCCCCTCACTAAAATTCAGGTATCAAATAGCTTGTGCACAGCTCCCTGGATGCTAGCTTAGGGCAGCCACTAGTTCATTGATTTGCTGCTAGCAAATTGGAAGATTTAATGGTGTGACTTCTGTGTGTTGCCAGTTGATCAGGTCTCACTGGGGTCTCTCCAAATGGGAAAGGAATTGCTCCCTGCTAACCTCAGGCAGAGCACTGCGACCACATCCATCTCCTCGCTGATCTTAAACAGAAAGGAGACGGGGAAATTATGTTTCATTCTCCCACTGCGTCGACATAAAACCCAATCGCCGTCCCTTTCTCATCAGCAAGACGTTACCTTGGCAACTACTTCGTGCAAGCTCTTCCTCATCCCTTCTTTGAAGCTCATCTTCTGTGTGTAGAAGCTATTTTGCCTCCTGATGACTGAGGAGACGTTGGCCAGGCTCCTGGCTCCCTGGTCCCTCCAGACACAGGTGTGCAGCTGGAGGCCCAGTGGCCAAATTCAACACTCGGGCAATGTTTGTCCTACACAAAACTTAGGTGTTTTTTTTTTAATGTAAGTCAACATCTACAAACCAGAAGATGTGACATGAAAATCCAATTTTCCAGATATGCCTTTTTTTTTTTTTTTTTTGACAGGCAGAGTGGACAGTGAGAGAGAGAGACAGAGAGAAAGGTCTTCCTTTGCCGTGGTTCACCCGTCAACGGCCGCTGCAGCCGGCGCACCGCACTGATCCGAAGGCAGGAGCCAGGTACTTATCCTGGTCTCCCATGGGGTGCAGGGCCCAAGCACTTGGGCCATCCTCCACTGCACTCCCTGGCCACAGCAGAGAGCTGGCCTAGAAGAGGGGCAACCGCGACAGAATCCAGCACCCCGACCGGGACTAGAACCTGGTGTGCTGGCACCGCAAGGCGGAGGATTAGCCTAGTGAGCCGCGGCGCTGGCCCAGATCTGTTTTAAAATGTTTAGATCTGAGAGCACATGGGTCACATTCTGAACCATCAGCTGCTGCTTAGTCTTCGTTGCTACCCCCCACCCAGCCCACTTCCCTTGGTTAGATTGCCTAAGATGCATTTGGGTTGTAACTCCCACCCTAGGACAGCTTTCCTTCAAATGAAAATATTTATAACTGGAAAAAAACTGTTTATAGGCTGTTTTAAGCTTCAGGAAGTTTCTTGTCCTCAGAATTCAGCAGAACTCCATATTCCCCAAGCATCTTATCCCGCGCACATGATTTTCCAATACCATTCATTGCTAACTTTCAGCCACCATTCACAGTGAAATCCAGAAACTGGGGGTCCTGGGAGGGCTTGATGAAGAAAAGGCCAAGTTGAAGGAAGAAAGCACTTGATCAGTTAGAGTAGCAGAGGTGGGAAAGCGCAGCCCCCTGAGAGCTTGTTGAAACACAGATCTCTCTGACTTTCTAATACAACACATCTAGGGTTGGCCCAAGACAGCGCGTGGAAACAAGTCCCCAGCAATGGTGACTCTCCTGGTCTAGAAACCACACTGAGAATCACTCATTGCCACTGCTTCAAACACATCCGCAAATGCACAGCAAATACAGCAGAGGCTTTCACTAAACAGTCCAAAGCATCTTAGGGTTTATGCCTCCATCAAACACTGGAGAATCATACAGATGGAAGAGAGAAAAGGTACCAAAAGAGTGGACCACTGTCAGAGGGCTCCAAGAGAGGCAGACCCAGAGACACCAAGATGGCAGAACAGGGAGGGAGCTTACTGCTCTAGTCTAGGTCAAGAGAGTTTAAAGAAAAAAAAAAGCATAGAGAGAGTGCAATCTCAGGGAAGAGTTAGGGAGAAAACAGCAGAAGAAACTCCATGCATATTAGAGGGACACTACGGACAATGTGGAGAGTGTGGATATGCACAACTCAGGACCCCAGCAGCCAAGAGCCTCAGCACCAGAAATGGAGTGAGGCGAGACCAGACTGCAGCAGCCACTGGCAATAAAGCTGTAGGAAGAGCCTTGCGCGAGTCCGGCTGGGAATCCTGTGGGGGACAGTATACCTGCCAGCCTAGAAGGGAAACGGGGCCACATTTCTCTCTCCACGACCACCCAGCACCAGTGTCCTATAACTAGCCAAGAGTGGGCAGGCGCCATTTTGGACATACACAACAGCTACACCAGTTCACATCTACATGCCCAGCAGATAGCCAAGAAGGGATGCCCAAGTCTGGATGGGAGAATTGACTGGGGCTGTTACACAGTACTCATGACCACGGGAGAACTGTGTGCTAGGACTGTGAGCACACTGTGGCTGAGTGAAAGGGTGCAGGGTATGGCTGGGTCTTTGGGTAATCACTGTGGGCAGCTCCACATGCTCAGGACTCCCCGATTCCCTGGTAAGGGTCGCTGCTGCAGGATCCATGCTCACACTGAGTACAAAGGGGATCCTTTGTGTGGTTCTTGTGGCAGCGCAAATGAATATTATACCTACTGGGGCTAGTGCCCAGGCATTGGTCTCCTTGGAAGAGAGGAGGTGAGCGTGAGACAATGCCAACAGAGCAGATTAAACCTCCCTTCTGATTTAAAAAAGAGAGAGAGAGAGAGATTTACTACACTCAACTTGGGTGTCACCTTGGACACTCCCCTCACCCTGATGCACTGGACAGAACTCCCTGGTCACACCTAGCATACACCTCAGGGTACTAAGAGTAGACACTCCACTAATCCACAGGGACAGGAGCATAGTCCAAAGACAAAAGCCATCACAGGAGAAAAAAATTAACAGGTATCTCCACAAATGCCTAAAAATAAACGCAACCATTCAAGAAACAATAAGGAAGATAGGGCCGGCACTGTGGTGTAGCAGATAAAGCTGTCGTGCCTATGCTGCCAGCATCCCATACAGCAGCTGGTTCGAGTCCCAGCTGCTCCACTTCTGATCAAGCTCTCTGTTTTGGCCTGGGAAAGCAGTAGAAGATGACCTAAGTCTTTGGGCCTCTGCACCTGCATGGCAGACCCGGAGGAAGCTCCTGGCTCCTGCCTTGAGATCAGCCCAGTTGTGATATATATGGTGAGATATATTCTAAGTATTAAGAGAAAAACTGTCAACCCAGAATACTGTACCCTGCAAAGCTCTCATTTATGAATTAAGGTGAAATAAAGACCTTTCATAACAAACAAAAATTGAGAGAATCTGTCACCACTCATCCAACATTTCAAAAGATGCTTCAGGATGTGCTACACACAGAAACACAGAAACATGGTCATCACTACGAAAGAAGGTAAAGGCAGAAAATCCCCTCATAGAAGTATAAAGGTAATCCAAAGTAAACAACAGGAATATTCACAAAAAAATGGCAGGGCAAAGTCGATACTTATCAATAGTCACCTTGAATGTAAATAGCCTCAACTCTCCAGTTAAAAATACAGACTGGCTGAGTGGATTAAGAAATAAAACCCACTATTTGCTGCCTATAAGAAACACATCTCACCAACAAAGATACACTCAGACTGAAAGTGAAAGGATGGAAAAGATATTCCATGCTAACAGAAACCAAAAAAGAGCTGGTGTAGCCATCCTAAGACCAGACAAAATAGACTTGAACACAAAAACTATTAAAAAAGACAAAAGAAGGGCACTATGAAATCATTAAGGGATCAATTCAACAGAAGATGTGACTATTATAAATGTACATGCACCTAACTACAGGGCACCTGGCTATATAAAAGAAATGTTAATGAATTTAAAGGGAAACATAGACTCCTATACAATAGTAATGGGAGACTTCAATATCCCACTTTCAGCAAAGGACAGACCAACCAGACAGAAAATCAGCAAGGAAACAGTTAATTGACACTACAGACAAAATGGACCTAAAGGATATCTACAGAACTTTTTATCCTACAGTTACAGAATACACATTCTTCACACCAGTGCATGGAACTTTCTCTAGAATGGACCATAGGCTAGGCCATAAAGCAAGTTTCAGCAAATTCAAAAAGAAAAAAACCAAAATCATACCATGTACCTTCTCCTACTGCAAGGAATGAAGCTGGAAATCAACAACTCAAGAGCCTCTAGAACACATGCAAACACATGGAGACTGAACAACATGCTCCTGATTGGATAATGGGTAGAAGAAATCAAAAGTAAAATCAAAAAACTGAGGAGGAACAGGTTTTTTTTTTTTTTTTCATACTACTTGTTGAACTCTTTACCTAGTATCAAGTTAATCTTCTGTGTATAAAGTTAATTGAAAATAGATTTTAATAAGTAAGAATAGGAATAAAAGAGGGAGGAGGAAGAAGGGTAGGAGGGCAGGTGGGAGAGAAGGTAGGTGGGAAGAATCACTATGTCCCTAAAGTTGTATTTATGAAATGCATGAAGTTTGTATACCTTAAATAAAAGGTTTCTGGGAGTGTTGGGGGGGAAAGAGTGCACCACTGTTTTAAAAGACATGGCTGGGGCCGGCACTGTGGCATAGTGGGTAAAGCTGCCGCCTGCAGTGCCGGCATCCTGTATGAGCGCCAGTTCGAGTCCCAGCAGCTCCACTTCTGATCCAGTCCTCTGCTATGGCCTGGGAAAGCAGTAGAAGATGGCCCAAGTCCTTGGGCCCCTGCACCCATGTGGGAAACCTAGAAGAAGCTCCCGGCTCCTGGCTTTGGATCAGTGCAGCTCTGGCCATTGCTGCCAATTGAGGAGTGAACCAGCAGATGGAAGACCTACCTCTCCCTCCCTCCCTCCTTCCCTCCCTCCCTCTCTCTCTCTCTGCCTTTTCTTCTCTCTGTATGTAACTCTGACTTTCAAATAAATAAATCTTAAAAAAAGACAACGACGACGACTTGGCATAGAAGTAACACATTACTTATACTCACACTTCATTGGTGAAAATGAGTCACATGATCCTGTCTAGCTGCAAAGGGTGCTGGGAAATGTAATCTTTCGATGAGCAACCACTTTCCAACAGCAATTCTATAAAACAAGGACTGTCATTGTGGCACAGCAGGTTAAGCCCCAGCTTACAACTCTGGCATCCCATATCAGAGTGTTCAAGTTTCAGTTGCCCTGATTCCAATCCAGCTTCCTGCTAATGTGCCTGCGAAAGCAACCAATGACAACTCAAGCACCTGGGTCCCTGCCAACCATGTGGAAGACCACAGATGGAATTCTGGGCATCTGGCTTTGGCCAGTTGCAGCGACTTGGGGGAGTGAACCAGCATATGGAAGACCTCCCTCATTCTCTCTCCCTTTCTGTCACTCTGTTTCTCTTTTCAAAAAGAATTCTATAAAACAGAAGCCATCTCTCCCTCCATAGCAATGAATGTAGCTTCCTCTTACCTCCACTGCTTTCCTTCCCGTTAGCAGGAAGTCCTTCTCCTTTTTTGTTGCTCATCCAAATCTCAACACTCTTCTTGATGAATTTCACCTTCACCAAAATTCCCAACCAAAATGTCGATTGCTTATCTTGGTATATTACTAAAGTGACTTTCCCCAAAGAGTTTGTTTCCTCTAGGACATTTATAATGATCTTTATAACTTTCAAGAACAAATCCAGTTAAGAAAGAAACTAGAATGATCATCTGTTTAAAGTGAGTCCAAGATCACATTAGATTTGTTACCAGAATTACAGACCAATACACAAAGGAAATATGTAACACATATGACTAACGCAATTAATATCTCAACAATAAAACTCAAGTTCCTTCGTGGGGTGACTGAATACTTTCTAAAAGTGATCTGTAGGCTTCTAAAATCAATTAAAATGAACAATATGAAAACAACATGAAGAGTGACTCACCACTGTAGATGGCCGAAAATCGACCCAAACTGGCCTAGGCCAAAAGAAAATTGTTTCACTTAAAATGAAAATCCAGATGCAGAAGAATTTGCTCCAGATAGGACTGAAGCCTGAACCCAAACATCCTCAGGACTAGCTTTCTACCTCTCTCTGCTTTGTGTTGCAACAGGATGGCCACCACAGCTCTAATCCCAGGATGCTCTCTTTTAGGTCCAGCAGACCCAAATCAAGAGTTCTCCAATGAGAACCTGATTATGCTGATAGGCTCAACCTTAAACCAATCAGCACACTCAAGGGGGAATGGATTGCAGTCTCACATGTGGAGTCGGCTTCACTTAATCCAAACTATGAGCCGGGGAAGATGGGAGGCTTGAGAGCGCGCCACGTCCCACCCTAGATTGGAGCCAGTTGAGAAAAAGACCCCAGAGCCAAATGGAGAGGTGTGAAAATAGCACCTTTACCATGGGGCTTCAGGCCAGTAACCAGGTGAGCCTACGAATTCCTGCACCAGAGGGCCTGCGGCAACCCAGACACGCACTCCCGCCACCGTGGGGGCCTCACCACCAGATTCCTGGGGCGGAGGAGCAGACCTGTAGGTGCCAAAGAGAAAGAGACCGAATCTAACTAACATGCTCGGCTTCTGCACCCAAACACACCCACCAGGCAGCCACTCTTTTCCCCTGGGGAGAACAGAGGGCATCCAGGGTAGAGGGAGCTGTGTGGCGATCCTCAGATCATGACGGAGGCATGACGGGAATGTCTCCTCCTCAGCGTCACGGGGAGAAGCTGCATGGTGGTAGCAACAGCAGATGCCCACTACAAACACACACAAAGGGAGCCTGACTTCACACACAGACAGCAACACATATGCACCCACAGAGGGCGACCGACTTCACACACGGACAGCAACACGTATGAACCAAGTGGGGAGATTCCACAGCCGCCTTCCTAAATAGTAACCCGGCTTGCTTCAGTACCATCACAATAACTTTCAGATACTGCACTTCAGAGCGGTTTCCCACACCTGCTTTAGTGTTTTCCTACAGTTAAAGATGTGTGCTGAGCAGCTTACAAACAACACACTTGTATTTCTCACCGTTCCGGCGGCTGAGACAGCAGGTGCCATGCCAGCACGGGCAGGTGCTGGGGAGGGCCCTGCTCCAGGCTGCAGACCATGGGCGTCTCCCAGCATCCTCGCAAGCAGAAAGAGGGCAGGCTAACGCTCTGGCCTGTCTTTATAAGGGCCTAATGGCCATCCCTATTCGTGAATTCTCCATCTTCACAGCTTAATCACCTCCCAGCGGCTTCACCTGCTAATCCCACCACATGGAGGGTTATAGGCTAGGATCTCAAAACAAGGATTGGAGAGGACACAAACCTTCAACCCAGCACCCCAAGTATAAAAGTGAAATTTACTTATGTGGCCACCCTGGGGTTAAGTGAGAATGAGTAGCCACAAGAATTTAGTTGACAGCTTAGAAAAAGAGACTCAAAATACAGAACAGGTTCTTACTGCCTTGGGCGTAAGCTCCATGAACAGGCCTGCCTGCCCTGTTTAGCACTGTACCTTTCCCCTGGGCTAGGAAGCAGCCTCTGGCACATAGCAGGTGCTCAACAATCAAGTAAGATAAGATGGATTAGAAAAGGGAGCTTTGGAATCAGAACTAAAAAGAATCTTGTTAGGGGTTAAATGGCCACAAAAGAGTAGTGGCACCTAGGATCTCAGATTGTAACTTGCCTGCAACTCCCAGGATACTAACAACTCGTGCTTGTTAGGAGAGACCAGCTGATCTGAAAAAACCCAAGAATTAGCAAACCAAGAAGAATCCGAAGCGCCAGGCGTCTGGGAAGTCACAGAATGGAGGAATTCCCGACAGTGGCTGCACACTTGTGGGCAGACTGTGCCTAAATTTCCATGCCAGGCTCTTGCCTCGTATTTAGAGAGGCATTTTAAGTATAGGCACCAATACAACGTACAAAGTGATGAAGTTTACCTAAAGGTGAGGAAAACGCACACACGGGCATTGTTCAGGGAGAGTGGGCCAGGGAAGGAAGGGAGAGAGAAATTCACTTGTTTGCCCAGGTAAGCAGGGGTACATCCTGGGGAAGGGGTCATTTAATTGACAGGTGGGCCCATAGGATTACACGTGGTGGGGGAGGTGTGGCTTCCAGCTCCTGACCCTAATCTAGCTATCTGCATTATCCCATATTACACTGAGCCCACTTCCAAAGATTCCCACCCAGAACTTAGCACAGGCGCAACCAACAGCTGAGCGCAGAGGCCCGGGCAGGCACGGGGGCGCCAGTCGGGCTCACTGGGTCTCCCCCGGGCTCTGTCCGATACACCTCGCCTTATGAGCCTGGGAGCAGACTGGACAGAGGACAAGGTTCTCAGGCGGGCTCCAAGGAGAAGCCACTCCTCGTTTACAAGGCCCTCTAGGGATCTGGCGATGACCCGAAGTGGTGGCGAGGGGTCGGTCGCTCTCTACCCGGTGGACCCCACCCTGGGACCCCGCCCCGTTTTCAAACGGTGTCAGCTGGGTGTCAGTACCCAGCACGATCCGTCCCAGAAGCAGAGCTAGCGGCAAGCCACTAGGCAAGGCTAGCGCCTGCAGGGATTTCAGAAAATGAGCAGCGGAGGAGGAAGCGAGGTCCGGGATCGCTGCGGCCACAAAGGGGTCCCGGGGCGCAGTGCGCACTGGAGAGCAAAGGCGGAGCGCAACGCGGGAGGAAGCCGTCCAGCCCGGGATTCGCCCTCTCCCGGAGAGAGCAACCGACAGATCGTTTTCTTTAAATTTTGCTTTCTGCAGTTGGCGTCCAGAATAAAATCCTCGAGTGTGCGAGCTGTCGTCGCGCGCTCTCCCCGCCCCAGGAACCGCGCTGCAGGCGACAGTGTGCCTTAGAAACTGCACGCTCCTCCTCGCACGCTTGTTCGTGGCTGCTGAAGCCAGGGCCTCCTGGCCGGCCACAGGGGTGGGAGGTGCCCCTCGCGGGCATGTGGTTAGGCTGTGTGAGCCTGTAAACCCCGGCAGGGGCTAGCGGGCATCCTCACCCCTTCCAAGTGTCCCAGCTCAGGACATTCAGGGGCGTCCCTTAGGCAAGCGCCTGGGTTCCGTTCCCAGCTCCTGACTCCAGCTTCCTGCTATGCAGACCCTGGGAGGCAGCAGTGATGCCTCAAGGACCTGGCTCTCTGCCACTCACGCGGGAAGGAGTTCCGACTCCCAGCTTCAGCCTCTGACCCTGATGGAGGTGTGGAAGCATTTGGAGAGCCAACCAGCAGATGGAAGATCTCTCTCCCCCAGCCCACTCTCCGCCTCTGAGTGTGTATCTGATCATGAGAGGTCTTCAAAGACCTCATGGGAAATGTATGAAAAAGCTTTTTACAGATTTCAACAACTTCTAGCACCAAAACAATCTTATCTTTCAATTTGTATCTTCCATGGCGTGGTGGAAGTCCCCTGGCGGATCTTTCTCCAAGAGTTCATCATGAGATGCAGTCAACATATCACCCTCCAACACCAGGGCTGCCTCAGAGGTTCCGATGTTTTTTGCCACAATCAATGCCCTGTCTTCCCCTCTCAGCCAACTTTGTGGCCTCCGAGTGACCCGGGGCAGTCACATTCCTGTTCCCTGATGATACGTGGTCCAGAGCTCCCCAGAGGTTCAAGTCGCACTTGTTTGGACAGGGAGAGGCCAGGACAGACGCCGAACTGAGATGGGCAAAATGAAAACGGGGGAGGGGTTTTAGGATTGCTTCTGCGCCTCGCACATATAACCCCACCTCCTGAAAAGATCAGGTCAGAGTGGTACATGACTCATATTACACTGTGAATGCTAAGCTAATAACAGGGGTTTTTCAGAAAGTTTGTGGAAATGAAATTAGGGGCCGGCATTGTGGTGCAGCAGGTTAGGCTACAGCCTGTGACGTTGATATCCCATATGCGTTCTTTTTTTTTTTTTTTTTTGTTTTGTTTTTTTGTTTGTTTGTTTTTTTTTTTGATTTTTTTTTATCTTTTATTTAATGAATATAAATTTCCAAAGTACGACTCATGTGTTACAATGGCTTCCCCCCCCATACCGTCCCTCCCACCCACAACCCCCCCCTTCCCATTCCCTCTCCCCCTCCATTCACGTCAAGATTCATTTTCAATTATCTTAATATACAGAAGATCAGCCTAGCATACCTTAAGTAAGTATTTCAACAGTTTGCTCCCACACAGAAACATTAAGTGAAAAATAATAGATGATTTTTTTTAAATGATGATGAAATCAGATCAGACCTATTGTCACGTTTAATCCCAGTGAGAGTCAAGTTGGGAATTGATATATTTAGAATGGCGGATGTCCTAAATAGCACTCTGGCCTCAGAATCAGCCCTGAAGGCACTCGGATCTGGCTGAAAAGCCCATGAGAGTATTTCAGGCATGGAAAGCCAAGACACTCTGGCAAAAGACCTCTGTGAGTGAGATCCCAGTGGAAAGAACAGGTCTTCAAAGAGGGAGGTGCCTTTCTCTGAAGGGAGGAGAGAACCTCCACTTTGACTATGACCGTGTCCAAACAAGATAAGAGTCGGAGAACTCAGGGGGCTTCCATAGCCTTGGAAACTCATAACTGGTGCATAGGGAGATTACTGATGCCATAAACAGGAGTGTCAATTTGTGAAGTCAACGGCAGGAGTCACTGTGCACTTACTCCTCATGTAGGATCTCTGTCCTTAACGTGCTGTACACTGAGGCTCAATGCTATAACGAGTACTCAAACAGTATATTTCACTTTGTGTTTCTATGGGGGTGCAAACGATTGAAATCTTTACTTAATGTACACTAAACTGATCTTCTGTAAAAAAAAAAAAAATATATCAATTCCCATATGCGTTCTTGTTCAAGTCCCAGCTGCTCCACCTGTGACCCAGCTCCCTGCTAACGTGCCTGGGAAAGCATCAGAAGGGACCCAAGTACTTACGTACCTGCCTCACACATGGGAGACCCAGAGGGAGTTCCTGGTTCCTAGCTTTGGCCTGGCCTGGCCCAGCCCGGCTGTTGCAGCCACTTTGGGAGAGAGACAGCAGATGGAAACTCACTCGCTCTCACTCTGTCACTTTGCCTTTCAAATAAATCTTTTTTTAAAAGAAAATGAGATTAAAGGATAAGTTTATTTTGGTGCAAAATATTTTGAAAGCCATAGGTATAAAGAATCTCCAAAAAGTTCATGAAAACGCATATGACAAAAAAACTACACATGGATTGCAAAAAAATTGCATCAAAATAAATTTATCCTTTAATTCCATTTTCCAAGAACATTTTAGAGTCTGGCGGTATTATAGCACACCTAGGAGCTATTCTGATCATCAGTTTTAAAACAGAGACACTAAGCACTAGGGAGGTTAAATATCTGGGCTTGGGTCACAGAGCTAGCAAGTGGGGGACAGAGGGGCTCAACTGCCTCTATCAATAATTGGTTGATTTCCTCCGGTATCTAAGACTGTGTCTTCCAGTGGCTCCAGAGTTGCCATGGAGAGTAAACCGACTACGCAGTCACGCGCCCGCTGAATGGGCTTTTGACAGAGCTGATGGGGCTGAGTGATGTCGCTGTCTGGGAGCCTCCCGGTGCTGTCCCTGGGCTTGCTCTTCCTTAAGTACCCCGCTGCCCTGGGTGCTGATTCTGCACCAGGCCCCTTGAAGACCTGCACTCCAGGGGCAGAACCATGATTATGGAAATAAGCAAATGCACTTGGACAGGGAGGGCTGGGGATGTCGCAGGACTTCTCCCTGAGCCAGGCCTGAACACAGTGTTTTCTCGTCGGGGAGAGAGAGGCCAGGCAGACAGAGCGGCGGCCTCTGCCCCATCAGTGCTTCGGAAGCTGCGGTGAGCTGTAATGCCGCATTGCCAGCAAAATCCCGCATTGCCAACAGCTCCAAGGCGAGGTTGGTGCTATTGGCGTGGCCAGGGATCACTGACCCAGGTGTGTCTTTCCGTGAGAACCTTGATGTTGCCTTTTGTCTAAGAACTGTAGAGACGGGAGGCTGTAAGTAGAAGGAGGTCACCGCTGTGAACAGTTCCCAAGTCACTCACCTGGGACAGAGCTCTTCGCACCTTCCAGGAAGAAGAGGGCGGGCCCTCTGCACAGCAGGTGCTGCTGCAGGTGAGTCCGAGCAGTTTCCTGGGCGTCTGGGGTCCTCTGCCTGGCCACAGTCTGGGAGCAAGGCCGCCGCGCCCACGTGCAGGGCCATAAACCTGTGGTTCCAAAAGGATCAGCGCCCCCTTCTGACAGAAGCTTGCATTAATAATGAACCAGTGTCCCCTGCCACCAGCTGGGTGGGGCCTGCAGAAATGGGAGGGAGGGTAGTTTCCCAGGGAAAGATAAATGACAAGGAACAAGGGCTGGTTGTAAAATCCAGCTGCCCCGCTATGTGAGGGTTTCCCTTGATTGACAGAGAGGGTCTTGGTCTGACCAGAAAGGGCGGGGCTTCTGCAGGAGGACAAGAGTGCAGACTCCAAAACAGAAGGGACCAAGCAACAGGAACTGGGCTCCCGGGTGCCGCTGCTGGGAATGAGGTTGCCCTGTGGTAGCTAAAGACGGAGCAGACCCAGCTCAAGAAAGGGTGACCTGGGTGATGGCACGCAGCTCCACGGGCAACCCCAGGGGAGGAGAGCCATGTCTGTGGGCCCTGCTTCTGATCAGCTAAGGGTCTTGACTCCTGGGATCCCCGAAAGATGGTTTCTCCAGACGGCAACCAGCTCAAGCTCGCCTCGTCCCTAATAGCATAACTACTGGGTCCATGCTGAGCCAACCACGAGTTAATGCAGCCTCCACTGGGAGAGGCCGTGGTTAGGGCAGACTTGAATGAGCATCCCAAGGCCTGGCCAGGCTTGGAGGGAATGAGTATATTGAGATGTGAGCGGAGCCCTCTAAGTAGCTCGTGTGTTACAGATCTGACAGGTCTCATTGATTTCAATGGCGGAGCACTGCTTGGATTTTCATCTCCTTCACCCTTACAACCAAGGAGGCTGCTGTTTAAATGCTTTTACTTAATAATGTAAACACCTGTCACACGCCAGGGGCAAAGCTATTAAGGAGAGGGATTATTTAAAGCAGCACTCCTGAATGCAGCATTGCTGTTATTGTCTTATCGTCGCTCGCCAGGGCTGGAACAGGACTTGCTGGCTTAGGAGCAGAGCAGAAGCCAAGCCACCCAGTGCTCTGTCTCTTGTAGACATCTACAGAGGTTGCTGCGAGAGGCCAAGCAGGCAGACTCAAGGGACCTCTGCTCGCGTGCTCTGTGTGACTCCCTCAAATAGCTGACTTGCCAAGACTAGTGGAGTCGAAGATGTGACTGTTAAACTGGAAATCTGGTCACCAGCTTTGTGGTTAACTGCTGCCGGCGACCCCAGCATCCCATCTGGGCACCGGTTCGAGTCCCACTCCTCCGCTTCCGATCCAGCTCCCTGCCAATGCACATGGGAAAGCAGCAGTAAAGGGCCAAAGTCCTTGGACCCTGCCACTTAGGTGGGAAGACCCAGATGAGCCTCCTGGCTTCAACCTGGCCCAGTCCTGACCATTGTGGCCATTTGGGGGTGAACCAGAAGATGTAAGATCTCTCTCTCTCTCTCTTTCTCTGTAACTCTACCTTTCAAATAAAAAAAAAAAAGAAAGAAATCTGTTTCCATAAGAAGGAGCCTTTTAGGCCATGAGCCTGGTAGCTACAAGGCACAGAGGCCAAACTCCTTAGAAGAATTATCTCTTTCACACTACAACTCCATGATTCAGTGGTATTGTGAACCCCATAATCTGAAGCACAGAATGGTTAAGTAACCATCTCAGGAACACACAGTATTTAGCAGAAAAAGATTCACATCTGAGACTGATTTCAGAGCACGCACTTTTAGGCACCATGTCATAGGGTCTCATATTTTATATGTATTGTATTATGATATGTCACACACACAAAGCTATGATTTGGAAATTGGTTTGTATGCTGAATGACCCCTCCCCCAAATGCCCATGTGCTAAAGCTTTGGTCCCCGAAGGCTTATGGTAATGGTACTAAGAAGGTGGAAACTTAATCCATTTACAATGTCTGCATGTGAGAGCTGTGCAGGGTGATTGGATTGGACTGGACTGGTTTGTTATGGTAAAGCCCCACGACTTTATAAGATACCACTTAGTCACAGATGTGGGCATGGACACAAGCACACCCTCCTGCCACACAATGCTCTGTGCCACCTCGGGGCTCTGCCAGCCAGCACACCACCCTCAGAGGCTAAGCCAGTGGTATCTGCCTGAGCTTGGAAATGAGTCTCCTGAGCTGCGAACTAAATAAACCTTTCCTCCATATGCAGCTTGTCCCAGGTATTCCATTAAGTAGCAAAAGCTAATCTACATTAGAAAGACTAATATACATTAGAGAAAGAAAGGACCGATGAGTTTAGGACATAGCTTTGTCACTTGGCAAGGTGACAGCCTAGGTGAAATGGTACAGCAGAGAGACAAGCAGCAACTGGAGGGCTGCTCGTGGGCGCCAGCAGCCTGTGCACAGCCTGCCAGGTGCGTCTCCTCCTTGCTAAGCTTTAAGAATCACTGGGGACCGGCGCCATGGCTCACTAGGCTAATCCTCCGCCTTGCGGCGCCGGCACACCGGGTTCTAGTCCCAGTCGGGGCGCCAGATTCTGTCCCGGTTGCCCCTCTTCCGGGCCAGCTCTCTGCTGTGGCCAGGGAGTGCAGTGGAGGATGGCCCAAGTGCTTGGGCCCTGCACCCCATGGGAGACCAGGAGAAGCACCTGGCTCCTGCCATCGGATCAGCGCAATGCACCGGCCGCAGCGCACCGGCCACGGCAGCCATTGGAGGGTGAACCAACGGCAAAAAGGAAGACCTTTCCCTCTGTCTCTCTTTCTCACTGTCCACTCTGCCTGTCAAAAAAAAAAAAAAAAACTTTGACAACGTGTACAAGGAATTACAAAAGGCCAGGATCATACCAGCTTGCCTGATAAAATACAAGACAAGACATCAGTTAAATTTCAATTCAGATAAACCATGATGTTTGGGTATTAATGTCCCAAGTATCACAAGGGACATTCTGAGGTGGGAAAGAATATCCTCGTTGTTTATTGGAAACTCGAGCTTCACTGTGCATTTGGCTTTGCTGCAGGCGGTGGTGCTGTCTTGGGTCCCCGCCGCCCTCGCTCCAGCCGCAGCCGGTTTGCTCCCTGGCTGGAGGACACTTTTCATTCTGCCTCTCACTCCATCTCAGAGGCCACGTTGCTGTATCTCCTCCCCAAATCCCAGTGCAGAATTTCACTTTGTGCTTTTGAAAAAGAACAGAAAAGGGGGCCTGCACAGCCAGCCTTGCCCGGGGCACTGCCTCTCCCTCACCTGCTCCAGCAGCCCAGGGAGCTCGCTTGCTTCTGCGGGTTGGATCAGCCCAGCCGGAGGACCAGGAGGGGACAGACGCTTTTCCGACCACTGGACTTCCCACATCCCAGTCCTCTTGGGAAAATTGCTGTGTCACTTCCCCCTGCCCAGGAAGGGCCTCCTTTCCGCCCCATCCCCCCGGGGCGTGTGACGTGCCATCTACTCTGTGTCAGTGTCACGGATCTTACAATTCTCATCTCAGCCCCTGTCCTCAGGAACGCTTTCCCAAATTCAAAGCACCTGTTAATATGCACCACTCTTCCCCCCTCCCCGCCACACACACACACACACACACACTCCAAGAATATCCTGACACTGGTTAACTTTTTTTTTTTTTTTTTTTTGACAGGCAGAGTTAGACAGTGAGAGAAAGAGACAGAGAGAAAGGTCTTCCTTCCGTCGGTTCACCCCCCACCCAAATGGCCTCTACGGCCAGCGCACTGCGCCAATCCAAAGCCAGGAGCCAGGTGCTTCTCCTGGTCTCCCATGCAGGTGCAGGGCCCAAGCACTTGGGCCATCCTCCACTGCACTCCCTGGCCATAGCAGAGAGCTGGCCTGGAAGAGGAGCAACCGGGACAGAATTCGGCACCCCAACCAGGACTAGAACCTGGGGTGCCGGCACTGCAAGCGGAGGATGAGCCTAGTGAGCCGCGGCGCTGGCTGACACTGGTTAACTTTTTAGCAGGAATCTGCAGACAGGCCAGGATACACAAACCAAGCCTTTGACAGGAGGCAGAATGGGGACTGGTGTTGGGGGCAGGAGGTAAGGAGGCCCCAAGCAAGGAGGCAGGCACTGCACTGTGCAGGCGCCCAGACGAGACGCTTCAAGCCTCAGGCCAACCTTGCAGTCAAATCTATGATGTACAACCTAGGGAAGGAGCCCTTGAAATCCGGGGCCAAATTCTCCCGTTATCTCCTCTGCCTTCCCCTACAGTGTGAAGCCAGACCCCTCCAGAAGCACATCTCCATGGGGACAGATGTGGGGTCTTCAAAAAGTTCACGGAAAATGCCTAAGGTGGATTTCAAGGCATTTTTTGGCACCAAAATAAATGGTCTATTAATTCCATTTTTCCATGAACTTGTTGAAGTCTCCTTGAGTCACTGACTGGGTGGGCACTCCCTGGGGGGAGTGAGACCCCTGCAGTCTGTCTGGTCCCCTGCAGAGCCCTGGTCTCGCTCTCTCTCCCCAGCCCACTGGTTCTCGAGGAATTGTTATCAGTATCCAAGTGCAGAGGGTGAGGAACAGGCCAGCTCCTCCCTGGGCAGATATGCTGTCCAGATTGAATAAGTGCTGGGGACACTGTGGGGAGATTGATGTCCCTAGAAAGCATCTAGCCCCCCTTAAGCAATGGCTTATGCACACCAACTTCTGCAATATTTCTCTGTTATAAATCGGCAGGCACAGTGTGTGGTCAAGGAGCCATTATAAGCCCTCTGGAACCAGATTTTTTTTTTACCCTCCAGGGACTTAATTTCTTAAAATGTTGGAGTGATTGTTCTTGTGGAAAGTAGGACAGCCTCTCTTTGAGCCTGCCAGACAGAAACCAAACAACACAAAAAGCAAAGTCTCTGGAAGGATAGGAGGCTTCCCTCTCTGCACCTGCAGGCCCTCCTCCCCGGCTGTCACCGTTCCTTCGCTCTAATGAGAACAGATGGCGCCCACTGGGAGACTGGCTCGCTGTTCTACGGCGCACGTGGCCTGCTTCTGACACCGGGTTTTAGCAGATCTTTTTCCACTGTGAACTGGAGCCGCTTGTTTAAGTGGTAGGCGAGTTAGGAGCAGGAGGGAAGGTTTTCACGCATACGTCCACGCTGCCTTTCCCAGCGCTCAAGACACAGGACTTGCCCTCAGCAAGACTTGGAAAGCCTTGCTTCGAGGACAGAGAGAAAGGTTGCCATGAGCAGCCCCACTCCCGGAGCCTTCTGCCGGGCTGCAGCTGCCCGGTGCCACCACGTGGCTGCGGCATGGACCAGCCGAGGGCAGGGTACCCGGTGGGGCATGGCAAAGATGCTGCCAGGGGTCAGGATGATCATAAGAGGCCAGGCAAGGCCTGCCAGTGGCAGCTCCAGCCCCATTCATGGTCGCCTGCCTAAGCTGTTTCTCATCCCATAGTGCAGTGGCCTGGGGTAGACAGCTCCACGCCCCACCCCCACACACACAGTGGCCCCCACAGAAGGGAGGCACAGAAAGTGAGGTTTCCACAGCAGGCAACTCCTGCATTTTACATCCTGCATCTCACAAACCTCGTTTCATTGTCATCATAATTGCCAAATTCAAATTACCTCTATTTCCAGCTCCCTGGAAGCCATCAAGAGAGAAGGGAGAGATTTTCACAGTGAGAAATGAGAAAGGAGGGATGAGGGCAGCCTGTGGAGCAGAGACTTCAAAAGGGCAGGCGTTTCCGGCGTCGGAAAACCCAGGAGAACGGGGGCTGGGTGAGGTGTTACTGGTCACGGAGGGGAGGGCGGTGGCCAGAGCGAGTCTTGTGGGTTCTTTTCCTCAGCTTAGTGTAAAAATAAAAAGCCAGGAAACAATTTGCAAAGAGGCAGAAACTTTTATTTGATTGGCAAGTGGTAGAGAAAGCGTCTGGTCAGAGAGGAGAGCAGGCGGAGTGCCTGAGCAGGACACTGGCTTTGAAGAAATGTCCCGGGGTTTTAAGGCATTACTGTCTGTTCATTGGGTCATCTTACTGGGGGGCGGTGCCCATTGGATGGGGGGGGGGTCACATACGTATGTTGATTGGCTTGGAGCTCATGGAGATAGCAGGGGTCTCCTGAAGACTGTCTCTTTAAGGGCTCAGCCCCCTCTGCTAGCTCTGGGTGGAGGATTGCAACCAACTTGAATGCATAGTTTAAAACCGCAAGGTCATTCAAGATAGCCAGGGTCTTTCAGAGAAGGTCCAACCCTCCCCAAGGGCTCAGCTGCTTCCCCCGCCAGCTCTGAGTGAAAGATTGCCCCCACCCTGAAGGTGTGATTTAAAGCCACAAGGTCACACATGCAGCACAAGAAGCTATTAGTGGGGGAGATGTCAGGTGGCCTGGAGACAGGCTTTCCAGCCACAGCTGGCAGCCTGCTTGTGAAGGACGTTCTACCTGTCTGAAGGGCCCACTGGCCGGCCTCATGAGGCCTGGGGAAAGTTCTAGAAGCTTTCATTGAGTAGTCAGGAATAGGTTTCTATAATGAGCATAGAGACGGACATCATGTTGTCTGGGTGCCCGTGGGCAGAGTTCACAAAGCATGGGGATAAATGTTAGAACTCGTCTTCCCCAGCTTCAAATAATTACAATAAAAATAAAAAAGAAAGAAACAAAGGTATTGAACCAGTAACCGACCAAACCTGGGATCCCTGGCCCCTTTCTCGTTCTGATATATGCAGAGATGGGCTCTACTTTTGTTTTGTCTTCTAAGATTTAATTTTATTTACTTGAAATGCAGAGTGACAGAGAGAGAGAGAAGAGAGATCTTCCATCTGCTGGTTCCCTTCCCAAATGGCCATAATGGCCAGGGCTGAGCCAGGCAGAAGCCAGGAGCCTGGAACTCCACCCAAGTCTCCCACATGGGTGGCAGAGCCACCACATGGGCAGGCGGGCTGTTATCCACTGCTTTCCCAGGCACAATAGCAGGAAGCTGGATCAGAAGCCGAGCAGCAGAGATACCTACCTGGCTGCACCACTACACCAGCCCCTCCATTTATTTTTTAAGATTTATTTATTTATTTGAAAGGCAGAGTTTCAGAGAGGCAGAGGCAAAGAGGGGAGAGAGAGGTCTTCCATCTGCTGATTCACTCCCCAGATGACTGCAATGGCCTGAACTGCACTGATCTGAAGCCAGGAGCTTCTTCTGGGTCTCCCATGTGGGTGCAGGGGCCCAAGGACTTGGCCCATCTTCTACTGCTTCCCCAGGCCATAGCAGAGAGCTGGATTGGAAGTGGAGCAGCCAGGTCTCAAACCAGCACCCATATGGGATACTGGCACTGCAGGTGGCGGCTTTACCCACTATGCCACAGCACCAGCCCCTCCTTTGGTTTTTAAACATAGGATCCTTCTAAGTAACACCCGGAAACACCCAGTGGGTACCTTTTGGCATTATGGAAATACCACTTACACAGCTAATACCTATCTTTGACTAAGTGCCTGCTATGTGTGCTGCTAGGGTTTGGACAATTCGCATGACTCCCAAAGTTAGGAGTCTCTCTCTTAGGTTAATGGTTGATTAGATCATGTGGTCGGGAGGGGGCCCAGTGGGGAGGTTTTAAGTCGTTGAACCGACCATGTCCTCAGAAGGCAGTTCCAGCAATTGGGCTGGTTACAAAAACTGAGCTGGTCCCAGCTGCTCGCTCCCTGCACTGGCCAACTCACCATGTCTCACATACACACACACACACACACACACACACACCAGCTGCACACACTCAGCCAGACGCTGTGCGCGCTCAGCAGACGCCAGCCCAATAGGACCTCCGGATGTTGGTCTACGAACTTGCACAACATAAGCCAAAATATGCCTGCTTCCCTCCTGGGTGGTCCCTCTCAGTGCTGCTTTAAGGTGATGGAGAGCCGACCAGTACACATACATGTCAGTGCTGCTTTAAGGTGATGGAGACCGACCAGTACACATACATGTCAGTGCTGCTTTAAGGTGATGGAGAGCCGACCAGTACACACGTGCATGTCAGTGCTGCTTTAAGGTGATGGAGAGCCGACCAGTACACGTACATGTCAGTGCTGCTTTAAGGCGATGGAGAGCCGACCAGTACACGCGTGCATGTCAGTGCTGCTTTAAGGTGATGGAGAGCCGACCAGTACACGCGTGCATGTCAGTGCTGCTTTAAGATGGTGGAGAGCAGACCAGTACATGTACATGTCAGTGCTGCTTTAAGGCGATGAGAGCCGACCAGTACACGCGTGCATGTCAGTGCTGCTTTAAGGTGATGGAGAGCCGACCAGTACACGTACATGTCAGTGCTGCTTTAAGGTGATGGAGACCGACCAGTACACATACATGTCAGTGCTGCTTTAAGGTGATGAGAGCCGACCAGTACACGCGTGCATGTCAGTGCTGCTTTAAGGCGATGGAGAGCCGACCAGTACACGCGTGCATGTCAGTGCTGCTTTAAGGCGATGGAGAGCCGACCAGTACACGCGTGCATGTCAGTGCTGCTTTAAGGCGATGGAGAGCCGACCAGTACACGCGTGCATGTCAGTGCTGCTTTAAGGTGATGGAGAGCCGACCAGTACACGCGTGCATGTCAGTGCTGCTTTAAGGTGGTGGAGAGCCGACCAGTACAGGTACATGCACTCTACAACATCATCTTCATGACGGCCCTCGGAGCGTGCAGTGTAGCCTCCCTGTTGGTAACGGAAGCCATGGAGGCTCCGCAATGTTAACTGTTCAAGATGGCTGATACGGACTGAGTGTGTGTGCCCCTCAAGTCACGTGTTGAAGCCCTAATTCCTTTTTTTTTTCAACTTTTATTTAATAAATATAAATTTCCAAAGTACAACTTTTGGATTATAGTGGCTTTTTCCCCCATAACCTCCTCCCACCCGCAACCATCCCATCTCCCGCTCCCTCTCCCATCCCATTCACATCAAGATTCATTTTCAATTATCTTTATATACAGAAGATCAGCTTTGTATATACTAAGTGACAATTTCAACAGTTTGCACCCACAGAGACACACAAAGTATAAAGTACTGTTTGAATACTAGTTTTACCGTCAATTCGCATAGTACGACACATTAAGGACAGAGGTCCTACATGGAGAGTAGGTGCACAGTGACTCCTGTTGTTGATTTAATGATTGACACTCTTATTCATGACGTCAGTAATCACCCAAGAAGCCCTAATTCCTAATACGATGATATTCAGAAGTGGGACTTTGGGTAATCAGTTTAATGGGACTGGCCTCTCTCTCTCTCTCTCTCTCTCTCTCTCTCTCTCTCTCTCCCCCTCTCTCTCTCCCCCTCCCTCCCTCTCTGTCTCTCTCTCTCCTTTATGTGAAGATGCAGCAAGAAGCGCTCCATCAGTAAAGCAGAAAGAGAGCCATCAACAGGAACCACGTGGGCCAGCCCCTTGATATTGGCCCTCCAGCCCCCAGGCCTGTAAGGGACATATTCCTTTTGTCTAGCCCACCTTGTCTATGACAGCAGCCTGAACTGGGAGGGTCACACGCCTGCTAAGGAACGGGTTGATGACTTCATTCAAATCAGCCCAACTGCCCAGCCTCCCCACCCACCTCAGTCTGGACGTGAAAATCACAATGGTATTCTCCTCTGAGTGTGTGTGTGTAGCAAAGTACTTTCACAGCATCACCTGATTTTCAAGAGCGTGGTCTGGAATCTTGCAGCTTCAAGTCCCAGAACCTCATACCCACTGCATATTAATTCAAACAGAAACAAATCCGCAAAGCAGTTTTAAAATAAAAGCACGCTGTGTTGATGAGGAGCCAGCACACTGGCATTCTCTCTCACTCTTGCTGAATGCCACGTGGCATGTGCCCTCTCAGGAGTAACAGAGCAGGGCTGGCATTGTGGTGCAGCAGGTTAGCCCCTCACTTGTGGTGCCAGCATTCCTATATAGAAATGCTGGTTCATGTCCAGGCTGGTCTGCTTTTGATCTAGCGCCTCGCTAACGTGCCTGGGAAGGACTTGGCCCCTGCCACCCATGTGGGAGACCTGGATGAAGTCCCAGGCTCCCGGCTTTAGTGTACACCTCCTTGAATTGTTGCCTTCATTTGAGGGGCGAACTAGCAGATGGAAGATCTCTCTCACTCCCTCTTTCTATCACTCTGCCTGTCAAATAAATAAATAAATCTTAAAAACAGAATAACTTAGTAACGAAAGTTTTGAAAGTCCAACAATGTTTGTCCCAGCAGTCTGATTTTGGTGCCTTGATTTAAGGAGTGAGAAATGTACAGAAAGATTAAGAGGAAGGCTATTCACCATAGAGTAATGGGTAAGAATCAGAAACTTGGAAATAACCTGAGAATCCAGTCGATCACTAGCTGACTAGGTTGATTATGCTGATATCTATAACAGAATATCATGTTATCAAAGAATATTCAAAGATATGGAATGTTCCTAGCACATTCAAAGTGAAAACTCAAGCCACAGAACAATATATGACGTATAACTCTCAATTATACTCTTAAAATGAACCTACAGGGTTGGGCCCCGTGGACAGTGAGTTAAGCTGCTGCTTTTTCAGTTTCTGGGATCCAGTCCTGCCTCTGCCTCCACTTTCTACCCAGCTCCCTGCTAATGCACCTGGAAGCAGCAGATAATGGCCCAAGAACACAGGTCCCTGCCACCCACATGGGAGGTCAGGATGGAGTTCCTGGCTCCTGGCTTCAGCCTGGCGCAGCCCAGCTGTTGCAGGCATTTGGAGATTAAATTAGCAGATGGAAGACCTCTCTCTCCATTTCTGTGTCACTCTGGCTTTCAATTAAATAACTAAACTTTAAATAAAATAAAATTTACCTCCCTGTAAATGTGGTCAAACATAAATACACTTACTTTTCAAAGGTTGGTGCTGGATGACAGAGTTTCAGGTGATCTTTAATTAGTTTCATATTTTATAATTCTAAACTAAACATATATCATTTCTAATGATGAGTTATAGTTTTTGGATTCTAGTATTTGCACAGAAAAGTCCTTTTTTTGCAACGAGACTCTGATATTCCCAACCACACCCACTCCTCAGCCTCAGCTCCGGGCCAGGGCCCAGAGCCTACTCACATCACTGCCACCATCACTCCTGTGATCCTGGAACAATTCAGTCTCGGCAAGAGCTCTTAAAGTCTGTGGGGCCCTAAGAGGTAGAATTTACGCCTCCGACATGTCTACACCCCAGCACAAAGTAAGAGCTCAGCAAGCATAGATTAATAGACCTTCGATGGACAAATAAATGACCAACCTTCTACCCGAGTCAGAACATCACAGTTACCACCAGCCCCTCGCTGCATTAACGCACAGCTGCTCTGTCTCACTTCCTGCGTTTCGAGGCGTATACTTGGTCCCCGCATCCTGGGACCCATCACCTCCACACCTGCCCCACATCACTCAGCAGAGACATGACGGCCCTGGACAGCAGCCCTGAGCCTAGAGCTCCTGCTGAGCCTGGGCAGACTCGGGGATGACGCACGTCCCTTCCCTCGGCCACCTGTGCCCTCCTGCCCAGCCTCACAACACACAGGTGGGCTCTGCTCCAAGTCCTCTGCCTGGATCACTCCCCCAACCGTGCCTTACATGGAATAAGAATGCACACCCCAGTCAGGATGGCCAGGAAGCTGTCTAGTCTAACGAATGCCCAGGGCCGGTGCTGTGGCGTAGCAGGTAAAGCCACCGCCTACAGTGCCAGCATCCCATAAGGGTGCTGGTTCGAGTCCCAGTTGCTCCACTTCTGCTCCAGCTCCCAATGGACCAGGCCTGGGAAAACACAAGGGAGAACTCCCCACCACTTGGCTCTGCCCACCCCTGGCCGTGTGCAGGACCCCCAGCAGCTGCTCCTGGGGAAACCAAGAAAAGCATGAACAGGAAGCACCCACCAGCTGTGTGACACTGAACATCCCCAGACCCCCTGAGCTTCTAACACTGCTCAGGGAAGTTTATTCTACAGCAGTGCCCCTGCAGGTGCACAGCAGTGCATGCAAACCTGCACCTGTCACGACGCAGGATCACACACAACTTGAATGTCGAGTCACAGGAGCCGGGCAGAGCTGGAGCACAGGTGCCAGGCCGGGTTCTAGGAACATCTGTGCTTGCACTCCCGTGGGCCTGCCAGCCTCCCATGAGGGGCGTTCCTGTTATTAACTCCACTTTACAGGAAATCAGCCTCCCAGAATCATCCGTAGGTCACGGATCCAGGATTCAGACAGGATCTGGTATGGATCCAAAGTCCACACAACTAACAGCACAGCACACACAGCACAGACACATGGACAGGACCCAAAGTCAGGCACGAGGCTGGTCCAGCACTAGCAAGCAGGAGGTCCAATGTAACGGGCCACGGTAGTGTTGGTGGTGGTGGTAGATGAACAAAACAGAGAAATGCAAGGGCTGTTAAGGAAAGAAGCAAATCGCAGGACAACTGCACATTCCTATTTTTCCTAAAGATTTTGACAACAATAAAAGCAGCGACCAAAAACATCCCAAGAGGTTTGCCAGCCGACCGTCGGCAGCTGGCCCTGGGACAAGGGCTGGATTTTATGAGCCTCATTCTTTCAGTAAATTTTGAAAGAGACAAAAGTTAATTAAAAAAAAAAAAGTGTAGCCCAGTGCTCATCAGAATCAGGGTGCTTGGGGCCAGCGCTGTGGCATAGCAGGTAAAGCCACTGCCTGCAGTGCCGGCATCCCATATGGGTGCCAGTTCAAGTCCCAGATGCCCCACTTCCCATCCAGCTCTCTGCTGTGGCCTGGGAAAGCAGTAGAAGATGGCTCAGGTCCTTGGGCCCCTGCACCCATGTGGGAGACCTGGAAGAAGCTCCTGTCTCCTGGCTTCAGATGGGCACAGCTCCAACAGTTGCAGCCAATTGGGGAGTGAACCAGCAGATGGAAGACCTCTCTCTCTCTCTCTCTCTCCCTCTTCTTCTCTCTGTGTGTAACTCACACTTTCAAATAAATAAATAAATCTTTAAAAAGAAAAAAGAAGAGGAGGAGGAGGAAGAAGAAGGATGCGAAGGGGTGGCCAGGCTAGGGGACCGACTCCTCAGAAGAGGAGCTTTTTCCACAAAAGGACAGAGTGCCCAAGGGCACAGCCATAGCACTGGGCTCCAGCAAGCAGCGCTGGTCACCCACACGGCCAGTCTTGCATCACATGCGGGCTCACCCGGGAGTGACTGTGGGACACTGTGGCTTCGTGAAAAGAGCCCCGCGTCTGAACTCCAGCCCCGTCTCCTCAAGCTGTAAAACCCTGGTCCACTCAGCTGCTTGTAGCTCTGCAGCATCTTCTGTAAAACGCATGCCCTGATAGCTCCTTCACAACGATACTCTGCGACTGTGAGACGCTGTGCCCGTGTCCAGCGCAGTGTCCGTCACTTCACTGGTCACAGTGACCACACTGGGCACAGACCCTGACCCACGTGGCTCCCTGGTGCTGTCTCAGTGCCTTCATCTGCGAAAGGCAGGATAATAAACCCCTCTGCCTCCTTTCTCTCAAGGCTGCCTGTCCATCATCATCTAGTCTCTCCTCTTTCCTTGGACCATAAACCCTGAACTCCAGCCAAACGCTCACAGCCCGGCCACAAGCTGCCCCACCAGCTCTCACTGCTGCCGGACGCAGCTAAGCAACAAAGTGCTGGCAACATAGTGACAAGAGAAGCAGTGTCTGCAGGGCTGGGCCATTATTATTATTATTATTATTATTATTATTATGACAGGCAGAGTTAGGGAGAGACAGAGAGAAAGGTCTTCCTTTTTCCGTTGGTTCATCCCCCAAGTGGCCACTATGGCCGGCACATTGTGGCCAGCACGCCGCGCTGATCCGAAGCCAGGAGCCAGGTGCTTTCTCCTGGTCTCCCATGCAGGTGCAGGGCCCAAGGACCTGGGCCATCCTCCACTGCCTTCCCGGGCCACAGCAGAGAGTTGGACTGGAAGAGCAGCAACAAGGACAGAATCTGGCGCCCCGACCGGGACTAGAACCTGGGGTAGCAGCGCTGCAGGCGGAGGATTAGCCTAGTGAGCCGCGGCACCAGCCCAGGCTGGGCCCTTATAAGGGAGACACTTGTGCTCCCTTCAGTTCCCACCTCCCTGCAAATCGGAAGCTGCACGTGATCTTGGTGAGCTGTCTTTGACCTTGGAGAATGGTGACTGGCCAAAAGACAGGGCGTCTGGATGGTGCACAACCTCCCAAAGTAGAGCTGTGCACCACGCCTGGACCACCTCCAGCTCCGACCTGTGTGCGAGGGAGAAAGTATCTCCTTATTGTATTAAATGCACTGCTGTTTTGTTCATGGTTACACCCCCGAGCCAATGTCCTTTAACTATGACAGCTTCCTTTGAAGGTTTTGAAGGTGCACAATGCTACACAGAGACTTGAGACTGTTCAGGCTGCTGGTCACATCTGCTAGCCACCACAGAGCAGTCGCAGGAGCACAGTGTCTGCCTCCACAGGTTGTAGAAACTCTCACTCAGGGCAGACACACGAGGCAAACTCAAAGTGGCTCCCTCTGGCGCAGCTCCCCTGCTTCTATACCAACATTCCCTGCTAATGCACTCTCTAGCACGTGGACCTTCCGCTGAGCGTCAGGCAGCCTGCCAAGGACCAGGCCACAGCCCCAGCTGCAATGAGCCCCACCTGTGACGTCACCCCCCAGCCACCCACTGCCTTGCACTTGCAGCAGGCGGAGTCGGCCACATCACCCGCCATGTAGCCTTCCTCCAAGGCAGCCGCACACTTGAGTTGCAACGTTTCTGAGAGGCTCATGGCGGCTGTGGTTTTAATGAGCACGCACTGCACAAGATGTGCCTGGGGAGGGGTGCAGAGCAAAATGAGCAGGAAGCAACAGTGATCATCCAGATGTTTGCTCTCCCATCTCTCTCTCTCTCTCTCTTTTTTTTTGGACAGGCAGAGTTAGAGAGAGAGAGAGGGACAGAGAGAGAGGTCTTCCTTCCGTTGGTTCACCCCTCAAATGGCCGCTACGGCCAGCGCACTGCGCCGATCCAAAGCCAGGAGCCAGGTGCTTCTCCTGGTCTCCCATGCAGGTGCAGGGCCCAAGCACTTGGGCCATCCTCCACTGCACTCCCGGGCCACAGCAGAGAGCTGGCCTGGAAGAGGAGCAACCAGGACAGAATCCGGCGCCCCGACTGGGACTAGAACCCGGGGTGCCGGCGCCACAGGCGGAGGATTAGTCTAGTGAGCCGCAGCGCCAGCCTCCCATCTCATTTATCACCAACCCATCATGCATCTGAGACGCCACGCCCTGCCTGGACATGCACCCACCTGTGACCACGAGGCATCCCCTGGGCCTCACTTCAAAGGCTCATCCCTCCTACAACTCCAACAAGGCTCTTCTAAACCCTCAAGACTGGGTTCCATAGCCTGCCCCTTCCCTGTCGCTCTCACCACCTGTCTGCATCTCTCCCTGTGCCAGTGGTCCACGTCCCATCTGCTCCCGCATCTCTGGTATCCGGTGTGGCACCCCGTACAAAGTAGATGCACACCAAAGACCTCCCGCCCCAGCAAAGCGCCTAGTAGTGCTTGCTCCACACAGCTGGGGAACAAGGCAGCCCACACCTGTGCGGCCCATGACGCACACAGTGTGTCTTCGGTTCCAGCCGAGGTCTGGCTGCAGGCAGGGAACAAAGCCCATCCCCCCACCCTGCCAGGATGTGACACTGAGAATCAGAGAGGCTGTCCAGTTGGAGGGAGGGGCGCTGGGCTGCGTCTGCCAATCAGCTCAACTGAGAAGGGACCCAGCCTATAAGGCAGGGTGCACGCCCCATGGGCGTGACCTGTGAGAATTCACCGGCTGGGGACTCACTGCGTCCTCACTGCGGGAGGACGCCCTGGAGGGATTTCTGAAGGACGCCCGGAGGGGGTTTCTGAAAGGTGGAACTGAGGTGGGCGGCAGTGTCAACAACGTAGGCCTGGCAAAGCGCGCACTCTGCAGCAGGCAGCCTGTTCCCGCTCAGGCTGGTTGAGGCTTTCCAGGGGACCCATCCCCTCCACCCTGAGACAAGCCCTAGCTAGGGGGAACCCGTGCATTTTGCAGCCGTGGCTGGCTTGGAAATGCTGACTTTGGATACAAATGATTTTTTTAATTATTTATTTATTTATTTATTTAAAAAGCAGAGTTTCAGAGAGAGACACAGAGAGAGAGAATCTTACATCTGCTGGTTCATTCCCCAAATGGCCACAATGGCCACGCTGAAGCCAGGAGCCAGGAGTTTTATCCATGTATCCCATGTGGGTTCAGGGGCCCAAGGACCTAGGCCATCCTCTGCTTCTTTCCCAGGCACACCAGCAGGGAGCTGGATAGGAAGTGGAGCAGCCAGGACTCGAACTGGAGCCCATATGGGACGCCGATGTCACAGGCAGAGGCTTTACCGGATACGCCACAGCGCTGGCCCCAGATAATTCTTTCCTTCTCTTTCTTCCTTCTTCTTTTAAAACCCCAGGGCATGCTTTTCCACGCCTCTGGCAGGACAGAAATGGGCTGTGCACCCTCACCCAGAGTGAGGTAGACAGCTGGGCTCTGTGCAAGGTGCCACCCTGTGGGTCAGCAACAGAGCGAACCTGCCCTGGCACACAGCCAGCCACACGCTGACTGTCCATCGAGTGAGCAAATGAAGGGGTGAGCTAACGAGTGGGTGAAAGGGACAAAATCAGTGTCTCAAGCCTGTGGAATGTGGCGCCCTCTCCTGGAGAAATCAGTCTCTCAACCCCACAGACTGTGTACAAAACCCCAGTGAGAATGATCTGCTCACAGGAGCACACACGCTTGGGGCTGCCGCTGTGGCATAGCAGGTTAAGCCACCGCCTGGGACGCCAGCATCCCATATGGGTGCAGGTTCTAGTCCCGGCTGCTCCTCTTTCAATCCAACTCTCTGCTATAGCCTGGGAAAGCAGTGGAAGATGGCCCAAGTGCTTGAGTCCCTGTACGCACATGGGAGATGCGGATGGATCTCCTAACTGCTGGCTTCGGCCCTCCCCAACCCCACCCACCCCGGCCATTTCGGAGAGAGAACCAGTCAGTGGATGGAAGATTTCTCTCTCTCTCTCTCTCTCTCTCTCTCTCTCTCTCTCCATTTCAAATAAATAAATAAATCTTTTAAAAGAGAATGTGCATTCTTATTTTTCTACAGCGCCTCTCAGTCGCAAATCATCATTACAAAATATACCGCCCACCTCTGCAACGAAGAGAGTTTTATTGTCCCTGCAAGGAAACTGGTTTCTCAAAGTCCTCACAGAACTCACAGAGCTTGGCTGAGCCAGGGTCTGAGAACCCAAGCACCCTCGCCCTTTCCATGCCCCCAGCACCTCGGCTGGCCAGGGGCACCTTGCCGCAGCTATTTGAGGTCACACGGCCAACCTGTCCCCCCACCATGGAGTGGGCAGCAACAGGGGTGCCAGCCAGGGGGCCAGGGGTGAGGTCAGCAGGCCGTGCAGCCGTGCAGAGCTAAAGCACAGCAACGTGACCGGGGAAGATTCCACAAAGGAGGCGGAGTCTGCACTGGGTCCCTGGCAAGAAAGGGCGGTCCTGTCCTTTGTGCCACGGCCAGGCCCAGAGTACCCGAAGCTCAGGGGCCTGGGTGGGTTCTGAGGACGCTGGGCCAGGCAGCGCACCCCGGAAACCCCGTGAAGCCACCCCGGAGCCGCAGGGAGAAGTAGCAGCCCACGGTGGGGGCCGCAGGAATGACACTGCTCCCGCCCACTCCTGAGGAGGAAAATTGCCTTCAGCCACCCAGGTCTTGCACGTTCCAAAATCTGACCTGCGTCCAAGTCCCTGAACCGCACCTCCCGGGGTTTTCCCACGTCCTCAGCCCCCAGCCCCCCTCCCTGCGCGGGAGCAGGTGCAAGAGGCCAACCCTCAAGTCCGCCTCACGATTCTCCCGCATCGCTTTCCTCCCACCACATCCCGGCAGTGCACCAGTGCGGGCTCCAAGAACACTGCTGGGGGCGGGAAGAGCCGTCCAGAGTTCTCCTGTGGCTCTAACTCCTCTCCCACAACAAGACTCACACAGAAGGGGCAGGGTCAGCTGCTCTAGTGTCCATCACACACCCTGGCCGGCCACCTTCCCCAGTGGCATCTCAAGCCCCGTGTAAGTCGGATCGGGAGACAGTTCCAGGCTAAAGGGGTGGCGTTCTTTGTTCCTAAGCCCACAGATTTCTCATCGGGGCTGACTCGGTGGCCAGCCCTCCTGGAAGAGAAGGGCCAGGCCACTGGACCTGAGCTGCAAGGAGCAGCCTTTTAGAAAAAAAAAAAAAGGAAGAAAAACTGCCATCCAAGGCCCAGGAACACTTATTAAGATGAGATTTAACCAAAGACTATAAAATCGTAAGTGGTAGATAATAAGGTCAGGCCAAGTTCCTATTTTCAGCTCCGCGCAGATGAGGAGACAGGAGGGCATACGCGGAAATGAAAAGAAACGGGCTGCAGCCCAGATCCGAAGGTGGCCCGAGATAATCAATGGCGCCAATGACTTTCTGGACTCAGTCACTTGTGCCCCAACTACTGGGTCATTGGAAAAGTAATGAGATGATATTCTTGGGAAATGGAATAGTTGAAATGAATGGGTCCTGGTGGATCCGGGGACTTTAATCATTCTAGAGAGAAATGCTTGCTGGGTCATTCTCTCCTGCACCAAGTGCAGATTTCAGCCCTGGGACAGGAGACCTTGGTGCTGGCTCGCAGCCCCTTCGAATCACAATGGCACTTCCTGTGCAGGGGCTGTGATGAGCCGCGCCTCCCACAAGGCACCAGGGAGCTGATGCTCACCCAGCTCCCTCTGCCCACGGAGCCTTCTCACTGCTCTCTGAGCCACGCCAGGCCCAGCACAGTAACCGGGGCAGGGCGACACAGGGGCAGCCCAAGCCACCACGTGACAGCACTCACGGCCCACAGCCGCCAACGGGTCACGCCAGGTCCTTTGGAGCTCCGCCCCGAGTCTCTGCTCCCCCTTCTACACAGTCACCCAGCAACTACTCAAGCCCAGCTTTTCACGTTCCAAGCTAAATGTCCCCCGTGTTTTCTGGAGCGCTTGCATGACCTTCATCCTTGGAAGGATTGTAACAGCTCAATGACACACATGACACACGCACCACCAAGAGCAGCACCCCGAATGGAACACGTTTCCCCAGACGGAACTGAACACTGCGGCGACGCCCTGCTAGACCAACCCACTACCCTGCTGATGCAGCCAATAATTAGTGTTAATTAATACTATTTAATTAGTATTAATATTCATTATAGCCTACCACGTGCCCAACACTGGACTAGCCATCGTGCACACATTCTTTCTTTTTAAAGATTCATTTCACTTATTTGAAAGGGTTACAGAGAGAGAGAGATCTTCTGTCAGCTGGTTCTCTCCCCAGATGGCTGCCATGGCCAGGGTTGGGCAAGGCTGAAGTCGGGCGCCTGGAAGAACTCCATCCAAGCTCCCCAGATGGTGTCAGGGGCCCAAAGACTTGGGCCATCTTCTGCTGCTTTCCCAGGTGCATCAGCAGGGAGCTGGTCAGAAGTACCACAGCCGGGACTCCAACTGGTGCTCTATGGGGTGCCAGTGCCGCAGGCAGTGGCTTAGCCCACGGTGCCATCACACCAGTCCCACAAACATCATTGCCAGTTCTAACCACGGTCCATGTTAACACTTCCATGACACAGGTGGAAAAAGGAATGACTCGCTCAAGGTCACAGAGCTGGAGAAGAGTAAAGCAGGGAGATGCAAATTCAGCCGCGTGACACCGAGGCCGTCGCTCCCAGAGAGCCAGGCTGCCTAACAGTCTCCCGAGAAGCACCTCCCTGTTCTTTCGCTTACCACTTGTACTCAACCAAAAGCCCCACATCACTTCTTTATTTTTTTAAGATTTATTTATTCATTTGAAAGGTAGAATAACAGGAGAGAGAGAGAGAGAAGTCTTCCATCCACTGGTTCACTCCCCAAGTGGCCACAATGGCTGGAGCTGAGCTGATCCAAAGCCAGGAGCCTGGAGCTGCTTCTGGCTGTCCCATGTGGGTGCAGGGTCCCAAGGACTTGGGTCATCTTCTGCTGCTTTCCCAGGCCATAGCAGAGGGCTGGATTGGAAGAGGAGCAGCCGAGACTTGAATTGGTGCCCATTTGGGATGCCGGCGTCACAGGTGGAGGCTTTAGCCCACTAGACCACAGTGTCGGCCCCCTACATTGCTTTCACCTTCGTATGTGTTGACGATTTGCACCCAACACCGGAGTACGTCCTTTGCAAGGTACAGGTATTTGTCCCAAGGGGTGCTAGGAGGAAGGAGCTGGACCCAGGCTGTGTGGGCAGACCTGGGACCCCCAGGAGGCCCTACCGTGAGCAGGCACACAGTCAGTGCACCCTAGGGTGTCAGGGAAACCTCCCAGGGGAGTAGGGCAGGGACCTGGCTTCAGAGACCACCAGGCAAACCCTAGGTTTACAGGGAGTTCTGCCCCCAGCAGGGCCTCGCAGCACCTTCAAGGTCACGGCAAAACACAACGAACAGATACGTCTATCTCGGTTCAAAGAAACGTTGAAACCCATGCTCTTTAGAAACTTCTGAAGGATTCTTTGCATCTAAAAGCCATGGGCAGAATGACACAGCAGAGTTTGCTCGCCTGACTCAGGCCCCTGAACTGGACCACGGCGAAAACACTAAGAGCCTGAGAGAGCCAGGCTCAGGGGTGCCTCACACGTGTGGGGCCTCCCCTCCTGTGCAGAGAGGGGTGGCTCAGCAGCCTTGGGGGCCCGAACACTGCACCAGAAACCTGGAATCCCATCAGCACGGCTAAGGGGGGTGGGGGCGATAATTCTTGCCAGTCATGAATATGTAGCTTCGTCCCCAGCTAAGGGGGGGGGGGATAATTCTTGCCAGTCATGAATATGTAACTTCATCCCCGATGAGACGGAATTTTATAACTTTGTGTTAACAAGCAAACCTGCAAATTAAAAGTTGCCAGCCACTTCCGAGTCTAACAAGTCACCTTGGGACACACTTTGCTCTGAAAACGATCACATGGGCAACCGCTCTTAGCTTTGCACGCGCACGGCAGAAGAAGCACCTGTTGTTCGGAGACAAGAATGTCGGTCTCGAAGCCACGATGTCCCAAAGGCCACCATCAATGGCAAGTGACAGGGGCCTGTGGAAAGAAACCAAGACACCCCCCCGCCCCCGCTGCTTCTATGCTTTGAAAATCCCTGCTGAGTTCAGGTTCAGTTGGTCCCGTGCAGGCGCCTGGGTTGCTAAATCGTTGATGCTACAAGAGAAGGGATCGTTTAGGCACGGACCACAGCAAGGACCAGAAACTCGCACTGCACCAGCGGCTGCAGCCCAAGGCCCCAGCTTGAGAATGACACAGATGAAGGCAAAATTAGGAGCTGAATTATGAGGGGCCCACGCCACTGTTGGCATGGGACAGTGACATAAACATCTCTTCCCAACACCCTAAGACCTGGCCCCTGGACCGCTGGGGACAGCACAGACAGGGACGGCCCAGGGCTGGGTGGCCAGCTGCTTCCACCAGCTCCCAGCATCAGGGAACAGCTCACACAGCCCACGGGGGGCCCAGCAGGTGCCCCGCAGCTCTTGGCACAAGGCACCTGGAAGCATCGCCGACACTTCAGGCTGAGTGACCGAGGCAGGTGAGCCTTCAGCATGTCACAGGTCAGGGGTCACAGGTCAGGGCAAGCAACAGAGCGTTTCCACCCTGTCTGTGCTGGCCTGGCCAACACACCCCAAGGCTACCAACCAGAAGGCAAAACACAAACACTTCACGTGCAACAAAGTGGGATTAAGCCGCATATCCCCCGCACGCTCTCCCCCAACGCAACACTACACACACGCATTTCCTAACGACATGAAAAGCACCAGGAAATTCAATGCTAACGGGCAAGTACAACAGCTAACACTTGCGTGGTGCTTAGGTCATGCTTACTGTGTGAAGTACTGGTGTTAACCCTACACTCTAGACAAGGAGGCTCCCTTGCAAACTCTGCAAATTGTCCAACAACACACGGTTGCTAAAGGAGACGCTACCTTCCTTGCGACTGCCCGGGCCTGGCCTCCCCTCCTCCCTCGCTTTCCTCCAAGCTCTTACTATTACTGTGACTTCTGTGTCACTTCCACTTACCTGACCTGCTCTCCTCAAACACACACAAAGGTTGGCCTGAATCGGATGACGCCCCTTAGCTCCGCTCCTGTCTCTCTCTCACCAGCTCCTCTCATTTTGCCTGCCCACTCAGTCTTTGAAGTCCCCAACCATTCAATGCTCTATCTCGGGCCACAGGGCCTTTGCACATTCTGCTTTCTCTCCGGCCACTCCCTGCCCTCACCTGGTGAGCTCTCCATCAAGCTCTGCATCTCAGCTGAAGCTGAGGGACAGGGTTCTTGGGCATACCGTTACACACTCAAAAAGCTGCATTCTCTGCCTTCCAAGTGGGCAATGCGTACACGGGGCCGTGACACGGTGGGGTTCATAGCAGTCTCCCCTCCTCCCACTTCCACGACAGCTGGGACCACGCTGCTTTCTCGCCACATTACCCACAGCAGCAGCCGCACCCGGCCCACAGTGATGGGGACCGACCGTTTGCAGAATGACCGTTTGCAGAATGACCCGACACAGCTCCCTGTGGCCAGCGGTGGAGCTGCTGACCCGGGTGTCGATGGCGGCAGCGTGGAGCCAGGAGCCCTCCTGGAGAACGGGTGCCAGTGGGCTACAACCAGGAGGTGTCCGTTCTCAGCCCTAGATATTGCGGGAGAGGCCGTGGCTGGCCTCCTCCTCTCTCTCCTCCCTCCATACAGCCTCCAGTTGTCCTTCCACAGGCAACTGATCCTAAAACCCTCGGGGCTCCACAGCGTCTCCAGCGTGAACCCCATGCTCTCCAGCACGACGTTCGGGGTCCACACGCCTTTGCAGCTCATCTGCAGGCCCTGACACCCCCACCCAGGATGCACCGCCCACTCGCCCACCCGCCCACCTCCGAGCCCCAGCAGGCTCTCGCTGGAGTGCCAATCACCCTGCCCTGTCTGGCAACTCCCCCTCCAACCACCACCACCTTTCAGGGTCCAGCCCAAAGTCCCCTCCCCTTTGAGGTCTCCCTTGTCCCCTCACGTGTATCAGAGGCAGTCAACTTTCCCTCTGCTGTGCCCCTGCGGCATTCTGCACTCAGTTCTACCTGGTCACGCAGGTGCTTGCGGTCCGGGGAAGAAGGGCGGGCTTCCTGAGGGCAGGGACCCTGTCTTAGTCACCTGTATCCCCAGACGCCCCCTCAAGTCCTGACATGAAATAACCAGGGGCCGGCACCGTGCTGCAGTGAGTTAACCCGCCATTGTGACACCAGCTTCCCAAGCACAGCGCTGGTTCGAGACCTTGCTGCTCCACTTCTGAGCCAGTTTCCTGCTAATGCACCTGGGAAAGCAGCCGGGCTTGGCCCTGGAGTTCCTGGCTCCTGGTTTGCACCTGGCCCAGCCTTGGCCATTGCAGCTATCTAGGAGTGAGCCAGCAGATGGGAGATTTAGCTCTGTGTATATAACTCCGCCTTCCGAATAAATAAATAAATCTTTAAAAACTCAAAACAGGCACAGCTGGAGGCACCAAGGTCTCGGGACCAGCAAGTGGGACAGGGGCTAAGGAGAGGACCCTTTCTAGAAAAATCTAGAACATTCCAGCATCAAGAAGTGAGGGGGCGGGGAGGCTGAGGAAGCTGCCCGACCAGGGTGCTGGGCGTGGACAACAGAGAGGACCTTTTAGGGTCTAAGAGGATTTCTTTTGTCTCCAAGATGAGGTCGACTCAGAGATGTTTAAAGACCGCTGGGGAGCAGACAATCTCTTCAGAGGCTGAGGAAAACCGCGAGGAAGGTGGACGGAGGGAGGGAGGTGTCTGATGGAACAGGTCGGACGCCCTGGTGGACCCCGCACCAGCATCGCCGCAGCCCGCGTCCAAGGTCGCGGCAGGACCCGCCCGCAGCGCGTGGCGCTGGCGCCCTCTCCCGGCGGCGGCCGGCATCGCCCGGCGAGCGCGGCGCGGCCCCGCCTCCCCGGCGCTTTGCATGGATGAGGACATGTCAATTGAGATGGACCAGCTCTCCAAAGCCGCGGCTTTGTCCGGAGCCGCAGAAACCCCCAGCCCGAGTCCTCCCGGGGCTGTGCGTCCACCCCCGCTGCCACCCTCCCGGCGCGGCTCCCGGAGCCTGGCCGCCAAGCCCGGGGAACGCGAGCGCCCACTGCGAGAGGCTGCATGGGCTGCGCAATGCTGCCACCTGCCGGACAGGCCTGGAGGCGCGTCCCCCTCGGCGGCAGCGCGGGGCTGTGCGGGGCTGTGCGGGGCTGTGCGGGGCTGTGCGGGGCCAGGGGCTCGGGAAACCGCCGGCCCACGCAGCAACTCGGGAAAACGGGCAGCTGTTTGGGGTTTCTGGTCGTTGGCTTTGGATTTTCTGTGTTCACCTTGAAACAATAAGGAAGCTTCTAGAAAGAGACAGATGTCTCCAGAAAGTGTGAAAACAGTGCAGGCTGGGCTTTGTGGGAGGCAGGCTTGGGGCCCAAGGTCACGGTCGGCTCTGCAGACGGGTACAAGGCTTGGACAGGGGGCTGGGGTCGCAAGTCTGGGCCTTCTCTGGTCCCCCAGGGGAGCTGGCTCTGAGTGTCCTCACTAGCCGTCGTCAGGGGCAGACTTGTTCCAAATGAGAGGTGGGGATTTGTAGGATTTATTTATGTTGTTGAAAGGCAGAGATAGGAGAGAGGGGGAGACACACACTCACACAGAGGTCTTCCATCCACTGGTTCACTCCTCAAAATGGCCACTGTGGCCACGACTGGACCAGACATAAACCGGGACCCTGGAACTCTACCAGGGTCTCCCAGGTGGGTGACGGGGCCCAGGGACGTGGGCCATCCTCTGCTGCTTTCCCAGGCCATTAGCAGGGAGCTGGATCGGAAGTGGAGCAGCCGGGACTGGAACCAGCACCCACACGGGATGCCAGTGTCACAGCAATGGCTCGGCCCACTGTGCCACACTGCCGGCCCTGGGTGCTGCCTTCCTCAGTGCTTCTCCCATTCCATCCAAGAGATGGCGCCACCCAATAAAAAGCCCAACTGTGTCCTCGCAGGACAGCTCCCAGGGGACCACAGGGACATTGGGTTTGGGGTCTGTTGGTGGGAATGCGTGTGGGCCTAGCGGAACACAGACTAGACATCTTTGCAGTGAGCACGATTCCCCCCACATACTGCGAACAGGAAAGCCTCACGCAAGCTAAATGTAACAGAGTTTCCTGGAGCAGAGGATGGGCCACAACCACTCAGCATTCAGAACCACAACCCATTCAGAAAGCTCACGCGGCGTGAGCTTTGATTAAGCCAACACAGCAGCTAAGTAGAGAAATAACCTGATTGGCTAGAGCCAGGTGTCAGTCATATTTGGGCATTGTACCCAATGAGTTGGCTGCCTGTGATTGGTTGAAGCTCAGCTGCTCGTTTTATTTCTAAATTGGGTCTTTGTTTACATAGTAAGTTAGGTTGCAGTTCATTACGTAAGAAATTAAAGTGAGGAGACAGCCCCCAGCTAATGGCCTGCTCCCCAGTAGGGACCCCGCCCCCATCCACAGTTCACCTGTCATGGTGTGTGTTACAGGCAATCAACCATGATCTGAAAACATTAAATGGTACCATAATGCATTTTCAGAGAGAGACCATGTAACTTTCGTTACAATATATCATCACACTTGTTCCATTGTATTATTGGTTATTGTTCAACGCTTACTGTCTACAAATTATAAATTCCTCGCCAGTGGGTGTGTGCATAGGAGAAGCATTTGTACAGACTATGTAGAGTTCAGTACCAGCCAGTGTCAGTGAACGTCGGGCTGCTGGAACATTCCCCGGAGATCAGAGGTGCCTACTGTGAAGAAGAGAAAATGGAGATTAGGAGATGGGAACTTGCCCAAGGCCGCAAAGCGAGCAAACCGTGCAGCAGAGCCCACAGTCGGAGAGGGCGGGTTAAACCTGGACAACCCAGGCTGGAGCAGGGCGGTAGCACAAGGCCCCACCCACCGCCCTCTCTCAGACGCACCGGGAGGGCTTCCCTGACTGCTTGTAGAGAACGCTTTGTCCTCAGAGAATCATTCGTCAGGGCCAAGATTTTTTTGCCTATTTTTAAAGAAGCACGATCCCTTGGGAGGAGTGTTAAAGTGAAGTTTTTCAAGTCGCGTGCGGATAAGTAAGGAAAAGTTTGTGGTGCTCTTGTTGCTAAGGAGATGGGTGGGGGCGGGGGGGCGCTGCATGTTCATGGGGAATAAAAAAAAAGGGACACGGAAGGGGCCCGGGCTGGGCATTGGGCCTGGCATTTAAGGTGCCGCTTGGGAGGCCCACATCCCGTATCAGAGGGCCTGGGTTCAAATCCCAGCTCCACAAACGTTTCCAGCTTTCTGCTAATGCGCACTCGGAGGCAGCAGGTGATGGCTCAGTGGCTGGGGTGCAGGTGAACCCCAGACGTGTAATGTGTACCAGTGGACATTTTAAATGTCTGGTATTCACAGTCTTTAAAAAGGGAAAAGAACCAGGTGAATTGAACAGTTTTTACTTATATATTTGAAAGGCAAGAAGAAGAGATAGACAAGAGACAAAGAGAGACCCTCCCATCTGCTGGTTCACTCTCCAAGTGCCTGTAACGCCCAGGGCTGAGCCAGGCCAAAACCAGGAGCCTGGAGCTCAGGCTAGGTCTCCCATACGGGTGGGTGGCAGGGGCCCAACAACTTGAGTCCTCACTGCCTCCAGGGCGCTCTGTAGCAGAAAGCCGGATTCAGAAGCCGAGCTGGGGGCTGGTGCTGTGGTGTAGTGGGCTAAGCCTCCGTGTGCAGCGCCAGCAGCCCATATAGGCACCAGTTCATGTCCCAGCTGCTCCACTTCCCAACCAGCTCTCTGATGGCCTGGGAAAGCAGTAGAGGATGCCCCAAGTCCTTGGGCCCCTGCACCCATGTGAGAGACCCGGAGGAAGCTTCTGGCTCCTGGGTTCGGATCAGCCCAGCTCTGCCTGTTGCAGCCATTTGTGGAGTGAACCAGCAGATGGAAGACCTCTCTCTCTGTCTCTCCCTCTCTCTGTCTGTAATTCTACCTCTCAAATAAACAAATAAGCAGAGCCGGGACTCAAACCCAAACATGACAAAATGGGATACAGGAAACCCAGGCAGAGTCTTAACTGCTGTACCAAATGCCCACCCCCAAGAAGCTGGTGAATTTAATTTTAATAATGCAGTTCGCATTACTAGAAACAGAAACTGCAATTTCAGGTATTTCCCCCATAATGAAGAGACTGGAAAAGTCCATGGGGAAAATGGAACTAAAGGGCAAGTTTGTTTTGGTGCACAAGATTTTTGGAAGCCACACATACAAGGGGTCTTCAAAAAGTTCATGGAAGTGCATATTCTAATTCTATTTCCATGAACTTTTTGAGATACCCTCATATATCCAACATTATATACAGTTGATATAGTAATTATTAATGAGATACTTCCCTTCCTTCTTCATGCTAAGGGAAGTCACACTTGCATGCATCTCAGTATGGCCCCGCCCCAGTCCAGGTTCTCAGTGGCCAGATGTGGCCGTGGCCAGCACAGTGTGGAGGACATCAGCGAGATGCCCAGCCACTCTTGAGCCCGGATTCGTGGCATTCTCTGAAGCCCCGGTGGCCTTGTGAGGTGAGATCCCATGGGATTATCAGCCTTTGTCCCCATGTCCTCTCTGATCTGGAAAAGTCAGAACAGGGCGCCTGAAGACCATGGAGCCAGGTGGAGCCAGAACTCGGGGCCTGCTCTGCTGGGCCCAATCAGGGCTTGCAAATGAAACAGCGCATGGTCTGCAGACTCCAGCGTGAGTCCAGGAAAACCCTGTGCAAACTTTTCCTGCCCAGGGCACCGCAGGATTCCAGGCCAACGTCTCCAAACGTGGAACAAAGCGGGGGTCCTGCCTTTGACTTCCACACAGAGGCTGATGCTTCAAGCAGGGGCCAGAAGGAAGCTGCCATCCCCCTCAGACTCCTGGGCCTCCTGCAGCCCCACACAGGGGACTTCAGGGAGCTGCTGGTGTCTTCCAGACCCTGATGTTGGCTTCTAGGCCCACGGGACCCAGAGATGCCACGGGAACAAACCAGCCGCCAGGATGGAGAGTGAGTGGCACTCTGCACTTGGCCAAAGCATGCACCTGCTTGTGCTGTCTGTGCAGTGTGCAATCAGCCCGGAGCACAGAGACTGTGGACCAAGGCACCTGGAGATTCAGGCATCTCAGTGGAACGATGCCAGGATGGTTCCCATCAGGAAAACCATCCCAGACTCCCCTGGGGCCTGCACAGCTGCTTCAGGTCCTGTGTGCACGGTCTGGCTTCCTGCTGCCAGCTTACCTCCAAATTTTATTTAAGAGAAGCCTCGGAATGTCATCGGGGTCTCTCATTCTGTAACTTGTTTCCTAGTGCCCCTGACATTAACCTCCTTCCAAATATCAGCAAATCCGTGTCCCCACTCAGGCTCTGTCAGCCCCTTTATCTCAGAAAGATAACAGAGGGGGAAGAACTGTGCCCAAATAGCTTTTCTGGCTGCCTGTAGCATCACTGGGAATCTGTTAGCAACATGTCCCAAGGTTCGCCCCGGGCAGGCACAACCATCAGTGCCTTCACCGGCAGCTGTGTGGTTTTATTCTGCACAAGAGATCTGCTTATTGTCTTCTATCAGTAAAAGCTGGGTCCTGGACCACCTGTGAATTATCCACATGAGATAAAAAACATATAAGGGGCTCCCTGCTGGAGTGGGGCTGGGGGGGGCGGGGTGAAGCACCTGCTGAGTGGTCACAGACACTCGGGACCGCTGGGGAGAGTGGGCCCCGGCAAGCAGGTGCAAGAGAAGACAACAGGTGGGGGGCAGGACGAAGGTGGAAAAAAGGTTTAAATGAAAATAAAAGAAGAGGAGGAATTGTGCTGGTGGCGAGGACTGTTTGTTGAATGCCTGCATGGTGCATGCGAAGCACAGCCACCTGACTGTCCTTGCAAGGGCCTGCTGCCCAGCCTCGGGGGTGTGGCCAGCCCAGGGTCCACCTGTGCTGCAGGAGCTGCCTCACCCAAGAACTCGCCCCTCCCAGAGCAGCTGCATCCAGTGACTGAGGGCATGGATGGGACGGGCTGGCCATCTCGGGCCCCCCCCGACCCGGGACAACTCACGTGGCCAGGGCTTCTTGGGTCAGCCGGCACAGCAGCCCAGCCCGTCCCTCGGCCCAGACCAGCCTCCTCCCCTTCCTATCCCAGCAGCTGCTCCCTGGTCGTTGTCTTACACCCCAAACTATCTCAGCATCAGCTTCCAAAAACCCAGCCTCCGGTGGCTTAGATTTGATTACACTGAAAACCTTACGTATATGATCCTTCTTTAAAATGTTTTCTTTACTGGGGCTGGCATTGTGGCACAGCAGGTCCAAGCGCCACCTGTGATCCAGGATCCCATGTAGCACCCGCTTGAGTCCCGGCTGCTCCACTTCTGATCGAGCTCCCTGCTATTGCACCTGGGAAAGCAGCGGAAGACGGCCCAAGCGGGTGGGCCCCTGCCAGCCACGTGGGAGACCTGGATGGAGTTTTTTGCTCCTGGCTTCAGCCAGTCCAAGCCTCGGCCATTGTGGCCATTTGGGGAGTAAACCAGTGGATGGAAGATATCATTCTCTCTCTCTCTCTCTCTCTCTCTCTCTCTCTCTCTTCTTTCTCCATTTCCAATAAATAAATATTTTTACAAGTTTTAGTTATTTTATTTAAGAGGCAGAGACAGAAGGAGCTCCCATCCACTGGTTCACTTCCCAGGCCCACAATAGCCAGGGCTAGTCCACGTCAAAGCCAAGAACCAGGAACTCAATCCAGGCCTCCCACATGAGTGGCCGGGACCAAGCACTTGAACCGTGACCTGCTGCTTCCAAGCCTGCACCCTAGCAGGAAGCTGGAGTTGAAAACAGAGCTGGGAATCAAACTGGGCCCTGCAACATGAGATGTGTGCATCCCAAGCAGCATCTTAACGCCTCCAGACGCCCACCCCACGGTATCACTCTTAAGCTGCACTGCTGTGTGATAGAGACACAGATGCAGACATGGCTAGAACTCAGGGTGAACAGAGACAGCCGCATTTCTAATCCCCCTTGACAAGGGAAGAAACAAAGGCTCTAAGAGGTTTGGTGACGTACCCTTGGGTCTCACGGTGGCGGAACCCAAACCAGTGCCTTCTGCACCCTTTCCACTGTGTCTCACCAACCCGCCGAGCTGAACAGAAGACCATCCAAATGCACGCTGATACCGGAAAACCAGGGAAACAGTGATTCCACCCAAGCACAGCCAAGGCAGGACAGAGCTGCCATCACCTTCCGATGGGATTTTAGGGTTTTTTGGAAGCTCCCCTGCACCAAGAAATACTCCTACTGGCCAGCTGCGGACCAGAGGCCCATGCCTTCCATAGTTGGAGGAGCAGTCGACACAGAGATCCAGAGACGAGCGCCACGCCCATCTGCTCCGCTCCCAGTAGCTCTGCTCGTCTGCGCACCTGCTCCCGGTCTGCTCCCTCGTCTCGCCTGCCTCTTCCCAGGCTGCCGCGAGCCCTGCTGTCTCCCGGGCCAGTGGTCTGACAAATTAGCTCCTTCAGAGCAATGGTGTGTGTTTCACGTTGTGCCAGGAAACCAGGAGGGAGGTCACGCCCCACCCACGCCGTGGCGCTCCGGGCAGAGAGGAAGTGCCATGGCAGGAGGCCACGCTTTGTGGGGGTCGGCTCTTCGGCTCTTTGTTACTTTCACTGAGAAACCTACCCGAGGGGAGCTTCTTGTGAAAGAAAAGGTTGATTTCAGCTCTCAGCTCGGAAGTTATGGGTCAGGAGCCGGCAGCCCCAGTGTCTGGGGTCTGAGGGAGGCTGGTGGTGGGTGCAGGGGAGCAAGCCCCTGGGGATCCAGGAAGCAGAGAGGGAACAGATTGGGAGAAATAATGTCCCAAAGACTTCCCACCAGACCCACCACCCAGACACCATCCTCCACCCAAGTCTCTACCCTTTCTCCACCAGCCGTCAGTGTTACGACACCAGGGTTTAAACATGCACAAGTCCTACTCAACCCGTCACATGCGTCACAGTTTGCGTCTGCAAGTCCTGTGCTCCCAGAGCTGATTTCTTCCTTGCAACATTGCCCGCTGTTGGCGTAAGGCGGGTAATGCTCCTTTAGTGCGGTCCAGTGGTAGACATAGTTATTTACAAGGCTTGGGTAACATCATGTCTTCCAAAAAGCCAGAGGAGTGCCCTTCCGGAAGCAGCATCATTAAATACCAGGCTCTAAAACATAATACAGGAGCCCGCACTGTGGCCCAGCTGGCGAAGCCACCACCTGCACCGCCTGCACCCCAGCTCAGAGTGTCAGTTCAAGTCCTGGCTGCTCCACTTGCAATCCAGCTCCATGCTAACACGCCTGGGAAAGCAGCAGAAGATGGCCCAAGCACTTGGGGCCCTGCCGCACACGTGGGAGACCTGGACTGTGTCACCAGTTCACCCCCAGTCAGGAGCCACTGTAGGCACTTGGGGAATGAACCAGTAGGTAGGAGCTCTCTTTCCCTCTCTCTTGTTCTCTATCTGCTTCTCAGACAAGCAAAATTTAAAAATATGTGAAGTCCTGAATAATTCCAGGGGCAAAATTATCTTCAAACCATATCAATTCCCCTCGCTCTTTTTCTCCATCTTCAAAAAATAAAAAATAAGGCCGTCAGCACAGCTCACTAGTCTAATCCTCCACCTGCGGCGCCGGCACACGGGGTTCTAGTCCCGGTCGGGGCGCCAGATTCTGTCCTGGTTGCCCCTCTTCCAGGCCAGCTCTCTGCTGTGGCCCGGGAGGGCAGTGGAGGATGGCCCAAGTGCTTGGGCCCTGCACCCCATGGGAGACCAGGAGAAGCACCTGGCTCCTGCCATAGGATCAGCGCGGTGCGCCAGCCTCAGCGCGCCGGCCACGGCAGCCATTAGAGGGTGAACCAACGGCAAAAGGAAGACCTTTCTCTCTGTCTCCCTCTCACTGTCCACTCTGCCTGTCAAAAAAAAAAAAAAAAAAAAAAACTGCCCAGTAATACTTAATTATAGACCTAAGGAGCAGCACAAAAAAGCATCACTTATATCTCACCATCGCGCTGGTCCTCTGTACTAAGTCTCCTAAAAACCACCTCTCCAGATGGCGCCACGGCAGAGCCCCTGGGCGCTCCACCCAACTTTATCTTGCAGAAAGCGCCACCAGCGTTAGCCCTGTGCTCACTCAGCCCGAGTCCCTGTGGCGCAGCTGACCCCACACCCAGCTCCAGGCTTCCAACACTACCCGGTCCAGGGATGGGCACATGGCCCGGTTAGGCCAAGGAGACATTAGCTGAAAACTTCAGGATATAAATGTGGCATTTCTCACCGGCCTGGAACTGGCAATGAGGAAGCCGGAGCACCACAGATAGCTTAACTTAGTCTGAGAGGGAGGCGCCAAGGAGGCGATCGGGCTTGCAGGCCAGGCGAGGGCCCCGGGGACCAGCTGACATCATCCCAGAGTCTGCGTCCAGCCATGCCTGAAACCAGCTACCAGCTGGATCTTTCAGCACAAGGCCTGTTGCATTTCCTTTCTCCACATCCCTCTCAGCGACGCTACAAACATTTGAATGCATGCAGAGTATAAATTGGTATTGGTTTTGGTAAGCAACTTGTCAGCGTCTGTAAAATAAATTTTCACACACATAAACCCCCATTCTAGAAATTCTACCTCCAAAAATATGTTCTTCAGAAATGCTCTCACAGTTGTGGAAATATATAGAGTATATAGAAATACTAGTCCCTGTTGGGGCACCGGATTCTGTCCCGGTTGCCCCTCTTCCAGGCCAGCTCTCTGCTGTGGCCCGGGAGGGCAGTGGAGGACGGCCCAAGTCCTTGGGCCCTGCACCCGCATGGGAGACCAGGAGAAGTTCCTGGCTTCGGATCAGCGCAATGCGCCAGCCGTAGCAGCCATTGGAGAGTGAACCAACGGTAAAGGAAGACCTTTCTCTCTGTTTCTCTCTCACTGTCCACTCTGCCTGTCAAAAAAATAAAAAAAAATTTAAAAAGAATATATGGAAATATAAACTATCAAGTTCATTAAGGCATCATTCATCACAGCAAAGGGTTGTGAACACCCCAGTATCATTTAGCAGACGAATGGATTAGTCATATTGCATCTGTATCAATGAAATGAATGAGATGGATAAAGTCAGACTTCTATTGATAAATACAAATAGCCAATATCAAACTACACTGCTTATTACTATGTTTGAAGTGGGAGGGAAAAAGATGCCTTAGAAAGTTCTAGAAGGATCAAATGGTCAACAGTGGCCATTCACCTTTAAATCATTTTTATGTTGCTTACTTATGACCTCAAGCATAAATTACTTTGTTAATTAACAAAGCAAACAAACCAAATGGCCAAAAGAAGGAAAAAATGGTAAAAAGCAATACACTTGAGTAGGGCTTTGTGTCAGTGGACACGTGGTCAGCACCTGCCCTCCGAGCCGGGAGGGAACCCCCAGAGCGAGGACAACAGCAGGTGGAGATTCCACGCCACGAGTGCCCCCACCTCCTGTGCTGAGGTCTTGGCCCTGACCAATGAGAATAACTGAGAAGTGAAGTCACGGTTGTAGCACAGCATGGAGTGAAGTCGGCGTCACCACGCTGCCATTCAGAGACATCCGGGAAGGCTCTGGGCTGCATCCTGCAAAACTGTGTAGTCTCAGCGGGTCCAGAGCCGCGTGGGTTCTGAGGATGCTGGGAAAGTCCATTGCTGGCATGGGCAAAGCAGACTGGAACCCAGCTGCACGGTGGGTGAGGTTGGCTTTGGCTCCAGGAAACAGGCCAGTAGCCTTTGACCAGACGCATCTCAAAGACGAGAATCCACGTGCTGGGCTGACTGCCCTGACATCCCCTTACACAGTGTGCGGTGGACTGTGCGTCCTCTCCCAAGCTCGTGATCAACCCAGCTGCTGCTACACACTGTGGAGAGCTGAGACTTGAAGCGGCAATTCGGCTTCTTGGATCGGGGCTGGGACTGTTAGCAGGGGAGAGAACTTGGTGGCTCTCGTGTGTGCTTCCTCACTGGGCACACCACCCACGCCTCTCCAGGCTAGGACCTGGCAGAGAGCTCCTTGGCTAAGCAGCAGCCAAAGTTCACAGCTGTAGGAATAAACCTCTGCTCTTCACCGATTACCCAGTCGCAGGTATCCTGTTATAGCAGCAGAAGAGGGACTAAGACAGCCCCAAGCTCCGTGCTGGGGGGAGGGTAGTTGGCACAGTGCTTCCTCCAGGGCCACTGGACTCATCCCAGCAGCGGGAAGTGACCTTGGCCCTGAACTAGCACCACTCCTGACAACCCAGCTTCCCCAAGGTCGTGAGCTATCCACCCTCCCCTCTCTATCCCATCATTTGTTGAACTACGAACTCTAATTCCACAAGCATAGGACTGCCTCTACCTATGTTCCTGTCTCCAGCAAGAGTCTGACACATGGCGTGGCTCAACACAGGACATTGTTGAATTAATAACCTCATCCTTTAGACAAAACAAACTTTGACAAAAATCTTTTTTAAAAATGATTGATTTACTTGAAAGGCAAAGAGGGAGGGAAAGGGGGAGGTAACTTCGATCTGCTGGTTCACTCCCCAAATGGCTGCAATGGCTGGGGCCAGGCCAGCTGGAAGCCAGGAGCCTGGAGCTCCATCTGGGGCTCCCATGGGGGTGCAGGGGCCCAAGCACTTGGCCATCTTCCACTGCTTTCCCAGGCATGTTAGCAAGGAGCTGTACGGGAAGCAGAGCAGCCGGGACTTGAACTGATGCCCATATTGGATGCTGGTGTTGTAGGCGGTGGCTTAACCTGCCGCCTCACAATGCCAGCCCCTACAAAAATCTTCCCGTGTGGGGTTAACGATGTTCAGCCCCTTCCTCAACCACATGCCAGGTCAAGGGAGACGCAAAGGAGAAGGTGCATGTGGAGCCTTCTGCCTACGGCAGAGAACTGGACACGCCTTGGTGACCACCATTACTACTCTCCATGAAGTGCCGAGAAGCTGGACTACTTCTGACTAATGGCTCCACTATATTCCCAACTCGATAAATGATTTTGAAAATAAAAACTGGGCAGCAGTTTTACAGTAGGCTTGTGTTCCCAGTTTTCAGAAACCTGCCTCCTGTAACGCTAGTAGAAGAGTAGAAAACAAGACTAATCATAGAAACAAACACTCTTAGAGCTAGAAAGGACCTAGGGTCAAGCACTCTCTCTCCTTACAAATGCAAAACCTGGAGCCTGAAGTGCTGAAGTGACTTGGCTAATGTCACACAAGGAGTTCTTCAAAGAGCGGGGACAGACCCTTTGTCCTCTGGCAGACTTCCGCCCTCTACATCATGCTGGGTCTGGAATGCTGGCTGTGTTGGCTCAGTGTTAGACAATGGCTGGTGTCTGGCTTTTCATTGCAAAGTCAATATCCCCTGTGCAAAATTAAATCAACACCGCACTCACTGTCGGTGATAACAAATTAAGCTGCTTCGAGCTAACAAAATAGCCAGACAGCTTTTTTTCTTTTCTTCTCTTCCCTCTACAACGCATGCTTGTCCTGGAGACCACACTGCAACAGCAGCCCAGAAAACTTCAGCAGCCAAAAGCCAGCCAGAGCAATGCCTGTTCTCGCAGCTAAAACTACTGTGCGCATTCAAGTCACAAAAGATATGATTGCTGCCTGCGATTGTCCGATAACAGATATGAATGATGGCCCTTTGCCTGAAAATACATATTGATTGTTGGCTGTGAACTTCACCATGGATAATGCTGAAGTCACCATCCTTCAAACGTGCGTGAACTGAAGTTGCTGGTGCCCAGGCCTTGCAGGATGATTTGCAGCCCGAGACAAGACAGGCAGGAGAGCTGTCTGCAGCCAGGGCAGGCCAGACATTCCCCAGTCCGTTTTCCATCCTGGACTGTTTGATCCTCACGTCTACAGGATCCGTTTATTGCACGCAAAGGACAGATGGATTGCCTGCATTTGACTCGGATGAAGCACCGTCGTATTCTTTAATCTTCTGCAGAGCTGAATTCTTCAAAAGTCATCCCGTATTCCCAGACCCAACCACCATTTAACAACTTCAGCTCCGGGGACCTGAGGCTAGGTCCTAGGCTGTGTGTGCTCTCTGCTCGCCTGTAGGTGGTGCCACATGGAAACCAGCACACACACCCGATGTCATCTTCTCTCTCCAGGCCGGACCAAGCTCCATCCAGGCTCCTCAAATGCAGCAACGGTTGGGCCCTTCCTCCCTCCCTCCCTCCCCCCCTTAATTCCTCCCTCCCTCCCTCCCTCCCTTCCTTTCCTTCCTTCCTTCTCTCTCTTTCTTTCTTTCTTTCTTTCTTTCTTTCTTTCTTTCTTTCTTTCTTTCTTTTTCACCTTCTGATGCTTAAAAGGGTCCAGCATTGCTAGCTAATTTGGCTTCCAGAATACATGGAAATCTGGGATACAGTGGCTGGTTGGTTCTTGTGGCTTCCAGAGGAAGATATCAGTCTGTCTGTGCAGCAACTCCAGGCTACCCCAGACCCCAGCAGCCAGCGCCTCAGGCTCTGGTGAGCTCAGACACTCCAAACACGGAGATTCTCACAGGACCTGGATGGAGCTCCAGGCTTCTGGCTTCCCCCTCCCCCAGCCCCAACTGTTGTGGCCATTTGGGGAGTGAACCAGTGGATGGGAAACCAATCTCTCTCTATCTATCTCTGCCTCACCACCAACTCTGTCTTTCCTATAAATAAATAAATCTTTAAAAAGAGAGAGAGAAACCAGTCCCAAAGAAATGTCCTGAGACCAGGAGGGATGAGGTTCTGTGTGGAGTTTCTGGGAGCAGAATGGATTTTCACGCCTTCTCCGCCCTGTATCTCGCACCCTGGGCTGCCACCGGTGCCCACTCCAAGAGGCAGGACCAGCAAGGCAGACACCCTGGACTGAGCAAGGACTTGAAGAGAAGAACACGCGGGTCAGCATAATCAGGTACCATGAGCGAGATTCTCAGCGCTTCATAGAGTCTGCAAATCAACCAGTCCACCCCACCTGCTTTTTTTTTTTTTTTTTGAAAAACGTATAGAAGTTCCCATTACCGCTGCACACACACAGATCCCCTCCCATGGAGCAAAGCTTTCTCATTGGCGTCAGCTCTGGCTTTGTCTAACTAATAACTTAATCATCTTTCTGCTTCCCTGGAGTCTAGGCAGATTTCCCTACGTATAACCCACATTCAGGCTGCGACTCCCACCCTGGCTTCTGCGTCATGATGGAGATTCTTCTGCTCTGAATGGGTCCTGTGACTTCCTGGAGCTCCCAACATCACTAACTCTTTTCCGGCAGGTTTCAGGTGACAGTGATAGACAGAGGTGACGTGGACTCTCTCGTCCCACCTGGGCAAAGTGTATCTATTCTGTTGCCACCATCTACTGCTGACAGAGCCAGATCACCCGTGCTATAGAAGGCAGCTGAGTCCCTCCAAAATGATCCAGTGTTCCCTCTGTCACAACCCTGCCTGGGGATAAAGCCACTGCTTCTGCACTGATATCTCTCATTAGCCCTCGTCCCATCTTTGAACCCAGCTCAAGGTGGGTATTATATCTTTGCCCTTCCCAGAAACCACCTCCCTCTCTCTGGGTCTCGGCCACCTTGCCTCCTGCTGTCTCTTGAAATTCTAACTTTCTACCCCTACAACTACCAACATAAACCTGCCTCCCCTCTCCCTCCTTCCTCAGCCGCCAAACATGATGGATGTGCGAACTGCATGTGACCAAAGAGCTATGTGGGGCTCTCCCGGTTTTTTGCACTGAAATAATCTTGTCTTTTAATTCTATTTTCCACGGACTTTTTGAAGTACCCTTTGTATGCATCAGGCTCCCCCAGTTAAATGTCTCAACCCTCTCTCCATGCAGGAAGTGTGAAGGATGGGCCAATGGCTGCATTTTATAATCTAGTCTGGAGGATCTCTCGAAAGCAACAGGCACATCGTGGGTACTCTGGAGTATGATCGTTCTCTTTCCCCCAAGTGGTGATCACTTCTCGCCCAGCCTCCCAGCCATGCCTGACACAGCGCGGCCCTGGGGAAAGCGCAAATTGGCCTGGGGCATCAGGCAGATCACCATGTCCCGTCACGTCCGTGCGACGCTGTGGGTTGTGGACAGCGCTGCGGGGTTGTACCTAGAGTGCCTGTGTGGTTCTTCTGTGTCCCACCGACACAAGAAGGGCAACCAACTGTGTCAATCTTCAGGCCCTTGAGAACACCCAGCAAATCAGAATCGTTCAGTTCATTCCACATGGAGTGTCAGGTTCCAGGCCCAGCCCTGGCTCCTGACTTCAGCTCCCTGCTAATGCAGACCTGGAGATGCAAGCGTGATGGCTCAAGCAGTTGGGTTTCTACCACCTACGTGGGAGACAAGAACTGTGACCTCAGATTCTGGGAGTCTGTCTCTTTGTGTCTCAAATGAACTAAAAAAAAAAAACATTAAGGTAGATTCTTTTGATGAGATAAAATGCTTTCGGTAGAGTTAACTTAGTTTTGCAAAAACTCACCCAATGGTGCTTGGGTTTTCTTGCACAACTCAGCACTGGGACATGAACTTCAGCACTGTTCTGGGCACTGGCTCGGGGAATCACCAGCTGAGAGGTGGTGAGAAAGACAGAGTGGTGTGACGTGAAAGCAGAGAGTAAGCAGAGGTCAGGGATCAGCAGATAACAGCCGTGGAGTAGTGGCTTTGAGACCACGCCAGGGGAGATGCCCAGAGGTGACCCCAAGGAGTGACCTGGTCAGAGGCTGTAGGTCTCGATCAGAGGCACCTAGGCTGATCTGACCCACGTTGGGATCCACCTGATCTGATACACTCAGGCTCCCTGACTACCGATGATTTGTGCCAATGTAAATATTCACTCAACGCGGGCAGAAATCAGCTGAGTGCAAGCTGGCGTGGTGCAGCACGTTCCTGCTTGCGATGCCTGCATCTCTTACTGCTGCACCCCGTGCTGGGCTGCTAGTTCAAGTTCCAGCCACTCTGCTTCCCACGAAGCTCCTCGCTAGTGCTCCTGGGAAGGCAGCAGCAGATGTTCCAAGTACCTGGGCCTCTGGCACCCAGGTGGGAGGCCAGGATAGCGTTACTGGCTCCTGACTTTGGCCTGGTGCAGACCTAGCTCTTGCAGCTATTTGGGAGTGAACCAGTGGATGGAAGATCTCTCTCTCTCTCTCTCTCTCTCTATCCTTCTTTCTGTCTTTCTCTGTGTTTCTGCCTTTCAAATAAATAAATAAATAAATCTTTATTTTAAAAAAAAGAAATCAGGGCTGGCGCTGTAGCTTAGTGGGTAAAGCTGCTAGCAGCCTGTGGAGCCAGCATCCCATATGGGTGCCAATTCAAGTTCAGGCTGCTCCACTTCCAATCCAGCTCCTTGTTGATGTGCCTGAGAAAGCAGTAGAAGGTGGCCCAAGTGCTTTGGCCCCTGCACTATGTGGGAGACCTGGAAGAAGCTCCTGGCTTCGGATCGGCGCAGCCCTACCATTGCGGCCATTTGGGGAGTGGTCCAGTGGATGGAAGGTTTCTCTCTCCATCCCTCTCTCTCTATAATTCTGCCTTTCAAATGAATAAGTGAATCTTTAAAAAGAGAAACCAACTGACTTCTACTGATAACAGTCATATACATCTTTATGTTCAGAGTGAGAAACAATTACACACATTTATCATCAACGTACTATGTTAACCTGTTCATAACTGTCTTTCATTTCACTGATTTTCCATTATTCCTAACCACAAAGCACCATTCACTCACGCCCCGTCCCTCAGAGTCACTGGGGATGGAAATAGCTTACATGGCTTTTTTCACTTTGCTTTTATTGTACTCTGTTCTGTCTTTGTTGCTAACAAAACTCTCTCTCCTACAAAATGCGCCTTCTCATTTGAGATGTCTGAGACTTTCCCAAACCAGACATATTTCAGGAGACATTTGAAGGGCTTCCGACGTATATGATAACACAGGTCATCTGTTTCCGTTGAGCGGGACTGAGGATGCTTTGCTGGGTTCCAGAATTTCCGCTGACTGCCACGGTCAAGTGCAGGCCACTGTGGGCTGGCTGGCCTGCTGGGGCTGGCCTGGGCCAGCTGAGCTGCACACATGCTGGAGTCATCAAAACGTCCAGCCAAAATCGACCGCTGCCAGCCAAGAGTGCTCGGCTTTTGTTTCATGGGCCCCCACTTCGTTACCAGCAGGCACAGTGTTCACTCGGATGCTTTTGAAAATGACAGCAGGTGGAAGTGTGAGTGTCACAGGAGCTATTTCTTGGGGGACCTGGGCTAAGCCATTCGTACATGACCTGCTTCGGGGTCGGGGTTTCCCACGTAGCAGGGCAGCTGCTGCAAACTATTCAGTCAGCCTCGGACACGAGGGTTTGTAAAACAAAACAAAACAGAACAAGACAACAACAACAAATAAACTTTTTTTAAAAAAGTAGCGTATTTCTGATTCATCCCAGCGCCCCTTATGGCTACCTCCTTAGGACGTAGCTCGGTTGACTTGCTTCTTGATACAGAGCTACCTAATTCACTCGGGTAAAGGATTTGACTTTTGTGCAAAGTTTAAAGACCACCCGAAGAAGAGGCCTGCCCCGAGGGTCTGCCGGAAGGCTACATCCCGCAGTTGTAAAATAAAGACTGTCTTCAGTGTCTCCGTGGTTACTACCTGCCTGTCCCCAAGGTGGCCCAGACGGGCGAGGGCTGCTCCGCCGTGGTAGGTCAGCTATTGATTGCTGCCACACGGGTGCAGGAAAGGGAGAAATAGAGACAGGGGACACCCCGGGTGATGGCTGACATATGTGCCTTCTGCAGCCAGCAAAGAGAGATGAGACTCACCCGCCACCTTGGGGTCCCCCATTGTGATCAGCCAAAGCGCCCCCTGTGGAAAACACAAGCAACAGGACAGCTCTTCCCTTTCCGCTCATGCATCCGCAGCCTGTTCACAGCTGGTTTGGGGGAGAAGCCCAGCCCCACTGGCCCACCGGCAACACACACATGGAGGGCACGTGGGGCCAACAGGATGTGGAGCTGCCCTTGACTCCCAGCCAATGGCCCGCTCTGCAGAAGGCAGGCGGTGTGGACATAATGACGGCTTCCTGACCGTCATGCTGTTCCAATAGCCTGGCTGTGGGGTTTGGAGAAACGCAGGATGTTTTTGCCCCCAGGTGCTGTTGGAGCCGCCTGCTTAAGCTCAGCACACCACACAGGCACTGGCAACAGGTGGTGGCTGGCCAGATTGCTGGCAGACAGGGTAGTGGCTGTTCTTGTTCCAGCTGCTGGCACAGGCATGCACGCATCTGTACAGCCAATGGCCGCCTATTCTCCAAAGAGGCACATGTTTTCCCTGACACCAGCGCACAGAGACGCCCTCCACTGCTTCAAAACCCTTTCTGAGACAGAGAAAAGTCCAAAACCAGAGGTGGCCGCTTAGAAATTTGCCCAACTTAATCCTGTGTTTAAGCACTTTGGCATGCAAAACACAAGGCTAGCTCAAGGGAAGGGGTGTGTGTGTGTGTGTGTGTGTGTGTGTGTGGAGAGAGAGAGAGAGAGAGAGAGAGAGAGAGACTGAAAGAATGCAAAGGAAGAAGTACTCCCAGGACTCAAAGTCACCAGAATTTAAGCAGGAATGGCCTGTGGCTCCCAAAACGTCAGGGAACACATAGTCCCTGTCGCCTCGGCTTCCACCCTGGACTCTGCCCCAGCTGACGGTCTCCCTGTTCGTTGACCTTGGTCCCTGTGCCCAGTCTCCTGTCAGGGGCTTCCTTGCTTCAACCAACAGTAGAAATTGACACCAGACATCTCTCCAGGAGAAAGGTAAGGTTCAGATGACAAAATGCCACCCGAAGACCATCCACAGTGGTGACACACAGACTGTTCACGGGAGACAGCGGTCATGATGGATGTGCACATAGAGAAACTTCCCGAAAAAGGCACCTGTGGCCCGAGAGATGCAGATGGGGGATGAGGAGTGTCCTTGCCCATGGCAACCAGCAGAAGCCCCGTCTGTACTGAACGCAGCTTTTTCTAGACTGACCTCTGAGACCCACGGCGCTCAGCCTCAGCCGCATCGCCCCTGGAGCTTCTGGAAACTATCCTCGTCCTTGGAGATGATGTGAACGCGTGTTCTGTGCAAGGATGCCCCTCTGGAGAGCCTACATCCTCTGTGATTCCAGCGCCACTGCATTCTGGAAAGGGCAAAACGATGCCGACACGCAGAAGGTTCAGCAGTTTCCAGGTCTGTGGGGAAGGAGCGATAAGGAGATGGAGCACAGGGGGCATTGAGGGCAGTGAACCTATTCTCTCTGGGCCTGTGATGCGGGGTGCACGTCGCTATGTGTTTGCCCAGTCCCAGAGCCTATATGACCAAGAGGGAATTTTTTTTTTGACAGGCAGAGTGGACAGTGAGAGAGAAACAGAGAGAAAGGTCTTCCTTTGCCGTTGGTTCACCCTCCAATGGCCGCCGCGGCCAGCGCGCTGCGGCCGGTGCACCGCGCTGATCCGATGGCAGGAGCCAGGTACTTATCCTGGTCTCCCATGGGGTGCAGGGCCCAAGCACTTGGGCCATCCTCCACTGCACTCCCTGGCCACAGCAGAGAGCTGGCCTGGAAGAGGGGCAACCGGGACAGAATCCGGCGCCTGGACCGGGACTAGAACCCGGTGTGCCGGCGCCGCAAAGCGGAGGATTAGCCTAGTGAGCCACAGCGCCGGCCCCAAGAGGGAATTTCAATGCAAACCACCTCTGGGTGACGACGACCTCATCCACAGCCGCTGACATGGGGCAGCGGGTAAGTGAACTCTGTATGTTCTACACAACCTTGCTGCGGACCTAAAACTGATCTTAAAACATAAATCCTGGGGCCAGTGTTGTGGCACAGGGAGTTAGCTGCTGCCTGCAATGCTGGCATTGCCTGTCCGAGAGCCAACTCAAGTCCCAGCTGCTCTGCTTCCAATCCAGCTCCCTGCTAATGCACCTGGGAGAGCAGCGGAAGATGGCCCAAGTGCTGGGGTCCCTGCCACCCACAGGAGAGACCAGGGTGGAGTTCCTAGAGTCTGGCTTCGACCTAGACTGGCCCTGGCTGCTGCAGCCATTTGGGGAGTGAATCAGTGGACGGAAGATCTCTAACTCCGTCTTTCTCATCACTCTGCCTTTCAAATAAATACATCTTAAAAAATTATAAATCAGGCCAGCGCCACGGCTCACTAGGCTAATCCTCCACCTTGCTGCACCGGCACACCAGGTTCTAGTCCCGGTTGGGGCACCGGATTCCGTCCCAATTGCCCCTCTTCCAGGCCAGCTCTCTGCTGTGGCCAGGGAGTGCAGTGGAGGATGTCCCAAGTGCTTGGGCCCTGCACCCCATGGGAGACCAGAAGAAGCACCTGGCTCCTGCCATCGGATCAGCGCGGTGCACTGGCCGCAGTGTGCCAGCCGCGGCAGTCATTGGAGGGTGAACCAAAGGCAAAGAAAGACCTTTCTCTCTGTCTCTCTCTCTCTCACTGTCCACTCTGCCTGTCAAAAAAAGGGGGAGCAAAACACTACAAAAAAATTATAGATCATAAAACTCTATAAGTAGATGTCCACGTCCAACGCCACCCTAGAGACTGTGACATTACTCTACGGTGATGAGACAGGACAGCAGCAGGACGCACTCAGCCCCTCCCAATCCAGCTCCAGCTCCAGCTCCAAACCAATCAGGAGCAAACCAACCCAGACCCCAACTACAGGAGACACCCTCCTGCCCTGTTAGGGACTTCCCCACCTGCACTCACGCCCAATAGCACGGTGAGACCAATGTGAAGCCTTTCTGGGGTGGCGGCTTGGGCGACACTGCCATTTCGAGCATGTCATGTGAAAAAAGAAACAAAAGCCAACAGCCCCTGTGCAGAGCACCGAGCCGGGTGCAGACTGAAGTGCTGTGTGCTCGGGGGGATGAGCTGGAAGTCCTGGCTGGGCGCAGATCAAAATGCTACGTGCCAGGCGGTGAACTGCCAGGATTCCCAACCCCACGAAGGCACCTGCTCAGCCCCCGTCAGGGAGCCAGCTGGCAGAACCTCTTCCCACAGTGCCGTCTCCCTTGTGCTTGAGCACAAGCCCCAGGAAACATCGTCTGGGCTGCACGTTGGCCTCTTGTCAATCTCTGTATGCAAGTGAGAAAAGAACCTGGGGCCGGCAACGGCAGGACCCAGGTACGGAGCACCACTGGCCTGGGGCTGCATCAACACACATTCCAAAAGACAGGGGCTTTGGTTCCAGGGTGGCCTGGACATGAATCCCAAGTCCCCCGCTGACCAGCTTCACCGTCTTCAGCCAGTCAGCTGAAAGCCCCCAAGCCTTCCTCTCTACACCGGCCAATCGCTACAAACTCTTACCTCGTGCGGTTATTACAGGGATCAGAGAAAGCGTGGTCAAAATCCTCTGGACGTAATCACCCTGGAAATGACGTGCAGTTGCTGGAACTCCTGCCCACAGCCTGTTGCCGAGCGATGGTGGACACCGCTCTCAACCTTCAGGACAGCAGCGCCCGCACGGCCAGCTCCGTGCCTGAGGAAGGGACTCCTTTGCTCGTGCGGGGGCCTCTGCAGCCCACCCGTCCAGGAGAGCCACTCAGCAGCCACACGGACATCTGCACTCCTGGCTTCTCACTAAGGCGAGAACTCCCTGATAAGTACCGTTCATGCAGCCACCACAGACTAGGAGGCAGCTAGGGGACCACAAAGTCACTGACACGGAGGTGGGCAGCTGCTCCTGAGTGAGAACGCTATGCCTACAGAAGGCTAGGGGTGGCGAAGGCACTGTGGGAAAGCACAGGAATGAGAGCTGGGTGTACAGCAGATCATTCAGGCATGCCTGGTTTTGTTTTTTATACATGATTTATTTATTTGAAAGACAGAGTTACAGAGAGAGTAGGAGAGAGAGAGACAGAGACAGAGAGACAGAGAGAGAATCTTCCATCCGCTGGTTCACTCCCCCAAATGGTTGCAATGGCCAGGACTGGACTGGGCTGAATCCAAGAGCCAGGAGTTTTATCCAGGTCTTCCATGTGGGTACAGGAGCCCAAGTACTTGGGGCCATCTTCCACTGCTTTTCCCAGGAGCATGAGCAGGGAGCCAGATTGGAAGCGGAACAGCCAGGACTTGAACCAGCGTCTATATGGGATGCTGGCCTCACAGCAGTGGCTTAACCCACTATGCCACAACACTGGCCCCAGGCACATTTGTTTATGAGGGGAAAACCATCATTGGGCATGAAAGAAATCTTTCCTGGGTTTCTGTCTTATTTATTTATTTATTTGAGAGGCAGAGAGACAGAGTGAGAAGCCTCCTATCTGCGTTTCATTCATCAAGCACAGAAGAAATATCTTTCCTGGATTTGGTGGTTTTTAAAATTTATTTACTTGAGAGCAGAGAGACTCCCATCTGCTGCTTCGTTTCCCAAATGCTGACAACAGCAAGAGCTAAAGCCAGGAGCCAGGAACGCAATCCAGGTTTCCCCTGTGGGAGACAGAGACCCAGCCACTACAGGCATCCCCTCTGCCTCCAGGGGCTCCTTTAGTGCACAGCTGGTTGGTGTCAGGGGCTGGAGCCAGGAATCAAACCTGGGCACTCCGATGCGGAACAGGGGCATCCCAAACCCCGGGCTGAACGCTCACTTCTCTTCCCGGTTTTTGTTACCAAACCAATAGTAGCCAGATTCCAGAGTCCCTGAAAGAGACGCTCCTGGGCTTTTGCGCACGCTTGACTTGACTCTCTCCACACCCAAAACTGGAACCAAATCCAAAATGATAAGAAACTGAGAGCTTGCAAAGTCCGGCCTGTGTGAGACAAACAGGCTGCACTTCCGGGCTGCACTCCAGAAGAGCAAGGGGCAAATTTTCATCGGGATAATTATTTGACAACTTAAATTAGACTTGAGGAAATGCCGAGCCTAAGTCCCAGCTTCCAGATACAGGATGTGGGAGGAAATCCCAATGTGGGAATCAACAAATTCACAAATTATTGCAAGACAAACAAACCAGTATCCATGATGACAAAGGTGTATTTGGGACCCTAACTCCTCAATTAACATACCGATTTTTTTTTTCTTAACTCTGGGTCATTATTCTTGATAGCAGGGTGAGCAAACTGTTACCAAGCTGTGAGCCAAGAGGCAGATCCAGCCCACTGCGTGTTTTTATACTTAAAGATTTATTTGTGTATTTAAGGGGGAGAGAGAGGGTGGGGGAGAGAGAGACATCTTCCATCTGCCGTTCTCTTCCTCAAATGGCTGCAATGACCAGGGCCAGGCTAGGCCAAAGCCAGAAGCCCAGAGCTCCATCTGGGTCTCCCAAGTAGGTAGCAGGGACCCAAGCACTTGGGCCATCCTCACTGCTTTCCCAGGCGCATTAGCAGGGGTCTGGATTGGAAATGGAGCAACCAGGAATGGAACTAGCACCTATATGGGGTGCTGGTGTGCAGACAGCAATTTGACCTGCTGTAACACAATGCCAGCCCCATCACCACCTGTTTTTCTAAGCAAAGTTTTATTGTGACAGCCACATTCATTCATTTACATATCATTTATAGCTGCCTGCCTATTGCAACAGCAGAGTTGTGTAGTTATGATATTTTATTTCCTGCAAAGTTGAAAATACTTACTACCTTTCTCCCAAATAATTTGCCAAACCCTACTCAACAGAAAGATAGCATAATCTCATTTCCCCGTCGTAAATATTTAGGCTAAACCTGAAGGCTTGAGTACACATATATTAAAATAAGCATCTGAAGATTTATGTGTTATATGGAGTACATGGAATAACAATAATGTAACTATTATTTGTTATATACCATTTGGGGGGAAATTACCAAATAAATTAGCTTACACGACTAACTATCTACTTTTATACAGATAAGAGTTATGCTAACTATAAACATTTCATTTCAGTCTTTATTAGTAATTACCAGGTGGTTACTTATTTTCACCTATCATGGCAACTCGGAAAAGAAATATGGCTCATATTATTTCTGTCTTGGCTTTCCCACAGATTAAATGTAAAAGGAAATGGAACTTGTGTGTTTAATTCAACTCAGCACTTTCTAACACGGATGAAATAGTGTCAATTATATGCACTGCAGTTGTTTTAAAGCAAACTGAAACATAAAATATACTCCATTTAATTAAAGCATAAAAATAAAATGAGGTATCAATAGTAAAAGAGTGAGAACAGCAATGTGGGTATGGTAATCTTATTTATGCATCTCAATTTACTGCAGCCAAAACCGTGTGGATTTTAAACAGTCATTAATGGAAACCCAGTTAAAATAGAGAAACAAAGGAGGGGGAAAAACAATTTAAATAAGTGACATTTTTCTTCTTTGCATTTAGCTATCTACTCAAGAAGGGGCTATTAAAATTTTAAATCAGTTTTTAATCAAAGTTTAGTGGTACCATATTTAATTAAAAAAACAACACCAGATGTTCTTTATCAAAACATCTTTCATAGTGGCTAAATCAAGGTCCGGGACGTTATTTACTGAGATAATTGTCGGTCTGTGACTACAGCAGCAATTGCAGAGGTCCTGGTCACACGCAGAGCGGGGGGCTGACCGGGGCTGTGCTGGCTGCGTCTGCTTCTCCTTGTGTGGTCCAGGAAAACAGGGATGCTTCCAGCACCAGAGCTGCGGGGGATGGACGAGAACTTGGCTCCCCAAACGCACGCAGATGTTTAAGCTCCGAAGTCTTAATGTCAAGGGTTCATGGATTAAAGGAGAGACTTGATCCCATTATGGCGCCCGAGACAGGGGCTCCCATGGGAGGCCTATAGGTCACTGGGGGTTTGCTTTTGGAAAGCAGTGCTCGCAAGAGGGGAGGTTATTTAAGCTGACTTCAGCCTGGCTTCTCTCTCTGCTTCCTGGTTCATGACCACGTGACCGTGTCTCTGCACCTGGTCCCCCACGGCCTCTACCAGACGCCAGACCGACGGGGCCACAGGATGCTCAACTGCGAAGCTCCCAACAGTCAGCCAGAATAAACCTCTTCCTTCCCAAGAAGCTTCTCTCGGGTGTTTCAGTCAAAGTAACAAGGAGCTGATACACAGGCACTGGCCTAAGGCCGCCCCGGGTCTGACAAAGACAAGCCAGAGAGCTCACCAGTGGGAAAATCACTCATTCATTTGTTTATGCAACTCCTGAGCTTAGCACCTGGGAAGCCTGGTTGGTTTTTATTTTTATATTTATTATTTCAGAGGCAGAGAGAGAGAGAGAGATTGATTCCATTTGCCGGTTCATTCCCCCAAAATGCCTACAACAGCAGGGGCTGAGCCACGCTGACACTGGGAGCCAGAAACTCATCCAGCTCTCCCAAGTGGGTGGCAGAGACCCAGGCACTTCAGCCACCACCTGCTGCCTCCCAGGGTGTATACATTAGCAGAAAGCTGGAACTGGGAGCTGGGGGCGAATCAGGTTTTAAAGAGAGCCTTGATCCTTGAGGTCTTGCAGACCCCGTGCCAGGCAGCCAAGGTGAAGAAGGCACCCGGAGGGGCCCCCGCCAGGCCTGGGCGTTGCAGAAGACTCACTGGCAGAGAGCCCAAGGACAGACAAGAGGGCTCTGGGGGAACAGCACATGGCCCTGGCCCTCTGGAAAGCCCGTTTCCTTCCCATGGGCTCTGAATGCTTTTTAAACAGACCCAAGAGAAGAGAAGAACAGAACTCCAACAGCCAAATTCCAAATGAGCCCAGTCATCGAGCTGATTTTTCCTCTGACCCTGGAAAGCCTCCAGGGAAAGAGAAAGGGCTTGGCCAAGGCGGAACCGGATGCACAGAGTGGGAAAGCGGGAAGATGGGAGGTTAAGAGGTCCCCTGGGAGGCAGGGGCAACTGTGACAGACCCAGCCACAGGGCTGGGCGCGCAAACCTTGAACATGGACTTGGATGTGGACGATGTGAGCAGAGGTAGGTGAGGGCAGTCCAAGAGAGCACCCAAGCCCAGGCGGCCCAGCAGCAAGCCCGGGGAACTTCACAGACTACACGCAGACGTCTCCACGGGTAGGCGTGACATGGGGGTGGTGGGCGGCAGGCGTGGCTGCGGCTCAGAAGACACATGATGAGAAGGAAGACGAGCAGAAGGGCCAGGGTTCTGATCACGAGAGAAGAGTTTCTTAGGAAGAAGTAAGTGTTCAGCTTCCCCAGAACATTCTAGAAAGCAGCAGCAATATGCATGAACTACAGAGAGCATTGGAGGTCATCTAGCTTGGTATATCAGAGAGGTCAAAGGGGAAAGGTCGAGCGATGCAGCTGGGGGACAGGGTTCTGAGTGCTTGATAAAAATTGTATTGAGGCTTTTTTCTCTCTCCCACAATGCCTCGCGCTCCTCCTTTCCAACTTGGGCCCTACAAGATGGCGGGAAGAAGGGCCGTTCTGCCATCAACAAAGCAGTGACCCGAGAGTATTATACCATCAACATTCACAGGTGCATCCATAGAGTGGGCTTCAAGAAGTGTGCCCCTCGGGCACTCAGAGAGATCCGGAAGTTTGCCGTGAAAGAGTTGGGGCTCCCACGCGCGCATGATACCAGGCTCAGCAAAGCCGGCTGGGCCACGGGAACCAGGAACGTCCCCTTTCCATGTGAGGTCATCCAGAAAACCTAATGAGGATGCAGATTCACCAAAAAGTGCTATCCTGGTTACCTACGCACCTGTCACCACTTTCAAAAATCTACAGTCACTGTGGACGAGAACTGATTAAAGCTGCAAAAAAAAAAAAAAAAAAAAAAAAAAAAAAGGATTGAAAGGCGGTTGTTCTTCTGGGAAAGCAACAGAACTGAGAACTGATCTGGGTGCAAACCCTGGAGGACCAGGGCTGCTTCAGCGGGTCCACATGAAGCACCCTGTGTGAGCACCCAGTGTGAGCACCCAGTGTGAGCACCCAGTGTGTTCCTACTGGCTGGAGGCAGCTGCACCTGGGAACAGCTTTTATTCAGCCCCTAGTAGGCCTCTTCTTCTTCTTTTTTTTAATATTTATTTATTTATTTATTTGAAAGGCAGAGTTACAGAGAGGCAGAGGCAGAGAGAGAGACAGACCTTCCATCCACTGGTTCATTCCTCAAATGGCCAAAATGGCCAGAGACGGGCCAATCCAAAGCCAGGAGCCTGGAGCCTCTTCCAGGTCCCCCACACGGGTGCAGGGGCCTAAGCACTCAGATCATCCTCCACCATCCTCCCAGGCCATAGCAGAGAGCTGGATCACAAGTGGACCAGCCGAGTCCCAAGCCAGCACCCATATGGGATGCTGGCACCATAGGCGGTGGCTCCACCTGCTACGCCACAGTGCCAGCCCCTCAGTGAGCCTCTTTTTGCAAGCACTGCTGGAATACAATTGCACCAGGAAGATGACCAGAAAAGACTCGGTAACTGGACTCTGAGAGGCACGTGACACTGGAACCAGCTGCATCTCAGTGGTGAGCTGTGGCAGGCCTCATGGCCACCACATAGCTCCTCCTCACCCCACCTCCCGGGACACAGCAATGGTGTCTGCTTCCCACCTGGGGGGCTGTGCAAGCCTCCACTGTACTCCCTGGCTACACTCATACGCTAAGCTGTCCCCTGAATTCCTGAACCGGAAACCACACAGAGACACCAGTGGTTCTACCAAAGACCAACAGGACACTAGTGGGTTTTGTTTTTATTTATTTGAATAGCAGAGAGACAGAGAGAGAGAGAGAGAGAGAGAGAGAGAGCTCTTTCATCTGCTGGTTCACTCCCCAAGTGGCCACAATGGCTGGAGATGCACTGATCTGAAGCCAGGAGACTGGAGCTTCTTCCAGGTCTCCCACATGGGTGCAGGGCCCCAAGGACTTGGGCCATCTTCCACTGCTTTCCCAGGCCACAGCAGAGAGCTGGATCAGAAGTGGAGCAGGCAGAACTCAAACTGGCTCCCATATGGGATGCTAGCACTGTAGACGGCGGTATAACCCACTGCACCACAGCACCGGTCCCAGCACTTCTTTTTAAAAGCAAGCATTTTTATTACACATAGATGACTTAGCACAAGGGAATTTGAATCTGAACCCTGACAATGAGAATATTATCAGAATCAAAATGGAGTTGCTTCAGAATGGATGCAACTGGAGACCATTACGCTTAGTGAAATAAGCCAGTCCCAAAAAGACAGATCCGTTTTCCTCAACTGGCGGTAACTAATATACAGAGTACAAAACATGTAACATTTATAAAGGAAATTGACATTTTGAGTTTTGATTATTGTTTACAGTGGTTTACAGTGGAAGAACAGTGGTTTTTCTACTTACCACTTGCTGAATTCTTCACTTAGTGGAGGGTTAGGCTTGTGATTATAAAATAAACTGAAAGCATGTCATTGTAAAACTTAAGAGAAAAAATAAGAAAAGGAGAGTGGGAGCATGGGTGGCAGGGAGATTAGGGTGGGAATTATCATTATGCTTTTAAATCTATGTATATGAAATACATGAAATTTGCTCACCTTATATAAATTTTTAATAAAATTCAATGGAGTTCCTTGTGTCAAACCCTAGCAAAAACATAAGATAAAGCTGGGGGTTGATGAAGGACATCTCATCACATAGGCCTGATAACAAAAATGATCACAAAGACTCTGCCAGAACCACAGCTTTGCACAAGGTCACCCAACCCCACACAGAGAAGAGCCCATCACCGCTTGTGTAACCTGCGACGGACGTCACCCTTGTCGGGTCCTTGCAGCCAAGGATCAGTGATTCAAAAGAACTTTTATTAGTAATCCTCCTCATGTTGCCTTTATAAACTTCCGCTTGGGAATGTGGCATAGCGGGTAAAGCCTCACCTGCGACACTGGCATCCTATTGGGTGCCAGTTCAAGTCCTGGCTGCTCCACTTCCCACCTGGGAAAGCAGCAGGAGATGGCCCAAGTGTTTGGGCCCTTGAGGTCTGCATGGAAGACCCGGAAGAAGTTCCTGGCTCCTAGCTTCAGCTTGGTCCCGCCTTGGCTGTTGCAACTATCTGGGGAGTGAATCAGCAGATGGAAGATCTCTCCTTCTCTCTGCAACCGTCTTTGAACTAAATAAATCCTTAAAAAAATAAAGCTTCCCCTACATCATTTGAATGCCATTGTCTTTTATAATGGCACAGTTATCCCCATTGCTTTGTTAGTCCCAAATAAACATCATTATCCTTTCAAGAGTCTCTGCATTTTTGAGGATGTCAATGGCTATAGACTGTGACACTGCTGAGTCAGCTTGTCATTCGTCAGAGAATCTGACACTCCTACCAGGTAGCTTTATCTGACAGCAGATAAAGCAGTCTTTAAAAAAAAAAAAAAGATTTATTTATTTATTTGAAAGTCACAGTTACACAGAGAGAGGCAGAGACAGAGAGAGATCTTCCATCCACTAGTTCACCCCCGAGAAGGCCACAATGGCCAGGCTGAAGCCAGGAGCCAAGAGCTTCATCCAGGTCTCCCACGTGGGCGGCAGGGTCCAAGCACTTGGGACATCTTTTGCTGTTTTTCTCAGACCACGAGCAGGGAGTTGGCTCAGAAGTGGAGCAGCTGGGACTCGAACCAGTACCCATTCAGGATGCTGGTGTTACAGGCAGCAGCTTTACCCACTACACCACAATGCCCCCCCTTTTTTAAAGATTGATTGATTGATTTGAAATGGGGAAGGGGAGAGAGAGAGACACATACACAAGTAAGTGAACCTTTAAGCTAATACTTTAACAAAGTTTAAAAAAAAATAAAAAATCCAGTCCTAAGGGGCTGGTGCTGTGGCATAAAGAGAAAAAAAAAAAATAGAAAATCCCAGTATCAGTTGAAAGGATTGTTGTCACCCAGCTGATGTCCTGCTCAGGAAAAGCACCCTCACAAACTGCCCGAGCCCCTGAGACTCCCCTCCCCAGACACATTCTACTCACAGCCAAGGGCCTGAGCTGCTGGGAATATTTTGTTCTTCCTCCTTTGATGTTCTCCCAGGCCTCTCGGAACAATGAGCCGACATATTTTTTTTTTTACTCCTCAACTTCTGACAAGGTGAATTATGAAACTGGGCAACTGGGAGACGAAGAAGGGACACTACCTCATTTGCCACCAAATGACCGAATCCATTCCCGCACCACCAAAGAAGGAAGCAGCCTAATTCCCAATCCACCCAGACGCGTTCCTGTTTCTACTCCCGGGCACAAAAAGCAATGCTCCCTCGCTTGTTTGCTAGAGGAATGTAAATGTCCACGTTGGTGCTGATGGGACGTTCAAGTGTAAAATAACGACTTGGGAGGTGGGCAGGGAAGCAGCCTCACAGGATACATGCCATCTGGTAAAGAGCACCGTTGTAAAACCTAAATTTTCTTTTTTTTTTTTTTTTTTTTTTTTTTTTGACAGGCAGAGTGGACAGTGAGAGAGAGAGACAGAGAGAAAGGTCTTCCTTTGCCGTTGGTTCACCCTCCAATGGCCGCCGCGGCCGGCACGCTGTGGCCAGCGCACCGCGCTGATCCGATGGCAGGAGCCAGGAGCCAGGTGCTTTTCCTGGTCTCCCATGGGGTGCAGGGCCCAAGCACCTGGGCCATCCTCCACTGCACTCCCTGGCCACAGCAGAGAGCTGGCCTGGAAGAGGGGCAACCGGGACAGAATCCGGCGCCCCAACCGGGACCAGAACCCGGTGTGCCGGCGCCACTAGGCGGAGGATTAGCCTAGTGAGCCGCGGCGCCGGCCTGTAAAACCTAAATTTTCTGTGCAACTCCGTGTATGTGGAAGTTGGCTGCTAATGCAGCAACCTTCTGGAACCTTCCCCATGTGCAGGCTGTCAGATGACAGAGCAGAAGCCAACGCAGCCCGTGCCACTCCCTCTTCCCGCCAGTCCCGAAGTGCCCTTTGGGTATTTCTGCTTCCCTGACGTCTTAGAATCAGGGCCCGCTCCAGCGTCCTCCAGCTCTAAATGACCTCCAGGGAGCCCTTCAAACTCTGTGTCTGATACTGGATTTTAGAGCCCATTAACACCTCTTCAAGTACCTCGTTAGCTACCGCCCACAGGGGCCCTTCCAGAACATCACACACGGTGTAGGGCTGGGAACGCAGCACTGTCCTTTCTGACACCGTGAGGTGTTACCACGGAGGGACTTTACACTCGGGCTTACAGTGCGTCAAATGTCCCGCAATGAATCCAGAACAATGGGATATAAGCACCAGGGCAGAGCCTCTGCCTTCTCGCTCCACCATGTCCAAAATGAACAAGCCCAAAGTCAAGCTCCTCGTCGGCCCCAGCACAAGCATCTCCCATGTGAGAAATGTTGAGCTTGCTCTTGACTTCCGCCAACAGTCAGCTACTTTATAAGGCCGGCACAGAGAGGTGACCCTATGTCCCTCTTGCCCAGGATGGTCTCGATTTTATGCTGATTGTCCTAGCAGAACTATGAACAGTGCCTCCTTCTGCTCACAGAGGTGTCAAGGTAGTAGTTGCCCAAGTGATTTTTCCTTTTGTTTGCTTTGTTTAAATTGCCATCGAGGGGCCAGTGTTGTAGACCAGCCGGTTAAGCTGCAGCTTGCGATGCCAGTTTCCCACATGGGAAAGCTGCTTCGAGTCCGGACTGCTCGGCCTCTGACCCAGCTGCCTGCTAATGGGTTTAGGGAAAGCAGCAGCAGATGGCCCAGGCACCTGGGCCCTTGCTACCCACATGGGCGTCATTGGCCCCCGGCTTCAGCCTGGCCCAATCCCAGCCCTTGTGGCCACTCAGGGAGTAAACTAGCAGATGGAAAAATCTCCATGTGTGTGCCTGTGGTTCTCTGTGTGTGTAACTCTGCCTTTCAAATAAAGTCAATCTTTTTAAAAAATTGTAATTGAGTGCCAGTCCTGGACCTCACACAATGTCAGCCCCAGGTGGGATGGTACTGTTTGAACTGGAACTCAGCTCTCCATCGCCCTGCCAGGCCAAGCATCTTTGTGTGGGCTGAGCTCTCCCTCCCAGGAGGAAGAAACCCCTTCTTATTTGCACAAAAGCATCACCTAATTGCCTAGTCTTGAACCCTCCGTGCTGCATCTAACCAGTGAGGCTGCTTTCCTCTAATGCCCATAAGAACACAACTTATGTCAACAGTAGCCCCTGTACTGTGCAAATTACATTGTCCTAACAGCTGGTCCCTATTCCCATCCATCCCCCTGTTACTTTTGTAGTGATCGCCCTGTGCACCAGAGCTGGCCTTGTCTCTCTCTCCTATTTTCCTTAATGACTTACTGTCATCAGTTAAGATCCAGTCCAAAGTCCTGGACATGCTGTCTAAGTGTCACGGTCATTGGGCACCTGCCCTCTCTCCAGGCTCATCTCTCCCCACACACACCTTGCTTCAACAAGCCCATTTTTCAGGTTGTTGGAATGTGCCAATTTGACTGGCACTGTCACAGTCCCTTTCCGGAAGTGCTCTGTTTTCCAGGGTTGGGCCAATCATCCACACTCCTGCCCACACCTGCTAACCTCTCACACCTGCTGCTGCTGCTGACGATGATGATGGTTAAGAAGATGATGGGGGGGTGGAGGGGGGGCCGGTGCTGTGGCTCACTTGGTTAATCCTCCACCTGTGGCGCCAGCATCCCATATGGGTGCCGGGTTCTAGTCCCGGTTGCTCCTCTTCCAGGCCAGCTCTCTGCTGTGGCCCAGGAAGGCAGTGGAGGATGGCCCAAGTGCTTGGGCACCTGCACCGGCATGGGAGACCAGGAGAAGCACCTGGCTCCTGGCTTTGGATCAGCATAGTTCCGGCCGTGGTGGCCATTTGGGGAGTGAACCAACGGAAAAGGAAGACCTTTCTGTCTCTCTCTCTCTCTCACTGTCTGTAACTCTACCTGTCAAATAAATAAAATCTTAAAAAAAAAAAAAAGAAGAAGAAGAAGAAGAAGAAGATGACGGAGGGATAGGAAAAAAAATGAAGTGATGATAAGGACCACGGATAGCTCTGTAACCAACTGTGGAATGGAACGACTTTTCCTTGGCCTAAAAACAGCACCAGGACCCACAACACAAAACCGCGGGTGCTGTGTGCTCTACAGGCTGAAAAAGAGACACCAAGTATTGGACCAGAACAGGCCTTTGTCTAAATGTCTGCAGCACAAGCAGCCGAACCCCACACACAACACAAACAGGCTGGGGACGAAAGAGAGCCAGTGGGGAATGCGAGGGAGTTCTCCCACCCGCCCACGCCTGCTCCCGCTCCAAGAAGCCAAAGCAGGGGAGCCATGCTTTCCACTCTCCAGGTGGCCAACTGCTGCCTGCCCCTGCGCGGGCCAGGCACAGAGGGACACGGCAGGGGGCTTTGCCTGGCACCTGGGGTTCCCGTGACACCAGGAAGTTTGCTGGTCTGAGGATCTCGGCAGCTTCCTTCTCAAGGAGGTTGCGCCCAGGAACGAGGACCCGTCAGCCAGGAGTTCTGGAGCATACTCTGGGTTGGGGTGAGGAGCACGCCAATGAGGAGATGGGATGGAACTGGAGGGTCAGCCTCTCGCACACCGCTGCCCTCCAGCCAGACCTCACCAGGAACACACGTGGTGTGGAGTGAGTTGGGTTGATTGCTCCCAATAACAAGAGAGAATGGACATTGCGTGGAGCTGCAGGGTGGCAATGCAGGAAGGTGCTAGAAAGAACCTGTTATAGGATTTGGACTTTGCCTAAGAAATTTAAGGGTGGGGGAGCAGCACTGTGGTATGGCGGGTTAAGCCACCATCTATGATGTCAGTTTCCCATATGGATGCCGGTTCATGTCCCGGCTGCTCCACTTCCAATCCAGCTCCCTACTAATGTGCCTGGGAAAGCCTCAGAAGATGGCCCAAGTGCCTGGGCTCCTGCAACCTACATGAGAAACCCAGAAGAAACTCCTGGCTCCTGGCTTCAGCCTGGTCCAGCCCTGGCTTTTGTGGCCATTTGGGGAATGAACCAGTGATGGAAGATCTGTCACTTTCTCTCTAACTGTGCCTTTCAAATAAATACAGCATTTTTTTAGTGTTGACAGTTTTATGACTTTATCAATAGTAAAATATTTTCATGCTTCTTCAATTTTACACTAATTATAAAATTCACAGTGCTTGATTCAATTCAAATCAACAACTATCTGTGCCTACAAGAGAGAAGGAAATGAGATTCCCTCTGCTAAATTCTAATAGTAAAGAGTCAATATTGGGATTTAAAGACCTAAGTTTTCAATGTCACTGTCAATTCAAGCACACGCACATCCCCCATCAAACCACAGCACTGCCCATTGGTCTTTCCTGTAGCAGCAGAGCGCAATGAATGTGTTGAACCACATTCCCCAGCGTCAGCTTTGTCAACAAGTAAATCTGCATGGACCACAGCTTTGTCATCTTGGTCCCTGACAGCAGCAGGGACGCTGGGAGCATCTGGCTCTCTGAGTGCTGGCGGTCGGTACCTCTGATGCTGGGGTGTTTTTTTTTTGTTTTTGTTTTTTTTGTTTTTTTTTTTTTTTGACAGGCAGAGTGGACAGTGAGAGAGACAGAGAGAAAGGTCTTCCTTTTTGCCTTTGGTCCACCCTCCAATGGCCGCCGCAGCCAGCGCACCGCGCTGATCTGAAGCCAGGAGCCAGGTACTTATCCTGGTCTCCCATGGGGTGCAGGGCCCAAGCACTTGGGACATCCTCCACTGCACTACCGGGCCATAGCAGAGAGCTGGCCTGGAAGAGGGGCAACCGGGACAGAATCCGGCGCCCCGACCAGGACTAGAACCCGGTGTGCCGGCGCCGGTAGGCGGAGGATTAGCCTAGTGAGCCACGGTGCCGGCCTGATGTTGGTCTCGATGGAGAAGCTGCATGTTTCTCTTCGGCAGGTTCCACTGCTTCTCTGGCTGCTTCACCCAACCCGAATGTCTGCTCAATCAAAGGCTCCCTTTCAACACCTGCCCTTTCTTCGCCCTCTTTCCCCTGCTCTACCCAGCTAGCTTGGGCTTCCTCCTTTCTTCCCTTCACTTCTTCCTCATTTCTTTCTTTGGCCTTCAAGGCTCTACCAGCTCTTGCAGCAGCTTTGGCTGCCCAGCTGGGGGCAGATGTTCTAACCCAGCTTGGGTGCCTGTGGATTGCCCACACTCGCTGCTGTCACTCCGTCCTTGCCTTCCTCCTCTTCTCTGTCCATTTACCCCTGCCTTGACGTCCTTCTCTGTCCCGACACCGACTGCAGTCTTCCTACGACTGGACCCTTCACGGCTTCCGCTTGGGGAATGTGGACGAGGCCTTGACCCGGATCTTCCTGTCCAGACCTCTGAACTCTGGAACGACTTTGCTCTTGAGTTCTCCTACAGCCGTCGGAAGAGCTACCGTTTTCCGACGCCAGCGTCTTCTCACGTGAGAAGGTGAAGGAGGCTGAGCGTCTCCAGGCCAAGGTGTGGACTTGACCTGATGCCCCTCCGCCTTCCTCCCGACTGTATGTCCCACTACCTGAGCGCTGCTCGAAGCTGACCGTCCACACTGTTTCGTTTCCTCTTGCTTCTGCTTTCCTCTTCTGTATCGGATGACAGGTGTCTCGTTTCTTTTTTTTTTTTTAAAGATTTATTTTATTTATTTGAAAGACAGAGTTACAGAGAGAGAGAGAGAGACAGAGAGAGAGAAAGAGAGAGAAAGTCTTCCATCGCTGGTTCACTCCCACCTGATGGCCGCAACAGCCGGAGGTGCACCGGAGCCAGGAGCTTCTTCTGGGTCTCCCATGAGGGTGCAGGGGCCCAAGCACTTGGACCATCTTCTACTGCTTTCCCAGGCCACAGCAGAGAGCTGGATCGGAAGTGGAGTAGCCGGGACCCAAATCGGCACCCATATGGGATGCTGGCACTTCAGGCCAGGGCGTTAACCTGCTGTGCCACAGTGCAGGCCCCAGGCGTCTCATTTCTATAAGCTGGATCAAGATGGTCGAGCTCATGTCTCCAGTGGACATGCAAGGGACGCAGGCCTGGCAACGTATCTTCAGATGAGGGTGCTGCCAGCATCCTGTGAACTTGCTCCAGTTGAAGCTCGGCGCCTTCCTGATTCCAAGCAAATAAATAAATCTTTGAAAAAAAAAAGGGGTGGGGGGAGCGTAAGGAAGTTGGAGGTGGGGCCGGTGCCGTGGCACAGTGGGTTAATCCTCCACCTGTGGCACCAGCATCCCATATGGGCACCTGGTTCTAGTCCTGGTTGCTCCTCTTCCAGTCTAGCTCTCTGCTGTGGCCCAGGAGGGCAGTGAAGGATGGCCCAGGTCCTTGGGCCCTGCACCCGCATGGAAGACCAGGAAGAAGCACCTGGCTCCTGGCTTCGGATCAGCGCAGCTCTGGCCATTGCAGCCATCTGGGGAACGAACCAATGGAAGACCTTTCTCTCTCTCTCTCTCTCTCTCTCTCTCTCACTGTCTATAACTGTCAAATAAATTAAAAAAAAAAAAAAACTCTACCTGTCAAATAAAAAAAAAAAAAAAGCAGTTGGAGGTTGCCATGGACAGGGTACTCACAGAAGGCAGAGACAATTCTAGAACTGAGGGCAGGAGCCCTCCTCGTCCACAGCTCCCATTCCCTGTGGCCCAGCGAGGCTTGAAAATAAACGGAAAATTCCACCAACAACTCAGATGTTTTAAGTAACTTTTATGAAAGCTTATGGTTATAATTGCTTTATTTTAGTATTAGCTGTTGTCTTCATCTCTCTAATCTGCCTAATTTGTGAATTAAATTTTATCACAGGGGTGTGGGTGCAGGAACAAATTGTGTATTTAGGTTCAGTGCCGTTCCGCGTCCGAGGTTCCCACTGGTGGCATGGATGGAGCCTTCATGGACAAGAGAAAGAACTGATTCTCAGTAAATCTGAGGGATGGGGAGGCAGACCGGAGCAAGACAAAGCAGTGAGTGGTGAAGCAGCAGCCAGGTGTAGTGGGGGAGGCGGGTGCTGGGTATTTTGTGAGTGACACAGTGACCCTGTCTAAAGTGGATATGCTGAGCGCCCAGTGTGGTGGCATAGCAGGTTAAGCCGTCACTTGTGATACCAGCATCCCATATCAGACAGAGCACTCATCCAAGTCCCGGCTGCTCCACTTCCAACCCAGCTTCCTGCTAATGCACCTGGCAAAGCAGCAGAAGATGGCCCAAGTGCTTGGGCCTCTGCCATTCACACATGGGAGATCGGGATGCAGTTCCTGGCTCCTCGCTTCAGCCAGGCCCAGACCTAGCTGTTGCAACCTTTTGGGGAACAAACCAGTGGATGGAGGCTCTCTCTCTCTCTCTCTCCCTCCCTCCCTCCCTCCCATTCTCTTTCTCTCTTCCTCTTTCCCTGTTGCTCTGCCTTTCAAATAACAAATTTTTATTGAAGAATAAAGTGGGTGCGTGTGAGGTTGTTTATATCCCAAGAGCAGCTGGGCTCAGCTGGAAGCCCGAGGTGGGCTGTGCCAGCGCTGAGGCCCAGCTGTTTCTGGGAGACCCACTGGCAACAACACGGTGCTCCCCCTGTGTGGCTGCTCCAGGTCCCACACATCCACGCTGCACATTCGCTCCCTTGTCTGTGACAGTCAACTGTGCAGGGACAAGGCACCCAAGCCCCACGAGAAAGCCAGGCTTTGGAGGCCTGCCGCACGTCACCCATCAGTGACGAGGCCGCCTCACCCAGGAAAGCAGCAACACCAACAGCAGAAAGACTGCAGGCAGCCGGGTTCCTAAAGAGATGCCTCCTCCCCTCCTCCCCCAGCTCTCCTGGGCCTAGCCTTGAGAGCAGGCGAGGGCAACAGAAACACACCCCACCCTTAGCTCCCTAAAGCCACTAGACTATCAGGTTATAGGGACAGGGCGGGTGTACAAAAACAAAGCAAGTTACTGCAGACAGGGTGGCTTGAACTGGCACTGATTTTCTTTTTTAAGATTTATTTATTTATTTGAGAGGTAGAGTTACAAAGAGGCAGAGACAGAAAGAGAGGTCTTCCATCTGCTGGTTCACTCCCCAGATGGGTGCAACGGCTGGAGCTGGGCTGATCCAAAGCCAGGGACCAGGAGCTTCTTCTGGGTCTCTGATGTGGGTGCAGAGGCCCAAGGACATGAGCCATCTTTCACTGCTTTCCCAGGTCATAGCAGAGAACTGGATCGGAAGTGGAGCAGCCGGGACTCGAAACTGTGCCCACATGGGATGTGGGCATGCAGGCGGAGGCTTAGCCCACTATGCCACAGCGCCGGCCCCTTGGCACTTATTCTCTTACAGTTCTGGAGGCTGGCATCAGCAGGCTTGACGACCCTGCTGCCTCTCTCCCTGGCATCTCACCAGCTCCTTACTCGGCCCTTCCTCTGTGCACATGCTCTTAGTTACCTTAATAGAACTCCACCTCCCCGCAACCCCACTATCTCTTTAAAGACTCTGTCTCCAAACACAGTCCCATTGCGATACCGGGGCCTCACACATGAACATGGGGAAGGGGACACGACTCAGCTGTAACAAGTGTGCCCTGGGTCAGTTTCAGGAGTTGGTGCACACAAAGGGGTGACCAGGGTCTGGGACAGATCTGTCCCTTACGACCCTGAGAGGAAACCAATCCCACCAGCACCTTGAACTTGGACTTGCAGCCTCCAGAACGATGAGAAAATAAAATTTCTGCCACTTACACTGCTCCTCGTCTGTGGCATTTTTCCATGGCAGCACTGGCAAACTAGTACAGACCTTTAACTAGCAAAGAGCTTGAATCTGTGGCCAAGTAACTTCTCCTGGGGTAAAAGCTCAGGCCCAGCTGACTTCACTGGTAAAATCAACCAAACATTTACAGAAGAATTAATACTGATTCTTCACATACTCTTCCCAAAAGGGAGGAGAGGGGAAAACACCTCCTAACACCCTGTGAGGCCACTGTTACCCTGGCACCCAAACGAGACGGAAGTCACAAGAAAACTACAGACCAATCCTGAACAGAATATTTGCAAAGCACATCTAGGCCAGTGCCGTGGCTCAATAGGCTAATCCTCCGCCTTGTGGTGCCGGCACACCGCGTTCTAGTCCCGGTTGGGGTGCCGGATTCTGTCCCTGTTGCCCCTCTTCCAGGCCAGCTCTCTGCTATGGCCCGGGAGTGCAGTGGAGGATGGCCCAGGTGCTTGGGCCCTGCACCCCATGGGAGACCAGGAGAAGCACCTGGCTCCTGCCATCAGATCAGCGCGGTGCGCCGGCCACAGCGCACTGGCTGCAGTGGCCATTGGAGGGTGAACCAACGGCAAAGGAAGGCCTTTCTCTCTGTCTCTCTCTCTCACACTATCCACTCTGCCTGTCAAAAAAAAAATAGCACATCTAGAAACAGAGAAAAAGGATGGTACTCCTTGACCAAGTGGGATTTATTCCAGGAATGCAAGGCTGGTGCAACAGCCACCACTCCACTCGCGGCAGCCACCACTCCACTCGCAGCATCCACCGTATCCATGAAAATCAATGCATCTTTACCGATCATCTCAAAAGACACACGAAGACTTTTGACTCACTTCAACACCGCCTGGTGAGAAAAACCCTCGACACACCTGGAAGAGAAAGGCGGCGCCTCACCCTGGTGGGAACACCTGTGGAAACCCCACAGCTGCCATCACAATTGGGGGCCAGAGACTGAACGCTTTCCCTAGACAAGGACATCGGCTCTCGCCACCCAGGTTCAGCATCACACCGGAGGTTCAAACCAGGGCTGTGAGACAAGACAAAGCAACAAAAGGCAATCCGATCGAATAGGACGAAGTAAAAGTATCTCTGCCTTCAGAGGCGTAACCCTGCCTCCACATCCAGGCTCTTCATTGAATTAAGACGGTGACGCTGTCTTTCTCGGCAGGGGGGAACGGCCCAACTTCTCAGGGCAGGCTGCATGGCTTCCTGCTCCCTTTCCTGTGAATAAACACATCTGTCAAGGCCTCCACGCAGTCCAGGGGCTCCCTCCCATGGCGAGAACCCCGCTCACTCTGTTCCACCTGCTGAGCAGCGCTCTACTGTCCCCTGTCCTTGGGCCTCCCTTCTGGTTCTGACGCAGCCCTTGGTTACTACAACAAATTAAGTTTATTTTGGCTCTGTTCTGGAAGGTCACAATCCAAGACGGGTGAGCCCCGCGGGTTCAGCCTCTGCCAATGGCCTTCCTGCAGGTGCGGTCGTGCGGCCAGAGAAGCCTCTCTCCTTATAAAGCCCCCCTGCACTTAATCACTGGGGCTCCACCCTAACCACCTGAGCCACTCTCACCTCTTCCCATCTCTAAACACCGTAGCTGGATTAGTCACCATCCTCTTAGTGCTATTAACGTTGGACTTCCGGGCTAAAGTGGGGGACGCAAACATTCAAACCACAGCATGGGGTTGGGATCCAGCTGCTGGCGACAGCCCCCCCCCCACGCCACACACACACACACACACACACACACTCACACACTCTGTACAGCCTGGGGGCTTCCTCCAGCTGCAGGGAGAAGCACATTGCTCAGCTGTCTTCCCTTCCTGCTCCCCCACCCCCAACCCAGTGAAATCCCAACCAGCTGTCCTGACACGGCCGCCCACGAATACCAACTCTACCAGAATTCACGTCGCTGTGTCAACTGCTAAGAACCTACAATTAGGAAAGGGAGCCACAGCAGGCTGAATCCGTGCAGTGGACCTCAACCAGCAAACTACTACAGCGGGGCTAGGAAATGGTGTGCACACTCTGCTTGTTTCAACAGGGACTGTGTTCCGGGGCACATAACCAGCACCGTGGGGGAAAGGCAGCGGTGTGCTGGCACACTGCTCCAAAGACACTTCTTGTCATATATGATGATAAAAAAAAACAACTCACTTCTTCAGAACACACTAAAGAGCTCCTAAACCACTGTTCTTAATTTAAACACAGAACTTACTGTTTTTGTATTTAACTCATCTTGTGAAAATATTGGTTGAAAAATTAAAAGAGCATTTGAGGCCCCTCCAATTTTGTGCTGATTTAAGTTCCATAGGGGCCGGCCTTATGGTGTAATGGGTTAAGCCACCACCTGCAATGCTAGCCTCCCATATGGATGCTGGTTCAGATCCCAGCTGCTCCACCTCCGATCCAGCTCCCTGCTAATGCACCTGGGGAAGCAGTAAGAAATGGCCCAAGTGCTGGCACCACGGCTCACTAGGTTAATCCTCCGCCTACCGGCGCCGGCACACCGGGTTCTAGTCCCGGTTGGGGCGCCGGATTCTGTCCCGGTTGCCCCTCTTCCAGGCCAGCTCTCTGCTCTGGCCAGGGAGTGCAGTGGAGGATGGCCCAGGTGCTTGGGCCCTGCACCCCATGGGAGACCAGGAAAAGCACCTGGCTCCTGGCTCCTGCCATCGGATCAGCGCAGTGCGCCGGCTGCAGCGCGCCGGCCGCGGCGGCCATTGGAGGGTGAACCAACGGCAAAGGAAGACCTTTCTCTCTGTCTCTCTCTCTCACTATCCACTCTGCCTGTCAAAAAATAAAATAAATAAAAAAATTAAAAAAAAGAAAGAAATGGCCCAAGTGCTTGTGCCCCTGCAACCCTCATGGGAGACCTGCACGGAGTTCCTGGCTCCTGGCTTCAGCCTGGCCCACCTCTGGCAGTTGCAGCCATTTGGGGAGTGAACCAGCAAACGGAAGAGCATTCTCTGTCTCTCCCCCTCACTGTCTGTAACTCTACCTCTCAAATAAATAAAATCTTAAAGAAAAGCTACAATGTGATAGGCAGAATGGTGCAGATAAATCTTCAAAGACTGCACGAATTTCAACAAACCTTTTGCACCCAAACTCCCTTCGCCTGTAATTCCATTTTCCCCTGTGCCTTTTGAAGGAGCCTCATATAACACGAAAGCGCTACGTGTTCCATCAAAAACTGGGGGGAAAAAATCAGCGTCTGCAGAGGAAGGGGGCGTGAAGGGTCAGTATTGTTCCCTCGAAGTTGGGTTTGCACACAGACTGCGGTGAACTCAACCGTTTCTACCTAAAACCTCACGGGTGGAACCTGAGGCGCTTCGGGTACCTCCGGGGTACCTGTACTGAGCTGGGCTCCCTGGGACGGACGCCAGCAGCACCCCGCTCAGGGCATTCCAGTACCCGCACTTCCAACCCGACTTGGCCTGGGAAGGAACAATGGGGCAGAGCGCGGGGCGCAGAGGATAGACAGAGCCCCCCCCCCCCCCCGCGCGCCCCGCGCCAAGCAGTGACTGGCAGGGGACGCACCCTTTCAGCCTGGCGCCCAAGACCACATGGCGCCTATGGCCAACGGGAACACCAAATCCGCGGGTGGGAGTGCTCCCCCTTACCCCACAGCGGCCTGGTTCCTAAAAGAACTCCCCCAACCCACCCACACGCGGTCCCCAGGACGCAGGTGTAACAGGGCCTCGGAGAATCTAACAGGTTAAACGCCTGGTCGTCCCAAAGTCGTAGGGAGCACAAAGAGGGCAAGGGCCCAGAGGGCGGTGAGCTGGGCCCGGGGGTCTGCGCAGGAGCCTGGCAGGGCGGGGACCCCGAGCCGGTGCCAGCGCCTGCCCCGCCCCGCCCCGCCCGCAGCAGCGCGCGAGCCCCACAGGCCCGGGAGGGCGGCGCGGCCGGCTCTCACCGCCCCGGGGAGTGGTTCCCGCGGGCCGGCCGGGCGGGGCAGCGCGTTTAAGGCGCCGGCCGGCCCGCGCCGCCCCACTCGCGCGCCCCGCCGCAGCCGCCGCGGACATCGCGCCTCGCCATGGAGCGGCCGGCTCTGCGCGCCCTGCTCCTCGGCGCAGCCGGGCTGCTGCTCCTGCTCCTGCCCCTCTCCTCTTCCTCCTCTTCGGACGCCTGCGGGCCCTGCGAGCCGGCCGCCTGCCCGCCCCTGCCCCCGCGGGGCTGCCCGCTGGGCGAGACGCGCGACGAGTGCGGCTGCTGCCCGGTGTGCGCCCGCGGCGAGGGCGAGCCGTGCGGGGGCGGCGGCGGCGGCAGGGGGCACTGCGCGCCGGGCATGGAGTGCGTGAAGAGCCGCAAGAGGCGGAAGGGTAAAGCGGGGGCAGCAGCCGGCGGCCCGGCGGTGAGCGGCGTGTGCGTGTGCAAGAGCCGCTACCCGGTGTGCGGCAGCGACGGCACCACCTACCCCAGCGGCTGCCAGCTGCGCGCCGCCAGCCTGCGCGCCGAGAGCCGCGGGGAGAAGGCCATCAGCCAGGTCAGCAAGGGCACCTGCGAGCAAGGTGGGCACGCGCGGGGCCTCCGGCCGGCTGCTTCTTCTCCCTGGTGCTCTGCGTTCGGGCGGGCGGTGCGCGGGCCCGAGAGATGGAAGCCCGGACTTACCTCCTTGGGGAAGAGTAGGGCGAAGTTGGTGAAACCCGAGACGGGGCTTCCTGGGGGCGCTCGCTGGCTGGGTGTTGAGGGTTTCTACAATCGGATTTCCTATTTGTTAGTATTAAGGGAAAACTCGCTCGTTGCAAATGACCCATTCCCGAACGGCAACCTGGCTAGCTAGGCAAAAATAAGACGCGGACTTGGAAGAAGGCTGTTACGGCGTAGTTTGTCTTGGGAACTTTATGGCTGTTGTGTTTTTTCTTGCTTGTTCCTTTTGCGGCACTTGTCTCCAGGATGCACCGTGGAGCGGGGATGCCTCTGAGGGTGTTGGATGATTGATTTAATCCCCGACAAATCTGAGCTTGTCATAAATAGGAAAACAAGGAGAGTCCCGACTTCCAAAAAAGAAAACCAGCTTCGACTCTCATGCCTGAAATAACATTTTCCATCAGCAGTGGTTTCCAGGGAAAGGTCGAAATTCCCCGTTGGCAGCCCTTCGGCTGCTCCCAGCCAAGGTGGAAGAGGGGAGGGGGAGGCCGCTCTGAGAAGACAGAGCTGTTGCTTCTTTGCCTCATTTTCTAGATAATGATTCTTTCTTCAGAACTTTTCCCAGAAGGCCAGACCCTACGGGGTTGTGTGTCAGTTGTCTGAGAGTTCACCATTGAAAGCCTTAAATGGAGTAACTCACTGTTAACTGTTTGCAGTATCGTCGTCTTAAACTTAAAAAAAAAATAATCATGCTGCAAGTAATCTGAGCTTCTATCAAACAGCCATTCCTCCCTTTCGTCTCCCTTGTGGTTCAGTTCCATCGTGGGGCGAGAATCGCGCGCTCTAAGAATTCATTCCACATATGGCGATGTTGTTGGGGAAGTTACAAGCAGTTTTTCCCCACAGCCTGTCAGCATGAAGGGCAGACGCTGGCCTTACCAGAGTGAGAGGTTACCTTTGTGATTGTTCAGGTGGGCTTCTTCCTCGGGTAGCCCGCAGCACGTCTTATCCTTTTCCTCTCCTGCTATCCCTGTAAACGCACTGTACAGCGATAGAACAGCAAACACGGGCCCAGGCTCCCTGCTGACCGTGGCACGCCACTCCTCCCACCTCCCCAGGCTGCAAGCTCCTTGGGCGTGTGCACCTGCCTTTTCTTTCCGTTTGGGGAGGACATTAGGAGAAATAGCATCAAAAACTGGAAACCTTGACATAAATGCACCCTTCTTTTCCAACGTGGACTAAGAGGTATGGGGTTGTGTGCCCGCCACTCGTTCTAGGGGAATTCCAAGACAGCAGAAGCCAGTATGCGTCCAGCGGTGTGTGCTTTTCCACCCCAGAGACAGATGGGGAGAAGACTGGGTGCCCTAACCCTGGCTGTATCCGGACAGTGGTGGAAGCAGGCCGGACAGAATACCCTTTACTTCTGTGCCATTCTGCCCTGGGGCTTTGCGAAGATTGGGACAACACATTTTTCTGGTTTCCTCTGGCTGTTTCCCGGAAGAAGCTTGAGTTACCGTATTGAGAGGGAGGAGGCATTGGGAGTCTGGGTCAGCCTGCTTCTAGTTCTCTTGGTCTCAGCTATCGCACACTGAATGAGCAGCTAGCCGGTGTCAGCACTGTGCTTTGTGCCGTGCAGCCAGCGCACCAAGAATCAGGTCTTGCTGGTTTGTGCACTAGAGGCAGACACCCTGGAGTGAATCCCAATCCTCCCCTTCTTTGCTTTTAAAGCTCTTTTGTAAGATTTGTTCAGAAAGCAGAGTGACAGAGGGAAAGAGAGAGATCTGCTGTCCACTGACTTACTGCCCAAATGGCCAGGAACCCCATCCTGGCCTCCCACGTGGGTGGCAGGGCCCCAGACACTTGGACCGTCTTCTGCTGCTTTCCCAGGTGCATTAGCAGGGAGCTGGATTAGATGTGGAGCAGCCAGGGCTTGAACCCACATTCTGATGTGGGCTGCCGGCGTTACAAGCAGCGGCTTGGCCTGCTGTGCCCCAACACCGGCCCCAGCCCCTTCTTTCCTGGGGTCACGACTTTCTTTCTGGAGGGACATCTTGGTCTGCTTGCTGTCTGTATCTCTGGGAAGCAAGGCCAAGCCGTCCTCCCGACCATCGGTCTGCGAGATAATGAGCGAATCATCTCAGACCCTGCCACTATCCCTGAACTTTGTGCCAGTAGATCTGACGAGGTCCCTGAGCCACGGGAGCTGCAAGGGGGATTGGACCGTTGACGCAGATGAGATGGAGTGGGTACAGAGAAGCAAGGGCTCATCTGAACCTCACAGGTGGAGAACAGAGTGCTCCATTACTCCTGTTCTTGGCCCTGCTCTGTCTCCACGGCTCCTGAGAACTGAGTTCCTTGGTCGTCCCATTTTGGCCACTTTGATCCTGTTGGGTACCATCCTCTGTTCTCCCTCGGAATTCGTTTTCACTGATTCAGCCCCTTCTCTGTACCTTCGTGACCAAGTTCACGCCGCCAGCAGGCGCAGAGTCTTCACCGTATGCCGGCGTCCTGCCATTTTGACCACGTGCCTCCGGCCTCCTTGATGCTCCAGCTACAGGAGGTGTTTCCGTTCTCACTTCCACACTGGTTTCTTCCTGCCTCTGTGCCTGTGTAGACGCTGTGCCTTCGGCCTGGACCGCGTCCCCACCTCTGCACATGCCCGCCCTTTCTCCTCCCTTTGAACTCTGACCTGGCCACTTGCTCTGTGATGCACTCTGCCCCGTGATGATGTCCTTGGCCTTCAGCGCTCTGTGTGCACGTGAGCCGTGTCTGTTTGCAGGACGCACCATAGCACGGTTGCACCCAGGACTCCCTGGGTGTGAATCCTAACCGCTTGCAAACCATAGCCTTGAGCCCTTTCTGATCTCCGTGCCCATGGGTGGCCTGGCTTGTGAAATGCAGTTGTAACCACGCCCGTCCCACAGGGCTGCCCTTGAAGACTGTCCACAGGGAGCCCCTGATGAATATTAACATGCATAGTTTTTCATCATAGGAATTTTCCACAATCTTTTTTGAAGACCCCCCCCCCCACACGCATTTCAAAACTGTTTTACACCAAAATAAACTTATCTTTAAATTCCAGTTTCCACCAAATTTTTGAAGTACCCTTGTATGTCCGCAAGGCCTGTATCAGTGCCTGGTATGCTTGAGACACCAGTGGGATGAATGAATGAATGAATGAATGATGGGACCGCCGCTGCCCTCCTGTCAGGGTAAGTGGCTGGGAATAAGATGATGAGCCCCCTTCTCGTGCACTTTAGTTTGAGCTTCAGGCAGAAGCAGATACGTCCCTGTAATCCTGTGTGCTGTGATGAACAGCCACAGGGAACCGGGCTAGAGGTGGGGCGGGCAGAGCCGTGCCAAGCACCCACGCAAGGGTCCCAGCTAGGGGAGGGAGCGCGAGGCAGGGCAGGGGACAAGAACCAGTTTGGCTGTTCTAGACTAGACTGTGCTTCCTTCCAGACTCCAGGGTTGCTTTGTCCCTGGCCACTTTGTAAATATTTGTTGAGTAGACAAAGCAGTTCCCTCAAGGAAGTGCCTTCCCAGGGGATGCATGGGCGTGGACACTCCTGCCTATTGCGGTCTTTTCTTCTGCCTTCCTGAGCCTTCCTGAGCTCTGTGAGCTCTTGGGCTCCCCCCCCACCCCCGTCTTCCACTCTCCTGATGCTGATCCCAGGTGGGCACTTCCCCTAGCCCATCCCAAATTTCCACTCCCCTCACTGCCTAGGACACTGGAAACAGCTTCAGCCATCATTTAGATTCCAGAAACTCATTTTGTTGGGTGAGCTTGAAATATTTGTCCTTTGGGAAGCTCATCTTAGACTCACTTTATTTTCATCTTGTTAGCATGCTATTTAAATGCCTGTATTCTGTGATGGTCCCTCAGTGCACTTAGGGACTTCGTGGACAGTTGACACGAGGGTTCGGGAATTAAATGAAATCGTCCTATGGTCTGATTTATCTCGGGGGTGTATGAGTTGGTACAGGGCTGTGGTCACCAAGCAGGGTCACATCCTAACTGAGACGACGAGGAGGAGAAGAGTGAGTGTGGAGTCATCCGTACAGATGACAAGGGAGTGCATGTACAAGGGAGTGCTGTTCAGCCTGGAGCAAGGGGCTCCAGCCATTTGCGACAGCATAGGTGAGCCAGCAGGGCGTTAAGCCCAGAGAATTGAGCCAGGCACAGAAAGACGAATGCTGCATGCTCTCACTTATGGGTGGAATCGGGGAAAATCCCACTGGGGCTGGCGCTGGGTTAGGCCACTGATTGCAACACCTGCAGCCCATGTGAGAGTGGGGGTTTGAGTCCCGGCTGTTCTGCTTCTGATCCCGCTTCCTGCTAACGCGCCTATGAAAGCAGCAGAGCATGGCCCACGGGCTTGCGCCCTTGCCACCCACGTGGGAGACCGAGTTCCCGGCTCCCAGCTTTGGTCCCCGTCTAGCCCCAGCCATTGCAGGCATGTGTTGAAAGAACAGAACATTTCAGTGAGTTAACTCAAGTGAGCTGCTGTCCATCGTGGTGTGGCGATCAGTAGCCGTGTGCTGCTGAAGCTAGCTGGCAGAGTAGCTGTTCAGTGTTGCAGGAGACGCACCCCTTGTTAGCTGGACGCAGCCGTTCCGCGAGGTCCACATATGGAAAATGTCACGTGGTGCGCACGGTTTTTACTTGTCACATACGGGAGCCAAGCAGAGCGCTGTGAGCTGAAGCATGAGGCTGTGCCTCCTGGGGAGAGCTGGGTGGTGGTGACCATGCCCCCCCACCCCGAGCTGGGCCAGGGAGGGTGGTGGGGCAGGCAGGCCCCATTTCCCTCCAGGGAGCCAACGCGGGATTGGATCCAGGCTATGGGAAGCTGGCCCTTGGCACCCTCAGGAGTGCGGATTGCAACATGGTGGCCACAGTGAGAGCCTGGTCCCCGCCCGCGTGTCTCCAGCGCTTTGCCTCTGCCCATTGCAATGCTGTGTCTCCAGGGGCTGCTCCCGTCTCTGGCTCCCTCAGATCTGAAAGACAGAGGTCGCTTCTCCAAGGGTCTGCCCTGGCCCAATAGAAACGCTTGTAAAATTCTTCTCAGTTGCTTTTTTTGGGGTCAACGCTATGGCGTACCTGGTCAGGCCTGGCGCCAGCATCCCGTGTGGATGCGGGTTTGTGTCCCAGCTGCTCTACTTCTGATCCAGATCCCTACTAAATGCACCTTCAGAAAGCAGTGGAAGATGCTTTAAAAAAAAAAATTGCAGCCGGCGCCGCGGCTCACTAGGCTAATCCTCCACCTGCGGTGCTGGCACCCTGGGTTCTAGTCCCAGTCGGGGCACCAGATTCTGTCCCGGTCACTCCTCTTCCTGTCCAGCTCTCTGCTGTGGCCCGGGAGTGCAGTGGAGGATGGCCCAAGTCCTTGGGCCCTGCACCCCATGGGAGACCAGGAGAAGCACCTGGCTCCTGCCTTCAGATCAGTGTGGTGTGCCGGCTGCAGCGGCCATTGGGGGCTGAACCAACGGCAAAGGAAGACCTTTCTCTCTGTCTCTCTTTCTCACTGTCCACTCTGCCTGTCAAAAAAAAATTTTTGCTTTTTTGGAGCAGAGAAACTTCTAGAACAGTGAGTGAATCACAGGCTGCTTTCTTATAGCATTGCATACCTTTAATCGTGGCATTTTTTAAAAAGATTTATTTATTTATTTGAAAGAGTTACATAGAGGGAGGGGAGGGAAAGAGAAAGAGAGATAGAAAATTCTTCCATCTGCTGGTTCACTCCCCTAATGACTGCAGTGGCCCTGACTGGACCAAGCCAAAGCCAGGAGCCAGGAGCTTCTTCCAGGTCTCCCACGTGGGTGCAGGGGCCAAGCACCTGGGCCATCTTCCGCTGCTTTCCCAGGTACGTTAGGGAGCTGGGTCAGAAGTGGAGCAGCCAGGACTTGAACCGGCGCCCAGGTGGGATGCCAGTGTCGCAGGTGGTGGCCCTAGTCATGGCATTGTGGGAAAGACCTGAGGGACTGGAGCAGCTGTAGGAAAGAACTTGCCTGGAAGGAGAGGATTTCAGATGCCTTGGGAAGGAAGCCATCCCAAGCACAAGTTAGGGTTTCTGCAGAGTTAAGGAACCAGCGAGTGAAGGGGCGGGCCCCAGCCTACTGCCGTGCAGGGAGACAGAATTCAGACGCCTGGGGTTAAGTAGCCGCGGGCACACAGCCGTGGAGAACGTTCCAGTGCCCTCACGTGCTCACGGGCCAGTCAGGAGGAGGAGGGCGGGCTCTGTGACACCGCCGCCTCGCACACGGGGCAGCTCTGCGGTGGAGTGGTTCAGCTGAGCCCGCATTTCTGCACAGCCTGGAATACCCTTTGGCCTGCCCTGGAGCCACTGCAACCTAGAAGAAACTGCCTTATAAGGCTGTCTTCTGGAAAGTTCTCAGAACTCCCCCCCTCCCAGCCTTCCCGGCTCCTCCGTCTTCCGCCGTCGGATAGGATTCTCTGCTTTCTCTGCCTCAGGTCCCTGCACAGTGTCTGACCTCACAATAGGTGTTAACCGCGGGACAAGTAGCATCTTGTGTTTCTGACTGTGAAAAGGGAGACCCTGAGTTGTTGTCATGGGATCCCTAAGCCAGGGGCGGATGAGAGGGACAGAGTGGGCGCAGCAGAAGGCTTCGAAATGGAGGGAGACGGGTAAATTAACGCACCTGCTATTATTCTAGGCAATTTGAAAGGTTTCCCAGGAGTCCTGACCCTTTATGAGTGGGGAGGAGAGGGGAGGGCCAGAAATGACCAAAGGGAGTGTCCCCGTGGCCTGTCCTGGTGGGTTTTCCCCATCATTCAAGACCGCCTCCCTCTCCCCAGCAAGACCTCTGAGTAAGCAGGGAGATCGGAGAACAGAGAGAGAATGTTTCTCTCTTCACCCGCCACCCACAGTGCCAGCCCCAAGGTTAATTTCTAAGTTGATAATTTTGTCTGACCCATGCAAATGGCCCTTGGGGAAAAGAGGCTTCCCTATCCTCCCTCCTCCCATAACATCTACCTCCTGGGAACAAAGACTGCAACCACGTGCTGTGGTGAGTAATCATGATAATTGATGTCCACATACTTTGTGGTTCTTTACAGTTTACAGGTGGCTTCCGTAGCTGTCTCCTCATTTGCTACTCAACAGCCTGGGGTGACCGGCATTGTACCGCACAGGTTAAGCCACCACTTGCAATGCCAGCCTCCCATATCCGAGCACCAGTTCAAGTCCTACCTGCTCCACTTCCAGTCTGGCTCAGCCCTAGTGCAGCCGGGAAGCTTGGGCCCCAGACTCGGGTGAAGCTCCTGGCTCCTGGCTTCAGCCTGGCCCAACCCTGACTGTTATGGCCATTTGGGGAATGAAATAGCAGAGATATCTCTCTGTCTCTCCCTCTCTCTGCCTTCCAAATAAATAAAAGAAATCTAAAAAGAAAAGAAATAACTCAAGGCTGGCGCCGCGGCTCACTAGGCTAATCCTCCGCCTTGCAGCAGCACACCGGGTTCTAGTCCCGGTCGGGGCGCCGGATTCTGTCCCGGTTGCCCCTCTTCCAGGCCAGCTCTCTGCTATGGCCCGGGAGTGCAGTGAAGGATGGCCCAAGTCCTTGGGCCTTGCACCCGCATGGGAGACCAGGAGAAGCACCTGGCTCCTGCCTTCGGATCAGCACGGTGCGCCGGCCACAGCGCACTGGCTGCAGCGGCCATTGGAGGGTGAACCAAAGGCAAAGGAAGACCTTTCTCTCTGTCTCTCTCTCTCTCTCTCTCTCTCACTGTCCACTCTGCCTGTCAAAAAAAAAAAAAAAAGAAAAGAAAAGAAAAGAAAAAGAAAAAGAAAAAGAAAAGAAAAAAGAAATAACACAAAAGCTGAGAGAGGTGTTATCCCAGTTTCCGGGTAGAGATGCCGCCGGTCAGCCTGCCCCCTGCTGGCCAGCAGCTCCGGCTCTCAACATCTGTGAACACAGTCCAGGAGCTGGAGCCCTCTACGTTTTCCCTTCTATAAATCTGAAATTGCCCCCCCCAAAAAAAAAAAGTTTAAAATTTAAAACAGAAGATGAAGTAAAGAGTCAATCCCTTAGATATGAAAAACTTCAGAATCTCATCATGAAATTATTTCCCTTAGGTTTGCCTTCTGACGAGTCAACAAGGGGCCTGTTTATAAAATACACCCGTGTCTGCACAGGGCTAAAGGAGCTCTTTTGTCAGTTTGCCTCAAATCAGAGCTCTGTGCGATCACCAAGTTCATGTCAGAGTTTAATTGGCTTTGCGTGGTGCGTGCAGTGTGCCTTATCCTAAACATCACGTTACATTTAGGGAAAGAAGGTCTTTTTTTTTTTTTTTAAAGATTTATTTATTTATTTGAAAGTCAGAGTTAGAGATCTTCCACCTGCTGGTTTACTCCCCAGATGGCCGCAGTGCCCAGGCCAAAGCCAACAGCTTCACCCAGGTCTCCCACGTGGGTGCAGGGCCCAAGCACTTGGGCCATCCTTTTGCCGCTTTCCCAGGTGCATTAGCAGGGAGCTGGACGGGAAATGGAGCTCCAGGACTTGATATGGGATGCGGGCACTGCAAATGGCTGCTTAGCCCATTACACCAGAGTGCCAGCTCCGGTTTTGAGTGTCTAAAAAGGGGAGGAAAGAACCCTTCGGGCAGAGACGCGGCTGGCCGTGGCAGGGCCTCGTCCTCTCCCTGCGTGACAAGCGCCCCGAGGCACGTCATCCACGTCACCAACCATCAGCGGCGGAGTCAGGTGGTTGGAATGGGAAAGCTTCAGATCTGACATCTGCTCTGCTCTCTTCTGGCCTGACCGCAAGCCAGGAAGAAAACGCATCAGGAAATAGATCTCCTGGAGCATTTGCAAGGCTTTGAAGGCGACCACACAGAGAAGAGACTCAGAGCAGCTCCAGCCCGACCCTGCTCCGGCGGTTGGGGGGGTTGGGAGGGGGGCCTTCAGAACTTTCTGCTCGGGGAGCAGAGACCCCACAGAGCATTTCAGCAGCGGCTTCCAGGGGGTCCCTCGGGAAGCCCCGGAGCTTTGATGGAGAGAGATGCTTTAGAGGGAGCCGTGCAGCAAAGCCTCTTATTAGAGCTGTCAGCCCATCGGGGGGGGGGGGGGGAGGGGGCAGGCTGGGGCTGAGCCAGGGGCTGGAGAGACCCAGACCTGGGAGTCCCACCCTCCTCTGCTCAGGTGCGAGGGAGAAGCTGAGCCGGCCCGGTCCTGGCTTCCCTGCTGGCATTAATGCAATGCGTTTGGCTTCTCCACCCACTTCCCCCCTTCCCCAACCCTTTCTTAATTACGCAGCCTGGCTGCCAGCAAACTTATAAATGGTGAGGCCTGCTCAGTCCACTCCTCTGGCTCCATCCCCAGACTCCGGAGCCCCACCTGATGATCCCTCCTGAGACAGCAAGTGAGAGCTTGGCTGCCGCCTCTGAATGCAGCCCGCCCATTCCTCACCGCCCAGGAGAGAAGGCCGCCCCTTTTCTTGACGCTCCCTTGGGGTGCAGTTTTTGCCAATGTCTTTTTTTTTTAAACGATTCTTTCTTAGATCTCTTTCTCTTTTTATTATTATTATTATTTGACAGGCAGAGTGGACAGTGAGAGAGAGACAGAGAGAAAGGTCTTCCTTTGCCGTTGATTCACCCTCCAATGGCCACCACGGCTGGCGCACCGCGCTAATCCGATGGCAGGAGCCAGGTGCTTCTCCTGGTCTCCCATGGGGTGCGGGGCCCAAGCACTTGGGCCATCCTCCACTGCACTCCTGGGCCACAGCAGAGAGCTGGCCTGGAAGAGGGGCAACCGGGACAGAATCCGGCGCCCCGACCGGGACTAGAACCTGGTGTGCCGGCGCCACAAGGCGGAGGATTAGCCTAGTGAGCCGCGGCGCCGGCCTGCCAACGTCTTAGAACCTGAATCCCCTCAGCACACAAGCACCAAAGCCACAGCCCCTCTCAGGACAAGCCCAGGAGGTGGGGGATAGACCCACAGCCCCGTGGTAACCGTGGACTTCACTGGGCTCTGGCGCTGTCCCCACCAGTTGCCTTGAGCTTGTTGTGCTGGGTCACCCAGCTGCAGAGGCTTGGCCAGCACGTGGGAGGGAGTATGAGGGGCTTGTAACAGTTCATGGAAAGCACACCTTGCAGACAAACTCTGTGTTTTTTAGAACACCACTAGGACTTGAAGATGGCCCATGTCCTTGTGACCCTGCACCTACATGGGAGACCCAGAAGAAGCTCCTGGCTCCTGATTTGGATTGGCACAGCTGTGTCCGTTGCCTGTGTTGCCCTCTCTGAGTGAAGTGGCAGGATCGTAGTCTTGTGGGCAGATGCCCAGAAGCGTCCATCCTGCTCTGCCAGAATTCTAGGGCAGAACCGCATCTCGTAAGGTGCTGGAGGCCAGGTGCAGACTGTCTGATGGCCCACACCCTGGCTTTGCTCTTCTGTGCTTTGAGGCATGGAATATTTCCATCTTCCAACTCCATGTCACACTATTTCCTATTGCACTTTTTACATAAAGAATCATTTAAGGGGCCGGTATTGTGGCGTAATGGGTCCAGCATCTCATATGGGTGCCAGTTTGAGTCCTGGCTGCTCCACTTCCAATCCAGCTCCCTGCTAATGCGCCTGGGATAGCAGTGGGAAATGGCCCAAGTGCCTGGGCCCCTGCACCCACATGGGAGGCCCAGAAGAAACTCCTGGCTCCTGGCTTTGGCCTGGCCCAGCTCTAGATGTTGCAGCCTTGTGGAGAGTGAACCAACAAGTGGAGGACCTCTCTCTCCCTTCCTCTCTCGCCCTTCCTCTCTCTCTCTCTCTGCGACTCTGCCTTTCAAATAGATAAAACTCTTTTTTTAAAATCACCTGAATTTTTAGAGGTCACTCATTCAGTAGTCATTGGCCCATCCCCTCCCTCCCTCCTCCCCCCCCCTTTCTCTCTCTCTCTAAAGATTTGCTTATTTATTCATTTGAAAGAATTACAGAGAGAGACCCTCCATATTGGCCTGACTGAAGCCAGGAGCCAGGAGCCAGGAGCTTCTTCCGGGTCTCCCACCTGAGTGCAGGGGCCCAAGTACTTGGGCCATCTTCCACTGCTTTCCCAGGCACATTAGCAGGAGCTGGATCAGAAGTGGAGCAGCCAGGACTTGAACCGGTGCCCATATGAGATGCCAGCATCACAGGTGGCAGCTTTACCTGCCTGTGCCACAGTGCTGGTCCTGGCCCATCTCATCCCTAAATAGTGAGCCAGTATTTTATGTGAAGGACATGTTTGATAATTTTGAGAGAAAACGAGTGTAATTAGTGTCCACTGGGTACACCTCAGGTGCTATCTTTGGCTTTTAGAAATAGAAAAGTCCTGGCCGGCACTGCGGCTCACTAGGCTAATCCTCTGCCTGCGGCGCCAGTACCCCGGGTTCTAGTCCTGGTCGGGGCGCCGGATTCTGTCCTGGTTGCTCCTCTTCCAGTCCAGCTCTCTGCTGTGGCCCGGGAGTGCAGTGGAGGATGGCCCAAGTGCTTGGGCCCTGCACCCGCATGGGAGACCAGGAGAAGCACCTGGCTCCTGGCTTCGGATTGGTGCAGCGCACCAGCCATAGTGGCCATTTGGGGGGTGAACTAACAGGAGGAAAACCTTTCTCTCTCTCTCCCTCTCACTAACTCTGCCTGTCAAAAAAAAAAAAAAAAGAAAGAAAGAAAGAAAGAAAAAGAAATAGAAAAGTCTGTTGCTGCAATTTAAGCATCTCTTCTTTGGCTTACACGTGTGGCCTAAACTGAGCAGGAACTCATTGGAAAAACCATGACGTTGGGACCCAGCTCTGTGGCATTGTGGGTAAAGCCACCACCTGCAGTGCTGGCATCCCATATGGGTGCTGGTTCAAGTCCTGGCTGCTCCACTTCTGATCCAGCTCTATGCTATGACCTGGGAAAGCAGTAGAAGGTGGCCCAAGTCCTTGGGCCCCTGTTCCTGCATAGGAGACCTGGAAGAAGCTCCTGGCTCCTGGCTTTACGTCCAAAAATGGGAATTATATGGTCACTTATGACAGAGCAAAACTGGGTTAAATTATCCCTTTTAGCATTTTTTTATCTACTTAATACTATTGGTTGAACTCTTTAATTAACACACAATTATTCTTAGGTGTTTAAATTTAACTGAAAAGTGATCCCTGTTAAATATAAGAGTGGGAATTAAGAGAGGGAGGAGATGTATAATTTGGCACATGCTCAATCAGACTTGCCCCAAATGATAGAGTTAGAAACGTGTCAGGGGATTCCAATTCAATCCCAACAAGGTGGCATGTACCAACACCATCTCACTAGTCAAAGTGATCAATTTCAAGTCACAATAGATCATAATGATAGGTCTAAGGGTCAAAGGGATCACGTAAACAAGACTAGTGTCTGCTAATACTGATAGAATTAAAAAGTAGAGAATGATCCAACATGAGAAACGGGATACACAGCAGACTCATAGAATGGCAGATGTCCTAAACAGCACTCTGGCCTCAGAATCAGCCCTTAAGGCACACGGATCTGGCTGAAAAGCCCATGAGAGTATTTCAGGCATGGAAAGCCAAGACACTCTGGCAAAAAAAAAAAAAAAAAAAAAAAAAAAGGCAGAGTTACAGAGAGGCAGATAGAAAGAGAGAGGTCTTCCATCTGCTGGTTCACTTCCCAATGGCTGGAGCTGCACTGACCCAAAGCCAGGAGCTAGGAGCTTCTTCCAGATCACCCACGTGGGTTCAGGGGCCCAAGGACTTGGGCTATCCTCTACTGCTTTCCCAGGCCACAGCAGAGAGCTGGATTGGAAGTGGAGCAGCCAGGACTCGAACCGGTGCCCATATGGGATGCCGACACTGCATGCGTCAGGGTTACCCACTACGCCACAGCACCGGCCCCGGGAATTAACTGTTGCACTAACTCTTGGTCCAGTTTAGCAAACACACATGCTGTCCCTGTGTCCACTACCCTGTGACAGCCTGGTTTTGCCTTGCACCCCACAGCAGTGGGACTTCCATTCTGGAAGGCACCAGTGAGAAGTGTGCACTTCCCTGAGTTGCAGCAGAAGAGGCAGTGAGAGTCACAGGGTGCCTCCCCAGGCCTCTAAAATCCACAGGCATGAGGAGCTCAACACCTCTCCACCCTTGATTGTTAGTCGTTGGAAGCATATTTTTCTGTGCTATTTCTGGAAGAGAAAAAAAAACCTACAGAGGTGCATGTGGCCCTTGTGTACATTATAATTTTAGGATGCACTGTATGAGCTTATAAAGATTCTAAGCATGGGTACTTGCATGGTATAGAAATGGTTAACACTTTGCCTGAATTGACATTCAGGAGTGGAGACAAGTGGATCTTCTGGTCACTCAGAATTCAGTTAGCTGAATATTGATCCAAAAGAATTTTAAAAGACTCTATTTAAATACCTTGGTAAGTGCTATGAAAAAAAAAAATACACAGTAAATGCACTGTGCTCTGCCTAGTTCCTTGAAAATGTAAAAGCAAAATCTCATTTAAAAAAAAAAGATTTTGTTTCTTTGAAAGGCAGAGCTACAAAGGAGAGAGAAAGAGGTCTAATCTGCTGGGTCCCTCCCCAAAGGGCTACCATGGCCAGGGTTCCCAGGTCTCCCACGTGGGTAGCAGGGGCCCAAGTGCTTGAGCCGTCTTCCACTGCTTTCCAGGTGCGTTAGCAGGGAGTTGGATCAGAAGTGGAGCAGCCGGCTCATCTGGGATGCTGGTGTCACAGGCAGCGGCCCCGCCAACGTCTGTCCCTAAAAGCAAGATCTTAAATGGGTGTGAGGCCCTGTTGAGATGATGAGGATGCTGTCTTCCCCTTGGTCTGCACAGTTCATTGGCAGGAGTTGAGCTTTTTGTGCAGGCCAGAGTGGACTGACCGTTAAGTTTCTAGGCTGAATATGCAGAGACTTCAAAAAGTTTGTGGAAATGCATATTATGAAAAGTTATGCATGAATTTCAAAAAAATTTTGCACCAAAATAAACTTAATTCCATTCTTCCACAAATTTTTGAAGTCTCCTCATGCATTCTTTTTAGTTCACTTTATTTCAGCTTAGACAGCTTCAGAGTGTCCAGGGGATGGAAGCCAATTTGAGTTCTCTTTCACTAAAGATCTTTTCTGTTATTAAAGCCCAAGGTTATAGAAATTTGTAGAATTCAGTGACATCAAAGACACTTATTGTGAATATTTTTATTGCACCTCCTTCCATGTTTTATTGTTTACCATTCTAGTCCTTTTTCTCTGCATCTATGGCATGATTATATTGATCAAGCCACACGTGTATTTTACATGTTGTCTCTAATGTGTAACTAATATTTTCTAGATGTTTAAAATATTTTACAAGTATCATTTATAATTCTGTGTAATCACTTGAATGAGCCATAATTTAATCCAGTTTTTCTCTGTCATAAGTGACCATATAATTCCCATTTTTGGACATAGACCTTTCTGCACTGTTTCTTTTTTCTATTTATTTATTTATTTATTTTTTTGACAGAGTGGACAGTGAGAGAGAGAGACAGAGAGAAAGGTCTTCCTTTGCCGTTGGTTCACCCTCCAGTGGCTGCTGTGGCTGGCGCACTGTGGCCGGCGCACCGCGCTGATCCGAAGGCAGGAGCCAGGTGCTTATCCTGGTCTCCCATGGGGTACAGGGCCCAAGCACTTGGGCCATCCTCCACTGCACTCCCGGGCCACAGCAAAGAGCTGGCCTGGAAGAGGGGCAAGCGGGACAGAATCCGGCGCCCTACCGGGACTAGACCCCAGTGTGCCGGCGCCGCAAGGCAGAAGATTAGCCTAGTGAGCCGCGGCGCCGGGCTTCTGCACTGTTTCTTTAAAACAGATGCCAGATTACGATTGAGATATGCATGTGTCTTTAAATTTTCATGCCTACCAGTATCAGTGATTGTAGTTTAAAAATCAGCCTCATGCCTAAACTTGGGAGTAAAGCTACCCTCTTCTGAACAGTTGGGACACATTTTCCACTAAAAGCAAAAGGCCAAAAATAAAACATTGTAAAACACAAGATAAATTCTTTCTTCACTCTCCTCAGCTGTGCCTCGCACCTGCCAGTCTCCAGCAGCACAGAGACCACTGGGTGTTGAGTGGCCAGAAGTCCAGGGGTCCTGCTGGCTCCCGCGTCTGCCCGCAAGATGGCCAGGGACACCCAGTGGCCAGCTCAGGCCCTGTGGGGTTCTTCCAGCAAGAGCAGAAAGAAAGGAGCTGTTTGTTATAATGCTTTTCTTTTTTTTTATTTTTCCAGGCCCAATTTGGTTGATCAGATATTTCAAATTAATAGGAGACAAAGAGAATATTCCTTTGCACACGCTGAATTAAGAGCCTCCATAAACATCTGTATCCGTGATGGAGGAGCATGAAAGTGTTGGTGTGATGGCAGCCTCCTGTGTGGGATGTGAACAGTAAAAGCTGACTGAGCTGTGCAGGCTTTGCCCTAATGTTTTTCCGTGAAAGGGAAGAACGCTCACAACTGTTCTCTGTGGCTGCGGCTGATGGCGTGCAGCCCTCCCACTGGGCTGCAGGTTCAGTTACTCTGCCGGCCCCTGTGGTCCAGAAATACTAAGATGGCAAATTCCCAAAATAAACAGTAAATTTTATTTCTTGAAGATTTATTTATTTATTTAAAAGAGTGACAGAGAAAGGGAGAAACAGAGAGAGATCTTCCATCAGCTCGTTCACTCCACAAATGTTTGCAACAGCCAGGGCTGGGCCAGGCTGAAGCCAGGAGCCTGGACTCCCTCTGGGTCTCCCACATTGGGGGCAGGGACCCAAGTACTTGGATCAGCCTCCACTGCCTTCCCAGGAGCATTAGCAGGGAGCTGGACTGGAAGTGGAGTAGCTGGGACTCGAACCGGCACTCCAGTACAGATGCCGGCATCACAAGCAGCTCCTTAACCCACTGTACCATAGTGCCAGCCCCAAACAAGTAGTTTTAAATACTCATACTATAGTAGATTGTTGCAATTGTTCTTTTTTATCATTCGCTGCTCTTACTGTTTTCTGTGCCTAATTAGCAAATTAATATCACAGATGTAAGCATATGGGGGAAAAAACCTGTGTGACATTGGGCGCCAGCTGTCCAGGGCTGCAGGCAGCCACCGGGAGTCAGTCACAGACGAGGGGGTACCGTGCACAGCCAGCTGACTCTCCGCATCCCTTTAAACCCGAATTCTGTATGCCCCGCTGAGACCGTGGCTTGACCGCTGGGTTCATCCCAGTTTGGGGATACACGGCTACTCGGCACCTCTCAGGGGGAGCTGTGCCCTGCTCCACTCAAACTAGAGCAGGGTCTGCCTTCAGCATCTGACCGCACATGGCCTTGAGCTCTCTGGGAACTTGAGGCCGGCAGAGCCTTGCGTCTCCTCCTCCCGTCCTTGCTGCAGGGCACTCGGCGGCAGCAGAGTCCTTGTGAGACGTGCTTCCCGTTAACGCAGCGACCACTGCCGAGACGGAGAGTGGAGATGCCGCGTGAAATTCTCGGGCAAGGGTTCTCCCCACGCTTGATGGAGAGATGGGAGTGATAAGAGCACAGGACGGGTTACAGACCCCACAGCCGAGCACAGGCGGGTGCCTGCTGAGCCCTCACAGCACCCTGTGGTGTGGTGTTATCGCCACGTTGTAAACAGGCGGCCAGGAGCTCCATGTGGGTCTCACTGCCCAGGCTGAGCCCTGGTCTGTGCGGATTGAATGAAGCTGGGACAGGAGCTGGCTGCACTGGTGTGTGCACGCATGCACGTGTGTGCCCACATTTCAGCCCAAGAGAAGCTGAGAGACAGGGCCAGAACCTGCCAGAGATTAGAGGTGGGGCCAGAGTTGTGTCACAGCAGGTGAAGCTGCCGCCTCTTGCAGACACTGGTTTGAGTTCTGCTCCATTTCTGATCCAGCTCCCTGTAAATGTCCCTGGGAAGGCAGCAGATGATGGCCCAAGTACCCAGGCCCCTGCCACCCATGTGGGAAAACCGGGTGTTTTTTCTGGCTCCTGGCTTTGGCACAGCACCACCCAGCTGTTGCAGCCATTTGAGGGGTAAACCTGCAAACAGATCTCTCCCTCTCTCCCTCTCTCCCTCTCTCCCTCTCTCCCTCTCTCCCTCTCTCCCTCTCTCCCTCTCTCCCTCTCTCCCTCTCTCCCTCTCTCCCTCTCTCCCTCTCTCCCTCTCTCCCTCTCTCCCTCTCTCCCTCTCTCCCTCTCCCCCTCTCCCCTCTCTAAATCTTATTTTTTGTCTTTCATTTTTTTATTTTTTAAAGCTTTTATTTAATGAATGCAAATTTCATAGGTACAACTTTAGGAATATAGTGGTTCTTCCCTCCTGTACCCACCCTCCCACCCCCACTCCCATCCCACCTCCTACTTCCTCTCCCATCCCATTCTTCGTTAAGATTCATTTTTAATTATCTTAATATATAGAAGACCAACTCTATAGTAAGTAAAGATCTCAACAGTTTGCACCCACACAGACACAAAGTATAAAGTACTGTTTGAAGACAAGCAGTTAATTCTCATAGTACACCTCATTAAGGACAGAGGTCCTACATGGGGAGCAAGTGCACAGTGACTCCTGTTGTTGATTTAACAATTGACACTCTTATTTATGACGTCAGTGATCACCCAAGGCTCTTGTCATGAGCTGCCAAGGCTATGGAAGCCTTTTGTGACCACAGACTCCATCAGTATTTAGACAGGGCCATGAGCAAAGTGGAAGTTCTCCCCTCCCTTCAGAGAAAAGTGCCTCCTTCTTTGATGGCCCCTTCTTTCCACTGAGGTCTCACTCACAGAGATCTTTCATGTAGGATATTTTTTGCCACAGTGTCTTGGCATTCCATGCCTGAAATGCGCTCATGGGCTTTTCAGCCACACCCAAATGCCTTGAGGGCTGATTCTGATCTTAATATATTTCAAATAAAGAAAGATTTTTTTTAAATTGCACTTCCCTCAAAAATAAGTTTTTGAGCTGCTCCTTCCATTCATTTGAGGTTAGTGCATGGGTTTGTTTCCATTCCCACACACATGTCCCTTATTTTTTTAAGATTATTTTATTTTATTTTATTTGAAAGTTACAGAGAGAGGTAGAGACAGAGAGAGAGGTCTTCCATCCACTGGCTCACTCCCCAGATGGCCGCAATGGCCAGAGCTGCACTGTTCCGAAGCCAGGAGCCAGGAGCTTCCTCTGGGTCTCCGACGTGGGTGCAGGGGCCAAGGACTTGGGCCATCTTCCACTGCTTTCCCAGGCCACAGCAGAGAGCTGGATGGGAAGTGGAGCAGCTGGAACTAGAACTGGCGCCCATATGGGATGCCAGCGTTTCAGGCCAGGGCTTTAACCTGCTGTGCCACAGCGCTGGCCCCACACATGTCTCTTGTGTGTCCTGCGACCTGTGTGGTTAGCACGCTGCATGTGTAGCGTCTCCATTACCCTGATTACGGCCAGTGCGTAGACATCACGTGCCGTGCTTGTGTGGTTAAGCCGTCTGTGTGTGTCCCGTTTTGATCAAACGACCTGAGTCCCAGGTACGGGCAGCACTTGTCCAGGAGTGTGATGAATGCTTCCCACCTCCCTGTGGGTGGGTTCTCCCAGGGGTCCATGGTCCACAGAGCTCACCCTGCCCGGATGACAAACGCATTGCTTCATTTTCTGAGAAAGATGCGGACTAGCTCAGGAAGGTAGATCAGTCGCTACTTTCACGTTTTCTAAAGGCAAAAGCTGTGTCGCTGCAGAGCAAAGAACTTTGTGAAGAACGAGTTAAGTTTTCAATTTGACTGAAAATGAGCCCTCTGGGGAAATGTCACCATGGGGCATGTGTGGCTGCTGGCTCCTGGCTTTGGCCTGACCCAGTCCTGACTGTTGGGGTCACTTGGGGAAGGAACCAGTGGATGGACGACACACACTCTCTCCCCTTCCCCCCCCCTTCCTCCCCCTCTCCCTCCCTCCCTCCCCCTATCTCTCTCTCTGTCTCTGTCTCTCTTTCTAATTCTGACTTTCAAATAAGTAAATGAATATATCTTAAATACAGATGGAGAGAGTCCTGGAGATGGACTGCACAGCGGTGGGAGTGGACTTACCCTGGGGTCACTTCCCCATCAACCCACTGCAGTGGTAAACGCTGGAAGTCGAAAATTCATTGGGGCTGGCGCTGTGGCATAGCAGGTAGAGCCGCTGCCTGCAGTGCCGGCATCCCATATGGGCACCGGTTCGTGTCCTGGCTGCTCCACTTCCGATCCAGCTCTCTGCTGTGGCCTGGGAAAGCAGTAGAAGATGGCCCAAGTGCTTGGGCCCTGCACCCTCATGGGAGACCCGGAAGAAGCTCCTGGCTTCGGATCGGCACAGCTTGAGCCATTGCAGTCTTTTGAGGAGTGAACCGGCAGATGGAAGACTTCTCTCTCTTTCTGCCTCTCCTTCTCTCTCTGTGTAACTCTGACTTTCAAATAAATAAATAAATCTTTAAGAAAGAAAATTCGTTCAGTGCACCTGCCCTGATGCACGTCCAGCTCTGCACACAGCGCACTAGAGAGTGTCCGTGCCTCCTCTGGTGTTCACAGGGCTGGCTACGAGCATGGTGCACCATCACTGTCCAGCCCCACAGAAGAGGAGCTGACTGGTCATCACTAGCCCAGGGAAGACACGAATTCTTGGCCCCATGCACCAGTTCTATGGGGGTTTCACACAGTTGTGAAGTTAAAACGTTGAACTTAACACCGTTGAACTGAACACTTAAAACCAGTTAAGATGGCAAATATAGTTATGTGTTCTTGGTTTTCTTTTTAAAAATCTATTAATTTATTTGAAAGGCAGATTTACAGAGAGAGAAATCTTCCATGCACTGGTTCACTCCCCAAAGGCTGCAACAGCTAGGCCTGGGTCAGGCTGAAGCCAGAAGCCTGGAACTCCATCTGGTTCTCCCATGTAGGTGGCCGGGAGCTGGATATGAAGTAGAGCAGCCGTGGGAGGCTGGTGCTGCAGGCTACAGCTTAACTTGGCCCCAGGAGTCAGCTTTTCATCACCATGACAGAAGGCCTGAGACAGCCCATGTGTATAAACAGGAGGTTTGTTGGGCCTGGAGGTTCCTAGTGGAAGATCAGGTCCATGGGCTTGGCCTGGCCATGGTGTTCCCACTGGCAGAGGCCCAGGGTGGCAGGACTGAGTGTGCACCTCTCTCTGTGTGTCTGTCCTCACTGAGCACCAGAATTTGACCTTGGGGGCTGCACTGTGACCTCCTACACGGTGGAATCACTTTCAAAGACTCCACCTCTATACGCCATGGTTGGATCAAGTTCCGCCCTCCCAGTTGCTTGAACAGAAGACCCCAGGATACAGCCAGCATTGCTGCTCCCCTGGAGTCCATGTGCTGTGTAGCAGCCTGTGCCATTCACCAACAGTGCCTGTGAGAGCCTGGAGAAGGTTACTTGCAAAATAGGTGATGAATAAGAGAGGTCTCTGTAGTCAACAAGAGCTTGTCTAAGTTGATAGGAAAATGAGCCAAAATTATCGAGAATCAAGAGAAGCCACTGCAGATAACATGCGGTAAACATGTCAACTGTGGCTGAACCTCACCAATAGTCCCCAAAATGCAGTTGGAACCACAGTAACCTGCAGTGCAACCCACCCCCCCTCCCCCACCCCCACCCCAGCACCAGGAAATGTGTGAGACAGCCAGCACCCTCGCCCGCTGCGGCCAAGGCAAGAATTCCTCGCAGGCTTTGTCAGAGTCCTCGGGGAGGACTGACTGACATTCAGCCTTCTCTCACGCCCTTTGACCCGGCAGCCTCATTTCTGGGAACCTGTGGCACAGACACAGAGAAGTAAAACGTCAGGACGTACATAGAAGAATGTTGAGTCACAGTTCATGTAAAAAGACCCAAACATCTTGGATGTTCCTGAAATAGCTCCATGTGGGCTGTTTTCAAGCTATTGCAAGGAACGGATTTGTGTGTGTGTGTGTGTGTGTGTGTGTGAGAGAGAGAGAGAGAGGGGGATAGGGGTAGGGATAGGGATAGAGAGAGAGGGAGGGATAGGGATAGAGAGAGAGAGAGGGATAGGGATAGAGAGAGAGGGAGGGATAGGGATAGAGAGAGAGGGAGGGATAGGGATAGAGAGAGAGGGAGGGATAGGGATAGAGAGAGAGAGAGGGATAGGGACAGGGACAGGGATAGGGACAGGGATAGAGAGAGAGGGATAGGGGTAGGGACAGGGACAGGGGTAGGGATAGGGACAGGGATCGGGATCAGGACAGAGACAGGGATAGGGACAGGGATAGGGGTAGGGATAGGGATAGAGAGAGAGAGAGAGGGACAGGGATAGGGACAGGGGTAGGGGTAGGGACAGGGACAGGTATAGGGGTAGGGATAGGGATAGAGAGAGAGGGAGGGATAGGGATAGAGAGAGAGAGAGGGATAGGGATAGAGAGAGAGAGAGGGATAGGGACAGGGACAGGGATAGGGACAGGGATAGAGAGAGAGGGATAGGGGTAGGGACAGGGACAGGGGTAGGGATAGGGACAGGGATCGGGATCAGGACAGAGACAGGGATAGGGACAGGGATAGGGGTAGGGATAGGGATAGAGAGAGAGAGAGAGGGACAGGGATAGGGACAGGGGTAGGGGTAGGGACAGGGACAGGTATAGGGGTAGGGGTAGGGACAGGGATAGGGGTAGGGACAGGGATAGGGGTAGGGACAGGGACAGTGGTAGGGACAGGGATAGGGACAGGGATCAGGACAGGGACGTGACATGATACACTGATCAGCTGACCCCAGCGGGCTTCCTGACTGGGACCCATGCCCTTGGGCTGGAGCTTACGCCTGCCAACTCCACATCAGAGACTCAGAAACAAAAGTTCAAGAGACTCGTGGCCCCAGAAGAACCTTCTAGATCATTTCTCATCCTCCCACCTTAGAGATGAGAACAACTGAGGACCGGGCACAGTGTGGCGAGACCCCCAAAGCCACTCCCCCTCTCGGATCACACACAGCATCACCTCGCCGCTCCCCCCACAGTGCCCATCCTGCCTCCACGCAGGGCCTGTTGGGCGCCAAGTGTTTCTGGAAAATCCCAGGTGCAAACTCAGTTGTCAGCGTCCAAGGCCTGGAGAGGCCATGTGATTGGAGCCAGGACTGGCCTTGGACCCAGAGCTTTCATGTTCTGATCAAGGCCCAGGATTGGGGCCGGCACCATAGCTCACTTGATTAATCCTCTGCCTGCAGAGCTGGCATCCCATGTGGGTGCTGGTTCTAGTCCCGGTTGCTCCTCTTCCAGTCCAGCTCTCTGCTGTGGCCCGGGAAGGCAGTGGAGGATGGCCCGAGTGCTTGGGCCCTGCACCTGCATGGGAGACCAGGAAGAAGCTCCTGGCTTCGGATCGGCGCAGTGGCGGCTGTAGTGGCCATTTGGGGGGTGAACCAATGGAGGGAAGACCGTTCTCTCTGCCTCCCTCTCACTGTCTGTAACTCTACCTGTCAAATAAAAAAAAAATAGATAAAAAAAAAAAAAAAAAAAAAAGGCCCAGGATCAGGAACTCAGGGTGTTGATTTTTCTTTTTCTCCCATGCCAATTCCAATCAGGAGCCCTGGCACCCTCAGGAAGCGCGGGTTCTCTGCTCAGCTCCTGCTCCTGTCTGGGCTGAGGGTCACGACCCACCCTGGGCAGCAGTGGCTGCTCCTGTCCCCCGGGGGCCTGTGCACAAGGCCCAGGCATTCCTCCTGCCTGAAGCAGGTTCGCCCCACACAGCAAGGAGGAGGTGACTAATAGTGTGACTTCAGAGGGACAGCGAGTCCAGACAACTTCTGATAAACACTTAAACAGAGTCAGGAATGCTTTCATGGGGGAGGGGCAGGGAGCGGGGAATATGCGGTCTTTGGTGTGCGCAGGACGGGGAGTGGGGAGCAGTCTAAACAGCAGCTTCCTCCCTTCGAAACCCCGCAGTGTGTGTTCACAGAGGCTGTTTCTTATAGCCTGACAGCTTTCCTGCTCACACGGGGAGGGGTGGGGGGGTTCTGTGAACAATGGACCACTGCAAGATGATGACCAAGCACATTACAAAGGAGCCTGGGGACGGAGCGGGGCTGGGTCCCTGGCCCCCGGGCGGGGTGAGGGGCCAGGGATGGTTCCAGTTTTGCACTGACTGCTCACTTGCGGGCCCCAGGTGGGGACCACTTCCTGTGCTGACAGAAGGGGGAAGCTCTGCTGGGGAAGTGGGCGTTGGCTTCTGGGAGAGGAAAGGTGAGCTGGCCCGTATTTGGACAATTTTTTTAAGACTTATTTATTCAAAATGCAGAGTTACAGAGAGGAGTGACAGAGAGAGGGGTCTTCCATCCACTGGTTCACTCGCCAAATAGCTCCAAGTGGCGGGGACTGGACCAAACCAAAGCCAGAAGCCAGGAACTCCATCCATGTCTCTCATGTGGGTGACAGGGATCCAGGCGCTTGGGCCATCTTCCTCTGCTTTCCCAGGTGCATTAGCAGGGAGCCAGATTGGAAGTGGAGCAGCCGGGACTTGAACCCACACGGATGCCGTCATCACTGACAGCGGCTTAGCCTGCTGTGCCACAGCAGTGATCTTTGATATACCCTTTGGGTGTCTGAAATCAAAAGGCTTTTGAATCTGTCAGCTTCGTTTATTCCAGCCCTTGCCCCTGGAGCCTGGAGCCCTGGTGCCCATGTGAGCAGAACGCAGTGTGGACCATCCGTTCCTTCCTCAGCATCTTCCACAGGTGGAGGGCCCATCTCATTTTGAAAACAGGCCTACCGGCGCCGCGGCTCACTAGGCTAATCCTCTGCCTTGCGGCACCGGCACACCGGGTTCTAGTCCCAGTCAGGGTGCCGGATTCTGTCCCGGTTGCCCCTCTTCCAGGCCAGCTCTCTGCTGTGGCCTGGGAGTGCAGTGGAGGATGGCCCAGGTGCTTGGGCCCTGCACCCCATGGGAGACCAGGATAAGTACCTGGCTCCTGCCATCAGATCAGCGCAGTGCACCGGCCGCGGTGGCCATTGGAGGGTGAGCCAACGGCAAAGGAAGACCTTTCTCTCTGTCTCTCTCACTGTCCACTGTGCCTGTCAAAAAAAAAAAAAAACAAAAAACAAAAAAAAAAAACCATAGGCCATGCTGTTTCAGACATTTCCTTGTTTTCTGAGATAAAGTACATTACTTAGTGTTTTTTTTTTTTTTAAGATTTTTTTATTTAACTGAGAGGTAGAGTCACAGTGAGAGAGAAAGGTCTTCCATCTGCTGGTTCACTCTCCGAACAGCTGCAATAGCCGGAGCTGGGCCGATCCAAAGCCAGGAGTTTCTTCCAGGTCTCCCGTGAAGATGCAGGGGCCCAAGGACTTGGGCCATCTTCCACTGCTTTCTCAGGCCATAGCAGAGAGATGGATCGGGAGTGGAACAGCCAGGACTCGAACCGGTACCCCTATGGGACGCCAGCACTGCTGGTGGAGGATTAACCCACTGTGCCACAGTGCCGGCCCCATGTGTGTTACTTTGAAAATGTGGTCTTCAGGGGCCCGTGTTGTAGCACAGCAGGCCAAGCCACGGCCTTGCAATGCAGCATCCCGTATGGGCACCGGTTCAGGTCCCAGCTGCTCCACTTCCAATGCAGCTTTCTGCTGATGTGCGTGGGAAAGCAGCAGAAGATGGCGCAAGTGCTTGGGCCCCTGTGCCCATGTGGGGGACCTGATAGAGTTCCAGACTCCTGGCTTCAGCTTGGCCCAGCCTTGGCCACTGTGGCCATTTGGTGAGTGAACCAGGGGATGGGAGATAGCTATTGCGCCTCTCTCTCTCTCTCTCGCTCGCTCACTCTGTTGCTCTCGCTGTCTCTCTGTGTGTGTGTCTCTCTCTCTGTGTCCCCCCCCCATTCCCGTGACACTGGCTGTCAGATAATAAATGAATCTTCATAAAACATGTAGTCTCCAGAAGGCACATTCATTCGCTTGCTACTTCTTCCCCATACTTACTCCAGCCCTGCCACCTTCAGGAAGCCCACCCAGGTTCCTTGCTCAGCTCCTGCTTGTAGCTGGGTGACGGTGGGTACTCCCAGCACCCAGTGGCTTCTGCACAAGGTCCAGACATTGGTTGGTTCATTCATCCATCCATTCATTCCTCCAAGTGCCCAGCAAGCCTTGAGGTAGGATCTGTGTGGATGGCAAGGGCTATGTCAATGGCCAGTACCCAGAAAACTGGGAGTTGCGGTCAAGGTGAAAGTTCTGGAGTCAGCCCCAGCCTGGAACCCTGGCCCTGCTGCCGCTGAGCTGGGTGGCTCTGTGCAAGCTGCTGAAGCCCTGAGAGCGTCCAGCTCCTCATCTGTGAGATGGGCTCCTTAGGGTGGCCGCTCACAGGATGCCCGTGAGGAGTGCACTCAGTGATGGACAAGCCAGCGTTGTCTGCAGGCAGTGTGGTTCCATACTCCTGCTGGGACCAGGGCAGTGGCCATCTGTACGACCAGCAGTCACCACGAAAGAGGACGGTAGCCCGAGGGGGAGCGGAGCAATGCGGTTACGTGTCTGGGAAGATTTCACACAGAACTTGACTTAGGAAACGTCTTCCCCTTGAACTCTGTTCCTTGTTTTGAATTCCATCGTTTCGGAGAAATTGGGGAATTCCCTTTGCATTTTGTTGTCTCTCACATTCCCGAAGACCAAAGCTTCGGTCTGGAATTCAGCCGGGGTTTCTGGCCTCCCCTTTGCATGGCCTTGGAGTGCCAGGGTAATTATTCTGTCAATTATTTGACTTTTGAAAAATGCGCCTACCTTGGAAAACTTCTACCAAGGAGGACCATGTTAATGTGTAACAAGGAGATAAGCCAGACTCTGCTCCGTTTTCTCCCGTGACTGTTCAGCTGGCAAACTGGAAGGGTTCCAGTTACGTCTCACCCAGCAGTGCTGAAAGATGGGAGAGGAAGGACTTTCACTAATGGAGTACAGCAGGATGTGAAATTCAGCAGCTCGGGGCACTGAATAACCTGCAGCTTGTAGGAAGGAGATCACGAGACAGTGTCGGCCTCGCTTGGAGAAATAATGGGGATCAACAGAAAGAGGGCAGCGAAGAACGGTGTGCTGAGCCGGGTAGAGCCGCGCTGCTTCGGCAGGTGGAACGCGCGATCGCCCCGTGCATGGACCGCAAGGTGTTTTTCCTCACCCGACCTGGAAAGCGTGCCTTGCACCTGCTGGGGGACCGCACTGAGCAACAGTGGCAGGAGGCATTGAGTTGGGCTGGGAGGACCAGCAGCCCCGTGGGCAGGAGCTGGCGGTGGGCAGGGCTGGGCTGTGGAGCTGGGCCTCTCGGGCCCCTGAAAAGCTCTGTTGGGAAATCTCCATGTGACCCTCCGAGTGCATTTCTGAAATGCCTGACCGCTCCCGGCTCCGGATTAGCCAGTGTTCCACGACCCAGTGTGCATTTAAATCAGAGATCAAAGGAACATGGAAAATTTTTCTGAACTCTAAACCCTCGAGGGAGTGGGAAATGCGTTTCTCTGTCACTGGCCCCATCAAGGTTGAGGGTGTTTTGTGAGAGAGGAGGAAAGGAAGTCGCTAATTAGGAATGCAGCTCTTAGATAAGATTCAGAGCTGAAAGGACCCGTGTTGGATGTTCATATGCTGAACATGTCCCGCATAGACTGGGTTTTAGTCCCAGCTCATTGCTTTTCCAGCTTCCTGCCAATGCACACACCCTGAGAGACAGCGCTGATGGTTGAATCCCTGCCGCGCACCTAGGAGACCTGGGTTGAGTTCCTGGCTCTTGACTGCCATATGGTGTTAGCCCAGGTGTATCTCACTGTCCCTCTTGCTCTCTCACACTCTCTCGGCCTCTCAAATAATAATAAAATAATTTAGGAACTGTGTTAAAGACAAGGAAGAGGAAGCTGGAAGCAAACGTTGGACTTTTGCTAATTTTCCATCAGCCACGAGTAGTTCACCTGGATACTAGCTAATGGATTTGTTGAAGAATTAGGGGGGAAATATTTATTTATGTAATTTATTTGAAAGGCGGAGAGTCAAAGAGAGGTCTCTTGCACTGCTTCAGTCCCCCAAATCCCTGCAACACCCAGGGCTGGGCCAGGCCAAAGCTGAAAGCTAGAAATTGAATCCATGTCTCCCAGATGGGAGCAGGCCCCCAAGTACTTGAACCATCACCTGCTGCCCCTCAGAGTGCTCAGTAGCAGGTAGCTGGAAGCTGGGACTCGAACCCAGACCCTCCAACACGGGTGCGGTGCCAAACACTCACCCTAAGCAAGAATCTCGGATCTCCCATGGGCTCACATGGGATAGTAGCCAGGAGTCTGGGTTCTGGAATCACCCAGCCTAGTTTTTCATCGGGTCCTGCCACGTATAAACTTTGCAACTTTGGGTAAGTTACTCAGCCTGTCTCTGCGCGAGTTTTGCCCTCTGTGAAGTGGGAGACAGCACCCAGCTGCCAGGGCTGTTGAGAGGATCAAATCTGCTAGGGCTGAGTGGGCAGGTGCGCAGTCAGGGAGTGGGGTGAGTGGGAGGAAGCAGCAGGACAGGACCACGGAATGTAGTAGTGGGGAGGAACCATGCAAGTCGCCGGTCCAGCTCCCGCTTTGCCAGGCACACGTGTCCTCCAGCATTTTAATCGCTTAGGAATCTAGATAACATCGGCCGCTTATTAAGCACTTGCTGTATGCCAACAACACAGGAAGCCCTGTGCGTGCCTCACAGCAGTCCCAGAGGCTCAAGCACAGCTGTTACCCCATTTTATAGATGAGAAAGCTGAGGCTGAACCGTTAACGGAATCTACCCAACAGCCCAGAGCTGTCTGAATCCGGAGATGACTCGAGCATCATGGCAATGCCTTTCCCTGTGTCTTTGTTTCGTGCCTGAGGACTGAAACAGGTGTGAGAATTCAGCTGCAGGCCGCGCCCCAGCCTCTGCGTTGGACTTGTGGTGCCGGCGGAAGTGCTGCCAGCGATCTGACTGGTGAAAACGTGCTTGCAAAGAGGCCTGCCCTGCTGTGGCCTGTGCTCTCACAAGCAAACGCATGGGGTTCCTGAACACGGGCCTCATCCCGCCGCCCGCCCCCCAAGCAGTCCAGGGCACCGTGGTTTTGAAACATGCTTTCCTCCTGCTTTTCTCAAATAAATAGTTTTCCAGGACCATGAGGTTAGCTGTTTAAAAGAAACAATAAGTAATTTTAAGCATACCTTGGGAGGGGGCCAGTGCCGTGACTCACTTGGTTAATCCTCCCCCTACGGTGCCAGCATCCCATATGGGTGCTGGTTCTAGTCCCGGCTGCTCCTCTTCCAGTCCAGCTCTCTGCTGTGGCCCGGGAAGGCAGTGGAGGATGGCCCAAGTGCTTGGGCCCTGCACCTGCATGGGAGACCAGGAGGAAGCACCTGGCTCCTGGCTTCAGATTGGCGCAGCGCCGGCCGTAGCGGCCATGTGGGGAGTGAACCAACGGAAGGAAGACCTTTCTCTCTCTCTCTCTCTCTCTCTCTCTCTCACTGTCTATAACTCTACCTGTCAAATAAAAAAATACCTTGGGAAGGGCCGGCATCATGGTGCTTGGGGTATCAGGTGCTGGTTCCAGCCCTGGCTGCTCCACTTCCAATCCAGGCCCCTGCTAATGAGCCTGGGAAAGCAGCAGAAGATGGCCCAAGTGCTTGGGCCCCTGCCACCCACATGAGAGACCCAGATGGAGTTCGGGCTCCTGGCTTTAGCCTGGCCCAGCCCCAGCTGTCGATATCTTTCTCTCTCTATTTGTGTGTGTGTGTGTGTGTGTGTAACTCTGCCTTTCAAAGTTCCTCAGGAATAATGCATCCTCTGATTGTGTCAATCGCAAGTGTGATTACAACGAAGGCTCGATCCCAACAGGTCTCGGCTGCCGCTCGGCTGCTGTGTAGGGAAGTCTGTTTGCTGCTGGACGTCTGACTGCTGACAGACGTCACGGATGTGTGGTGTGTCTCATCCGGGCTTCTCATCCTCGGGCACAGCCCCCTGCAAACGTGGAAGGAAGTTACCCGGAGTCTCCCCACCCCGGGCCCCCCTGTTGGCCCACGTCACCTTCTCTGTTGGTTTTCAGACCTGGCACCATCCTATACTGGGTCACTTCCGCCCTTGACTAGCGCTGCAGGAGGGGTCAGATTGTTGCAGACCACAGGTGGAGCTGTGCACCCCCCCCCCCGCCCCTGCCCCATGCAGGCCAAGATGGCCGCTTCACCTCGCTGGTGTCGGGCAGGCACTGAGGTTATACAGGAAAGGGAGGGTGACAGACGGGAGAACTTCCAGAAGCTGCCTCGGGGTGGCCCATGGAGGAAGCTTCAGGGCACTGCTGCCGTTGGCATTTTTGGGGAGAATTCCCCATCATAGGGATTTTAATGAGGTTGGTTGGTGGGGCCCTTGCTGTGTGGTGTAGTGGGTTAAACTGCTGCCTGCAGTGCCGGTGTCCCGTATGGGCACTGGTTCAATTCCCGGCTGCTCCACTTGAAATCCAGATCCATGCTTATGGCCTGGGAAAGCAGCAGAAGATGGCTCAAGTGCTTAGGCCCCTGCACCCATGTGGGAGACCCAAGTGAAGCTCCTGGCTCTGGCCTGGCCCAGCCCCAGCTCTTGCAGCCACTTTTGGGAGTGAACCAGTGGATAGAAGATCTCTCTCTGTGTCTCTTCTTCCCTCTCGGTAACTGTTTCAGATAAATAAATAAATCTTAAAAAAAATGAGATCAGCTATACACTGGATGTTTATGTCCCTCCAAAGTTCATGGGTGGGGGCCCCAGTGGGAGGTACTTGCGGGAAGGTAGGGCCTTCAGGAGGGACTCGGTCACGAGGGTAGAGACCTCACGAAGGGGAAGAGGGCCCGGATGAGACACGAGGGCGGTGGTCTCTCTCTGGGCCCTCCCCAGAGCCCGGCCGTGCCGGATTCCCAGCCTTGAGAATGTGAGAAAGGCTCTCCTGGTGGTCAGTACCCACCCAGCCTGTCAGACTTGGTCATGGCAGCCCCGTCAACAGAAGCCGAGATGTTTGCACACCCTTCCTGCATCCTCCAGGAACAGCCCAGTCTTGAAGAGACGGTCCGGCTGGGCGTGGGGGTAGTCAGTCGGAGCTGCACCTGCCGACCGTGCTCATCTGCCTTGTGCGGTCCGTTTTCCCAGATGGGAAAATCACCTGGCCCGTATTTTTGCTCCTTGTCTGATTCTGCTCAGCGTTCTTCCCACTGCGGTGTTGACCTCTTCTCTCCCTTAAAGGCATCTGGTTATTTTCTGAAATGTCTCGCTTCAGGGAGGCTGGGTGTGATGTCTGTGGTTTCACAGTAACCTTGCAGGAATCTCATTAGGAAAGCACTTTAATGTGTTACTTGGCCACCAGCTGCCTGGCGTACTCTAGTTCATTAGTTAGGAAACTCCCCACGCTTGGAGCCGCGGCCGTTCCTCTGTGTCTGGGGATGCTTTGATCGCTCCCGCGTGGGCCACCATTGATTTTCATGCTTTTGGGGGAGGGGAGGCATTCTCAGTCTGGCAAAGTGCAAATAGCATTGATTAAGAAAGCGATGAGCAATTACTCGGACAAGAAGTACACTCCCGTCGTGTTATTCCTTGGCATCTCCTGCTCCCACGAAGACGGAGCCGGGGTGAGGATTGGGTCTCTCCCCTCCCCCCACGCCCGGGAGGGCATGAGGTGGGTTGAGCGACCTCTCCCCAGACCCCAGCTGACCGTGCGATCAGACTAATGAGGGTGGACTTGTCAAAGCCGTCTTCACTGGGCCGTGAGTAAATGGATTCAGATCTGCTTTGCGGGTTTTTCATTTTCAACTTCGAATTTGCACACCATCAAATTCCTTCAAAGCCGTGGTGTGTGCAGAAGGTCTGAGTGATGGGGGTGCATCTTTGTGAGGGAAGATGCCTTGTAGCAAAGCGCCAGGCTTCGAGATGAGACCTGTCCAGGGTCCGAGCGTGTGGGCGTCGCCACAGGACACTGTTCTGTCCTTGAGTTCCAGCCCGATTCCCTGTCCCAGCTCAAAGTGCAACTCTACCATGAGGGCATCTGGTGCGTCCGAGGTCGGATACACCAGATGAGGCACAGGTGCTGTGCCTTCGTTTTTGCGCATTGTATTTTTTCTTGGCATTGACGGACTTAAAGAAACAGCAGTCTGAGAAGGTGCTAGTAGAGTGGCAGAAATTGGACAGAAGGCAACAGGTACTGTAGAGGAAAGACCCACCTGCACTTGAAGAGACCCCAGCGGGGCCCTGGCGTGTGGCACAGTGGTTAAGTCACCACTTGGGACACTATATCTCCTTAGTGCCTCTGACTCCAGCTTCCTGCCAGTACACGCCCTGGAAGGCAGCAGGTGATGGGTCAAGTACTTGGGTCCCTGCCACCCCCATGGGAAACCCGAATTGTGTTTCCCAGCTTTGGCCTGCCCCAGTCCCAGATGTCACAGGTGTTTGGGAAGTGAACCAGCAAATGAATGTGTTCTCTTGGTCTTAGTGTGCCTGTCTCTCTCCTAAAGTGCAAGTAAGTAAAAGATTGCCAGAGAGAGGGAGGGAGGGAGGGAGGGAGGGCAGGAGCAGGTGGAGGAATGCATGGCCACGATGAGGACAGGGACACCGAGGTTGCCACGTTCCTGAGCGAGCAGCAGATGCAACCCCGGCTGGCTTTTCATTGCCGCGGAGGCAGAGGAGAGGGAGAGGCAGGAGGAAGTCCCAGCCCTTCGTTCCACTGCTATCAACGCAGAACCACAGCCTGGGGAAGCTACAAAGAAGAGGTCGAGTTAGGCTCACGGTTCTGGTCCCAGGTCGAGGGCCACGTGTGGTCCCGGCTTCTCGCTGGCAGAGACAACGAGATATCTGTGAGGGGCTTCCTGCCCTGGGCTCAGTACAGATCTGTTCCCGGGATAACTCATGAACCTGTTATGCTCCTTACTGCACCACCGGGTCAGCCCACCCATGAGGGCAGAGCCTGATGGCCCCTGAGAGGTCCTACCTGCTCCAACCTCTCGGTGTCTCCCGGAGGGGACCCACAGCAGGGGGTGGGCACTAGGGGCTGACCTCATGCTGGGTCAGTGGGAAGCAGGGGTCAATTTGGGGATGTGCTCAGACCAGGACCGGTCCTCAGTACCCAAGAAGAAAGACATCTAAGTCCTCCCAAGCAGACCACTGCCTCTCCTTACACGTGGAGAACTCTGCTGGTTGGATGGGACATATGCATGCTGGAGTGACTACATGGGGCAGAGCGTTGGGTTGAGAATCTGCTTTCTAAAGGCCACAGCAGGAGGAGAATTCTCTGCAAACATCAAATGTGTTAGCTTTCGCTGCTATAACAAAATACCTGACACAGGTCCTGAGGAAGAAGGAGGTTAGGTTCCCTCTGGCTCAGGCTTTGTAGATTGACAATCTGAGATCTGTGAGCCCCACTGGCAGAGCCCCAAGGTGTCACCAGGCACCAGCAAGTGCACTAGTCTGTGTGTGTGTCCTTTTAAAGCCACCAGGACTTGGGCATGGGGGTCGTGCCCTGATGACCTCATCGGGTCTAAGAGCTTCCTGAAGGCTGCACCTCAAAGCTCCGTGATGGGATTGAGCTTCCACTCTCTGAGTACTGTGAACTTACGACTCAGGCTTAAAGTTCTGCATGGGTTCAGAGGCCACATATTCAAACCATAGCCACAAGCCAGTGTTTTCATACCGCAGATGTATCAAAACAGTGCCATCGGTGAGACCTGGAGTATGGCATTGAAGGCCATCACTTTGGGCCACGATCTACTTGTTGTGCACCTTTAAAAAAAAAAAAAAAGATTTATCTATTTGAAAGGGAGAGTTAGAAAGATCTTACATCCACTGTTTCACTCCCCAGAGGGCCACAAGGTAGTCTGAAGCCAGAAGCCAGGAGCTTCTTCCAGGTCACCCACGTGGGTACAGGGGTCCAAGGACTTGGGCCATCCTCTACTGCTTTCCTAGGTGCATTAGCAGAGAGCTGGATCAGAAGTGGAGCAGCCAGGACTTGAACCGGTGTCCATATGGAATGGTGGCATCACATATGCCACCGCGCCAACCCTGGAATGGCCCGTATTACTTAGCAGTCCTATTTCTCTAAATGTTTCATCTGAGACATTGAAATGGTGTGTGCTCTGACCCACAAGACTTACCACATTTGTTTTTTCAGCACCAATTTGTCTTCATTAAACAGGGAAGCGCTCTGGGGATTCCTTGTGTTCCGTGCTCATGGCCTCTCTTGGTGGTTTGGGAGCCGGCTTGGGTTGTCTTAGATGTTCAGAAGGAAGCCGAGGCTTGCTTATTCAGCTTTTGCCTTGACATTCTGCACCTTCGATTTGAGAAGGGTGACGGCTCAGGCCTGCAGTGAGCGGCCGAGAATGGTCCAGCATTGGCAGGGGGGTGGGGGGGTGCTCAGCTGGTTTAACTAGAGGGGACAGCAGAGGCGTGCTGGGGCTGCCCGCTTCCCCCCCCAGACTGATCTGTGTAAACGGTTTGCACTCTTTGCCGTCCCCTGAGGGTGTTCAGCGGAAACTTTTTCCGACTTGTTAGCCATGGTGCAAATGCGTAGATAAGCAGAGTTGGTGTTAACCGGCATAGTCGGTTGGACTATTTATTTAGTTATTGGAATTAAAAGTGTGAGTTTATTTTGGCATAAAAATTTTGAATTCTGTGTTTTTAAATTTTTTAAGGTAAACAGATTTCATGCATTTCAAATATACAGATTTTGGAGCCTAGTACTACTTCCTACCCGTGCTCCCACCCCTCCTCCTACCTTTCCCATTCCTTCCTTGAGTTTTTACAGTGATCCACTCTATTTTATATTCATAAGATTAACCCTACAGTAAGTAAAGAATTCAACAAATAGTAAGAAGAAAAAAACCTACTGTTCCTAAACCGTAGAGACAAGGGCTGTAAACAGTCATCGAATTTTGGCCGGCGCCGTGGCTCACTAGGCTAATCCTCTGCCTTGCGGCACTGGCACACCAGGTTCTAGTCCCGGTCGGGGCGCTGGATTCTGTCCCGGTTGCCCCTCTTCCAGGCCAGCTCTCTGCTGTGGCCAGGGAGTGCAGTGGAGGATGGCCCAAGTGCTTGGGCCCTGCACCCCATGGGAGACCAGGAAAAGCACCTGGCTCCTGCCTTCGGATCAGCGCGATGTGCCAGCCGTGCCGGCCATTGGAGGGTGAACCAACGGCAAAGGAAGACCTTTCTCTCTGTCTCTCTCTTTCAGTATCCACTCTGCCTGTCAAAAAAAAAAAAAAAAAAAAAAAAAAAAAAAAAAAAGTCATCGAATTTCAAAACGTCCATTTCACTCATACATACCACATTCTTTGGTACTCTTTGAGTTACCACGGATCAGGGAAAACATATGATATCTTTTTGGGACTGGCTTATTTCACGAAGTATAGTAGTTTCTAATTGCATCAGTTTTGTTCCAAAAAGCAGAAACTCCTTCTTTTTTATGGCTGAGTAGTACTCCGTGTATGTGTGTGTGTGTGTGTGTGTGTGTGTGTGTGTGTGTCAGTCAATAGCTTTATCCAGTCAACAGCGGATGGACATCTGGGGTGATTCCATGTCTTAGCTGTTGTGAATTGAGTGCTGTAAACAAGGGGGTACAGATGGCTCTTCCGTGTGCTGGTTTCACTTTGGGTGAATTCCCAGGAGTGGGGTTCCAATCAAACTCTTTTTAGTCGGGAGGTGAGGAGTCAAGATACAGGACAGAGAAGAAGCTGTGTCCAGTGTGCAATGAGTGCTTCTTTGGTTTAGTTCCCATTTAAACTAGCGTCCTCTTTATAAAATTACTTTCCTAATAGGACAGCATGATGTGTGAGCCCAGTCTACAAGTTGAGGGGAGAAGGCCGCACTCGGGGAGAATGTGTAGAAAAAAAGAGGGAAAGTCACCTGAGATTCCCACAGGAACCCAGAGAGAGCTGGGACTCAGGGCTCCTGCCGAGGAGCCCAGTGATCGTTGTGTTGTGTGGGGCCAGGAACAGCCTGGCAAGGTAGAAATCAGACGTCGGGGGCTGACATTGTGGTATAGCTGGTTAAGCCACCACCTGCAATACCAGCCTCCCGTATGAGCACCAGTTCGAGTGCCGGCTGCTCCACCTCCAGTCCAGCTCCCTGCTAATGCACCTGCGAAAGCAGTAGAAGATGGCCCAAGTGCTTGGGCCCCTGCACCCACATGGGAGACCCGGATGAAGCTCCTGGCTCCTGGCTTCAGCCTGGCCCAGTACAGCCACTTGGGAAGTGAACTGGCAGATGGGAGATCTCTCTCCCTCCCTCCCTCCCTCCTCCCTCCCTCCTCCCTCCCTCTCTCCCTTTCTCTCTCCCTCTCCCTCTCCCTCTCCCTCTCCTTCCCCTTCCCCTTCCCTCCCACCCTCCCTCCCTCTAACTCTGCCCTTTCAAATACATAAAGAAAGAGAACATCTCAGCCACCTGTACAGCAGTGCAGCATCTGTGTGTGACCTGCCCACATCCTCCTGTGCACTCCACGCATCGCCAGCTTTCCGCTAGGACCCAGTACAACACGACTGCCACAGAACTGGTGGCCGACCTGTGGCCCCAGGGCCTGACGACGAGAAACAGGGTCTGTCCATGCTCAGTACAGGTGTACTGTTCTCCTGAGTGTTTTCCATCCGTGTTGGGTCTGCCGGTGCAGAACCCGGGCATCCCCAGGCTGCTGGAATTGGTAGTTGAAATTGCTGCCCACCGTGGCTCACGCGGGTCTCCACCCAGCTGCTGTCTGATTTTTTCTCCTGTCTGCATTCTTCTCTCTGTTCCTTCCAGCCCCACCAACGGCCCAAGGCCCCAGATGGGCAGACTTCCTCTCTCAGGAGTTTCCTCACCGCGCAAGTCAGGTTTGATTCTGCCTAGGAATAGCACTAGGGCTGGTCATAAGGGCTCCCCCGTCCTCACCCTTGGAAGCCCAGGGTCAGCTGGCTGAGCCAGCCCAGCCAAGGTCACCATGCCGGGGGCCCTCCCTGATGTCTGGGTCAGGGGCTCAGAGCGTTTTTCTAGGCTCGGCCCAGAAGAGTTCCTTGCAGCCTGGGCAGTTCTCAAATGTTCTGCCCCTAGAATCGGGTCAGGGCAGCATCACCCAGTTAGCGTTCTGTGTGAAAAGGCGGCAGATGGGGAGTGACTGTGGGGACGACCTGTCCCAGCTGGATGGACGCAGAGAGCTGTAGCATCTACATTCAGACTCCGGCCAGCTCGCTCTCCTAGTGCTTCCGCAGCGCCTGGTGTCCTCCCGCCTCTCCCCTCCGTGTCCTGCCGCAGGACAGTGAGCACCCAGCCTCCCTGCGGCCCCCTCCCATCCTGCAGAATTTCTTACCACCTTTCTGTGCAAAGCCCTGTGGCAGTTTTGCTGTGCACATGGGGGCCCTGCAGGAAGTTTGTGGAAAGCGGAACTCAAAGGAACGCCTACTCCGGTGCAGAAAACACTGAGTCCATGCATAGTTTTGCATCAGAGGCATTTCCCAGGGACCCACCGAAGACCCTCCTGCACGCTCGCCTCTCTGCTGCCCTGCCGCGCTGCTGGGCCCACGTGACCTGCGGCCAGCCCTCGCTACCTGGCTGCCACGGCTCTGCAGCTGTCCAGACCTGCACGCCCCTGTTCACTGCAGCACTGCTCACAGCAGCCAGGTTACAGTCAGCCCAGGTGTCTGCCCACAGAGGAACAGGTAGAGAGGATGTCACACATGCGTGATGGAGTGGTAGAGAAAGCACCAGCACCGGTGGAGCTGGAGGACTCGGTGCTACCGATGGAGCTGGAGGACTCGGTGCTACCGATGGAGCTGGAGGACTTGGTGCTACCGGTGGAGCTGGAGGACTCGGTGCTAAACGCAGTAGGGCAGACGCGTGGGCAGAGCAGCCTGCTCTCACTCCCAGGTGGGAGCTGGAGCCATCAACCCCAAGAGGCAGAGAGGAGAGTGGTTGGGGTCCACTGGTGGTCCAGGGGACAAAGCCTGGTTAGACGGGAGGAGGGTACTGTCATTTCTGACTTGAACTCTGAGCTATGAACGGATGGTGCGTGTTGTAAATACTATGGGTTTTTAAATTGCTGAGAAACTAAATATCAGATCTTCTCACAACAAAAAATAATAAATACGGGGCTGGCGCTGTGGCATAGCAGGTGAACCTGTGGTGCCGGCATGCCATATGGGCGCCAGTTGGGGTCCTGACTGCTCTGTTTCTGATCTGGCTCCCTGCTAATGGCCTGGGAAAGCAGCAGAGGATGGCCCAAGTCCTTGGGCCCCATGGGAGACCTGAGGGAGGCTCCTGGCTTAGGATTAGCCCAGCTCCAGCTGTGGCAGCCAGTTGGGGAGTGGGCCAGTATGTGGAAGACCTCGCTCTCTCTCTCTCTCTCTCTCTAGCTCTGCCTTTCAAATAAATAAATATTTAAAATATAATAATATTTGAGGTGATGGATATGTTAATTAGCTTGACTTAATTTATTCCACTCTGTATTTGTAAATCATAACATTACCTTGTACCCATAAATATGTATACTCTAATTTGTCAATTTATAATTTAGAAACAAATTTTGTAAAACACACTGCAGGGAGTCAGTGGCTGTGTTAGCTCTTGGGCACTGAGGCTGAGCTCTCCAACCAGCTGGTTAGGAAGGAAGGGGGCTGGTCTCGGCTCCTGCTTTTGGAGGTGCACAGTCTAAGAGCGGGCGGCTGGAAGATGGCCGTGGTGAGCCAGTGAGCAGAGACAGAGCGCGCCTGTCATCTGTGTCTGCGTGGCCAGGAGGGCCACTCCCACAGCCTGGTCCACTCCAGTCGCTTCCCCAAGGCCCTGTGTCTAAGCACCCTGGTGGGTGAAGCTTCCGTCCTCAGTCACATTGGCATAAGAATTTAGACTGCAACCTCTAACACACAGGCCTTGGGCAGCACCCACCCTCATAGCCAAGCCATAGCAGTCACTGGAAGAGGGTGTGAGATCTGAGACGGGGCCGGTGGCCCTGGATTTGCCTGGGAAGGAAGCTCCAGGCCAGCCCAGGAGCGGGCACTCCTGCAGGGAGCACTTCCTGGGCCTGCCCTCCCCGTGCTCTCCCTGAAAGTGAAGGGTGCTGGCCGGCGCCTCGGCTCACTAGGCTAATCCTCCGCCTTGCGGCGCCAGCACACCGGGTTCTAGTCCCGGCTGGGGGGCCAGATTCTCTTCCAGTTGCCCCTCTTCCAGTCCAGCTCTCTGCTGTGGCCCGGGAGTGCAGTGGAGGATGGCCCAAGTGCTTGGGCCCTGCACCCCATGGGAGACCAGGAGAAGTACCTGGCTCCTGGCTTCGGATCAGCGCGGTGCAGGCCACGGCAGCCATTGGAGGGTGAACCAACGGTAAAGGAAGACCTTTCTCTCTCTCTCTCTCTCACTGTCCACTCTGCCTGTCAAAAAAAAAAAAAAAGTGAAGGGTGCTGGGAGCCCTCCTCCCCCGGGGAGAAGCACCTGCGGCTGGCCCTGGCATCTTCGCCCGCCCTGGAGTTGGGAGTCCTCTGTCTCCTCACTGTGGAGTTGGTTTCCAGGCATGGCACCTGCGTTCTCTGCAGAGCCCCTCTCTCCAAAACCAAGCTTTCATTTGCTGCATTCACAAGCTGCCCTGCTAACCGAGTGCCTTCGTCTTGCCGGATGCACCGATGCACCCGGGTCCTCAGCTCATCCAGGCGCTCCTCCCCCTCCGGCGATCTTGGCAGAGCAGCCAGGAAGACAGACTTGGCTGTGTGTTTGAGAGGATTTCTTTTCCCTGTGTTTCTGTCCTGGCCCCAGCCCGTGGGCGAGCCGGCACCTGGGACCTCGACAGGCCCCCAGACACGCGTGGGCTGAGGTCCCAGGCGATGGCATCCTGCCCAGCACTGTTTGTCTTCTTCTTGAATTACAGAATGGGCTGCAGATTTCCAAATGCAAGGCCCCAGGGAATTGGGAAGTGACTTCCCCAGAGCCAGGCCTGCCTCACTAGTACCATTCATGCAGCTTGGTAAGGCCCTCACTGCCCCTCTGCCTGGCACGGGCGGCTGTGGGCACCACTGCTTTTCCAAGGTGCATGTCGGGGCTCCTGGCTTTTTCTGGTTTTGCGGTGGGAGCCGGCTGATGGGAAGTGGAGCTTATTTCTGCTGGTGTTAGTAACTTGGGAGGAGAGGAATTCCTGGCCTTCCAGCTCCTTTTCTGCTACCATCTCAGAATGAGTGGGCAGGTGTTTACCTTCCCCTCCCCCACTGCCAGGCTGCTCCACTTCCAATGCAGCGTCCTACTAACGTGCCTGGGAAAGCAGCAGAGGATGGCTCAAGTACTTGGGCCCCTGCACCTACATGGGAGACCTGGATGGAGTTCCAGGTTCTGGCCATTTGGGGAGTGAACCAGCAAATGGAAGCTATTCTGTTTCTCTCTCTCTCCTGTGCCTCTCCCCCCCCACCACCACTAACTCTGCCTTTCAAATAAATAATCTTTTGAAAAAGAAAGGAAGAAAGGCCAGCATGGTGGCTGTAGCGGATTGAAGATCCACCTGCAGTGCCAGCATGCCGTGTGGGCGCTGGCTTGTGTCCCAGCTGCTCCACTTCCAATCCAGCTTCCTGCTGATGTGCCTGGGAGGGCAGCCCAGGATGGCCCAGGTGCTTGGGCCCCTGCCACCCACACAGGGGAACCAGGTGAAGCTCTTGGCCATTTTGGCCATCTGGGGAGTGAACCAGGAGGTGGAGGAACTCTCTCCCTCTCCACCTTTCAAATAGATAACTAAATCCTTTTTTAATAAGAGGTGGGGGGGGGGGGGGAATAATAGGACTTGAAAAGGAGGAGGAGACTCTGTGGCTGGAGGGCCTGTCCCCCAGCCAGGGCCTTCCTCTCAGATCGCGGAATCAGCAAATCGTCTCTCCTGTTGGGAAACACATTGTCAGTCGGTTGATGTTTTCCCCTCAAGCCCCCACATAAAGCTTTTTAACTGGGGCTTATCCTTTGGTGGTTTCATTTAGAGCCATCTTCAGCAGTATAATTTTTTTTTTAAGTTTCATTTCATTTGTTTGAAACAATTAGAGATAGAGACAGAGATCTTCCATCTGTTGGTTCACTCCCCAAATGGCCAGACTGAGCCAGGCCAAAGCCAGGAGCCAGGAACTCCATCCAGGTCTCCCACGTGGATGCAGGGGCCCAAGGATTGCCCAGGCACATCAGCTGGGAGCTGGATAGGAAGTGGAGCAGCTGGGACTCAAAGTGGAGCTCCTTCACGGGATGCTGGAGTCACAGATGGCGGCTTTGCCCACTGCGTCCGGATGCCAGCGGCTTTGCCCACCACGTCCCGACGCCGGCCCCTTGCTGTGGAACGTCACTGCTCTCAGCCCAGAGCTGCACCCTGTGCTTCGAAATCACTGCCGAGCCCTGGTTCTCGAGTCTCCCACCAGAAGCCTGACCGGTGGCTTACAGAGTGACTGGCAGGCGCGCTTTCCCGCAGAGCCCATCTTTAAAGGTCTTTTGTCTCCTCGGTTTTCTCCAAACTTTCAGATGGGGTCACTGCTTTTTAAAATACTTTTGTAGTTTGGGCCGGCGCCGCGGCTCACTAGGCTAATCCTCTGCCTTGCGGCACCGGCACACCGGGTTCTAGTCCCGGTCGGGTCGGGGTGCCGGATTCTGTCCCGGTTGCTCCTCTTCCAGGCCAGCTCTCTGCTGTGGCCCGGGAGTGCAGTGGAGGATGGCCCAAGTCCTTGGGCCCTGCACCCCATGGGAGACCAGGAGAAGTACCTGGCTCCTGCCATCGGATCAGCACGGTGCGCTGGCAGCAGCGCGCCGGCCGCGACAGCCATTGGAGGGTGAACCAACGGCAAAGGAAGACCTTTCTCTCTGTCTCTCTCTCTCACTGTCCACTCTGCCTGTCAAAAAAAAAAAAAAATGCCTTTGTAGCCTGGGAGCTGTGTGAGTGCACACGGAAAAGCCCGAGATCCGCAGCTGTGGCCGGGATACTGCTCCGGTCGGATCCCCGAGTCAGGAACACGAGCAGGGCACACCTAAGCATCTGCCTCCCTGGACCCACGAGCGGCGGGGGCCGGCTTTTTAAATAGGTCACCGTTCATCAGACTCGCTGCCCTTTACCCTTTCCCAAATGCCAAAGCACAGCCTTGTACAAACTGGAATAAAAACGGCCATGGCTGGCTGCAGCCAGCGCAGTGCAGAACTGCTGCCCGCCCAAGTCTATTAAATAACGAACGGCACAGAAAGCCCGATTCTTGGAACGGCTCCTAAACGCTTGCTGTTTGAACCTTTATATGAACATAGGAAACCTGGTGTGTGTCTTGCCTGTGACATTGGTTTATTCAACTATTCGGCTGTTTGTTGATGACTCGGGGCGAGGCACTGGGACACCGAAAGGGACTAGGGAGAGTCAGTTGGCCGTCTTTCCCAGCACGGAGCCCGTGGGCTAATCGGTATACAGACAAGGAAAGTGCACTGTGCATTGCTCTGACGACGGCTAGTGGACAGGAGCACGTGAGAACCAGGAAGGAGCCGCCCGCCTGAAGCAGGGGGCAAGGGTGACACTTGGTGCAGCAGCTAAGAAGCCGCTTGCGACATCTGCCTCCCACAGGGGAGTCTGGGGATTCAAGTCCCCACCCCGCCTCCCATTCCAGCTCCCTGCTAACGAGGCAGCAGCGATGGCTCAAGTCCTGGATTCCCTGGCACCCACATAGGAGACCAGGATGGAGTTCCTGGCTCCTGACTTCTGGCTTCGGCCTGGCCCAACCCCGGATTACGTGGGTGTTTGAAGAGTGAACTCATGAATGGAAGATCTTTCTATGACTGTGTCTCTGTGTCCGTCTGCCTTTCAAATAAAAGTAAAAGTTTAAAGTGGTAGGTACCAGAACGAGGTTGGAGGGAGTGAGAATGAACCAAGGAGGTTTGTTAAGCAAAGGGTAACAACACTGAGACCTAGAGAATATTTGTAAGCAGGCAAAGTGTAGGGAGCAGAATGTTCTAGAAAAAGGAAGGGCACGTGCCAAGGCCAGGGACTGGGGAGAGCAGGATGTGTCCAAGGAGTCACGGGGAGGTCCCAGTGGTGACAGCTCTGAGACGAGGAGGGACAGGTGAGAAACCTGCTTTCTCTGGATTTTACCGTTTAGTAAAATCATTCAGGAGGACCCTCATGCCCTCCCTGGCGGTTAGAACGAGCATGTGGAACACGCCAGTGCCAGAGAGGCCGCTGGGCTGTGCCCGGGAGCGTTCCCCAGGCGTTGGCCTTGGCTCGTGTGGCTTGCAGAGCAGCCCCGCCACACACGGGGAATGCCATGCACCTGGCATCTCCACCCAGGGTTTGCAGGTGAATGCTGGGCGCATTTTCACACGCTGGCTTCTGCAGGAAACATGAATGGAGGGGCGGCGGCTGTGGTGCAGCACTTACGCCGCCACTTGGGGACGCCAGCGTCCCCTATACAAGCGGCTGGCTTGAGTTCCAGCCTTCTGCCACTGTGCACCCTGGGAGGCGTGGCGATGGCTCGAGCACTTGGGACGCGTGTGCTCTAGGCCCAGAAGCCTTGGGGACAGTGCTGGGAAGTACAGAAAACGGGAGATGGCAATGCCACGTCTTCCCAGGACGCTGGGGAAGACCCTGAGGACGCCCAGCCAAGAGCAGCTAAACTATGGATACGCTTGGGGTCCGTGGCTGAGAGGGACCTCACACAAGGGCACAGGAAACAGCCTGAGGGGCCTCTCTGGGAACAGGGGAGCGCAGACGTGGGCGCTGATTCATGTCTGGGGCTGTCTGCCAGCGGCGCCGGCCCGGGCGGCTGTGATGACCAAAGCTCTTGGTGACGCAATGAGGCCCGAGGCAGAAACGGGACCAGCGACAGAGCCAGACGCCAGCCCCCACTAGCCACGCTGCAGAGGCCTGAGGGGTCCATCTCACACGAGCCTGCCTCGTCCGTCCTCTCCAACAGCTGAGGCTGGCCCTGGACAGGCAGCTGAACCCAGCAGGGGAGGGGTCCCTGGCCGTGGCATTGTCATTATTATGAGTTCTTTTTTTTTAAAGATTTTATTTATTTATTTATTTGAATTGCAGGTTTATAGAGAGAGGGAGAGAGAGATCTTCATCCCCTGGTTCACTCCCCAAATGGCCATAATGGCCAGGGCTGGGCCAGGCTGCAGCCTGGAGCCAGGAGCTCCATCCGGGAGTTCTCCCACATGGGTGGCAGGGCCCCAGGTACTTGAACTGCTTCCCGGGGTTTACATCAGCAGGAAGCTAGAATTGGAAGCCGGACAGGAACGCAAACCCAGGCACACTCCTGTGGGATGCAGGTGTTCAGAGCCGCAGGTGAACCACAGCGCCCCCTGCAGGCCCCAGTTGCAGGCGTTTCCCCAGGACCCACACAGTCAGGACACAGAGCAGGTCTCTACCAGAAGTAAGGGTGGGAATGGTGAGGGCGGGGCAGGCGAGAACCTACTCTCTGCTTTGTGAAAATGGAAAATGGCCCAGGAGGCGACCTGCGCAGAGCCTGGAGCCCGCAGCTCAGCGCGGAGAGGCCGGTGAGCAGGTGCCGGCTCCTATGCCCCGTGGGCTGAGTGCGAGCAGCAATGGCACTGTGTCGTCCTCAGGTCCCTGCACCCTGCACTCACACCTGGGTTATCCCCATGTGTGGGGTCTGGGTGTATACCCTGTACCTGCACCTGCAGCCAGCGTGGGGCTCCCCGCTGTCCTGAGAGGTGAGCGGCCGCTCACTGCCCGTGCTGACCCAGGCTCGGTACTTCTTCAGCACCGCCATCCTCTCTCCTGTCCCACTTCCGTCCATGCATCTTCCCATCAGCCAAGGAACCCCCGCCCCAGGCTGTGTCTGCACTGAGGGTGTCACCCAGACCCCACACCCAGGGATAGCCCAGGTGTGAGCATTTTGTACACAGCCTCAGGTGGGGCCGGCGCACAGCAGGGCTCAAGTCCTGCAGGCCAGAGCCGCCGGGGCTGTGGTGCCTCCCCCCAGCCGGCTGCTGTTCCTGCAGACACCTCTTGGTGGCGTCTTCTCCAGCCGTGTGACCCCAGACCTGAGGGGCTGACCTGAGGTTCCGTGTTAGAATCCTGCCGGATGGCTGGGATCCTACCTTGTAAATCTCTTCTTGGGCAAAGGGTGGTGCTGAGGGCTTGTCCAGCTCTTGGGGGGCTAAGTGACTTTAGTCTTCTACTTAAGACCCAAGACGTCATGTTCCCTGGTGCCTCCAGGTTGTTGTCGGAATGTACAAGGGACAGAATTGTCCCCAGGGCCACGGCCTCCCAGGGCCTCCTGGGAGGTCAGGCCTCGACCTTCCACAGCTTTCTGGAATGTGGTAGGTGTTAGCTGTGGCAAGTCTGGCCCTCTTGAAGCTGAAGGCCACTTGGGAGTCCCTTATGTCTTTCAGGGGACAGAGTTCAAGGTCAGTTCTTCCTGACCAGCCTCCCCACCTTCCTGGGGAGGGCCGGGCCCGCAGTGGAGACCAGCGCCAGGGAGCGGGGAGGGGATCAGCTCAGCCCAGGAAACACTTCCTGGCCAGGCGTGGTCGCGGGTGGAGGGGACAGGTGGGTGCAGGCTTGGCAGTGAGGAGCCCAGGGTCCAGACTCCCAGGACCCCCCGCCCCAGAAGCAGGTGCGGCCATGCACGTGGTCTGGCCACAAGTGCTGCCCTATGGAAGCCGCCACCAGCACCAGCACCCACCCTGGCTCTGTGCTGAGAGAGCAGGAAAGTGAACGGAGCGTGCCTGCGCCGGCATGGAGATGAGTCATCGTGCAGCCCAGGCAGGCTCTGCTTTGTGCAGGCCAAGTATTTCCAAGGCTGCAGAAACATGGACCAGAAACACCCAGGTAGCTAGGGAGTGCCCCGCGGGCAGGCTGGCTGTGCCGTCGACTCTTCCACTCGCTGCAGCCATGGAAAAACCCAGCCTGCTTGCATCACTTGTGTGGGCATCTGTCGGTGGGGTGTGACATGGGCAGCCCGGGCTGCCCCCCCGCCCCGGCGCCCAGCTCTGCTGAGTCAGCGTTTATCTGGCAGTGGTGCCCACTCGGGTTCGTGTCGGCTCATCTCGCACGGGGGCACCAGCGTGAGCTCTGCACCTGCTGAAGGGTGCTTCCGGTTCCCGTGAGTCACTTTAGCTCATGTCAGGCCCCTGTAAGGATGACCCCAAGAGTGCTCCGAGGGTTGGCACCGTACCCTGGCCTCAGAACCCTGGCCTATACCCCACACTTCCCTGGGCTGGACCCCTACAAGGAAAAGGAATTTTCAAAAAATCATCAAATAAGAGATTGGCTCGCAAGTCACAAATTGCAAGAAGGCGCTTTCTGCTTGTGTTCCGCGGTCGGCTCGGACTTGTGCTGGTAACCTGGAGGTAGAGTCACGGCCACTGTGTGCACTTGGGAAGATTCCTAATGTAGCATCAGAGCCTGGAGCCAGAACAGGGTACCTTCTTAACCAGTCCCAACGGCGGTGTCGCCATGGGTTGTCCTATGTTGCATTGTCAGCCTGCACCTGCCAGGAAGTGGCTGGCGGCTGAGCTGGGCCTCAGCTCTGCCCCACCCCCAGGTGCGGTGCCAGCGGTGCCAGTGGCCAGCTGGGCAGCAGTGGGCTGAAGGAATTCCCCCAGGGGAGCTGAAGCCGGCCCACGCGGAGGAGCCCACGGGCCTTGCAGGGCTGCAGCGCTGAGCGCCGTGTTTGCCCAGGCGCTGTGATCCTGCTGCTCTGCGCCTGTCTCCTCTCCCCGAGGGTTCAGTGCCTCCTCCTTGCCCAGACAATGCCCCAGTTCAGTGCATCAAAGCCCAAACCCACCCCTTCCCTTCTCTAACCCGGCACCCGTCTTCCCCTGACATCCGCTTCCGCCCTGCTGTGGCGGCCGCCTCTGGCCTCTCAGGCCCACAGCCTTTGGAGTTGTTTTCATTTTTTTTTTTAAAGATTTATTATTTATTTGAAAGGCAGAGTTAGAGGGAGGGAGGGAGAGAGAGAGAGCAAGCTTCCATCTGCTGGTTCACTCCCAAGATCACCACAATGGCCAGGGCTGGACCAGGCCGAGGCCAGGAGCCAGGAGCCTCATCCAGGTCTCCCATGTGGGTGCAGGGGCCCAAGGACTTGGGCTATCATCAGCTACTTTTCCCAGGCATGTTAGCAGGGAGCTGGATCATAAGTGGAGCTGCCAGGACTCAAAGCGGCGCCCATATGGGATGCTTTGCCCGCTGCCCCACAGCACGGCACCCACAGGGGCCCCAGCCTGTAACTCATCCCTCTCTGCCCACGTCCAGCTGGGTGCTGGATCGTGTTGGCTCTTCCTGAGTAACCGGGCTCTGCTGTCTGCCTTTGCGTCTCCCTGGAGGCAGGCCTTTCCTGTCTGGCCTGCCCCTGCCCTGCGGCAGAGACTTCCACAGCAGTCTTGCAGGCGGCCACCTGAATCTCTCCTCTGCCGCCTCTGGCCGCACCCCACACCGAGGGTCTTGGCTGCCCTCTCCCCGGGCTGGCCTGGTGTCCTCGCTGCTCCAGGGTGCGCTGGCTCTGTCCTGCCTCCAGCCCCTGCTCAGGCAAGCCCTGAGCTGAAATACAAGCCGGTAGCTAATGCGTGTGGAATGTTCGGCCCACGCCAGGTGCTGTGCTAATTCCTGTGCCTTGTTTGAGTCTTCTGATGCTGTGACTTGGCTGTTGGCCCACTTCACAGATGAACAAATTGGGGGAAGCTGAGTAACTTGTGCCGTGTCACAGGACTGAAGAATTCCTGACTCCACTTCCATGCCCTGAACTCACTGTTCTCCAAGACCTGCTCCCAGCAGGCTCTCACCTACCCCACCTCCATAGATTGTGTGCAGAAGAGAAGAGGAAGCAGTTCTTAAACGACTGTACCCTTGTTTGACAGAGCCCCATCATGAGCACCTGTTGGCTCCTCATTCATACTAAAGTGTAAATGACTAACAGTGGCTACCATGGCCAGATGAAGTTGTCTTACATGAAAACGCTGAACTTAAATCTGGCTGTGCCATTTACACTGAGTATTTTCTTCTCCTCCCCTTGCCAGCCTCCGTTGGTGTCCCTGAGACTGATTGCAAGGTTCTGGGGCTTTGTCACCACGCCTCTGGAAGTTCCCAAAGTGACTGCCTTGGCAGATGGCTCTGCCCTTTGACTAGCCGTGCTGCGGCTGCTTTCCCCCGTTTAATGTCAGGAAGTCCGCGCGTGCTTCACCCCCTTCCCCCTGGGGGCCACAGCGCCTTCCTAGTATTCTTTTCCCATTTTGTGCTTTTGTTTGGCCCTTTTCCCTTCCATGTGTTCTCGGAATCCCAGCTCAATCGGAGGGTTTAAGCCAAGTTGTCTGAACGCCGCATCTCCACGTGTGGTCTCTGAGCTCACTCTGAGCCCTTATTTGGTGTCAGTGCACAGACTCTGTGTGGACTTTTCCAGAACTCAGCATCACGTAGTGAGCGTGGTTTGCACACCTACCCCAACTTGGAGAAGTCCTTGTACCCGCTGTGTTAGCCGTGTGAGTAAGTGCCCAGTGAGAACCACCCGGGGTGCTGGAACCCAGCGGGAGGCAGAAGCCCTCTCGTTCTGGGTGTGGGATGACTGGAGAGCCTTTCTCCCCAGCAGACCGGCCCTCTCCGTGGGGGAGGCTTTGAGTGACAGGTGTTCAAATCCCGTTCCGTCTCCTGGTCATACTGTAACCAGCGGTGAGTGGGCGCCAACCAGGCAACAGCGCTATGGCGAGAGAAAGTGAAGTGTGAGATAAGGTTGTGATAACGTGTTGAGATAAAGTTAATCTGCTAGCTGGTGTGTGAGGGGCAGCCATGGCACAGCTGGGCAATCCGTGCACTGCCGCAGGGTCGAGACAGTGGGCATCTTCTCAGCCGTGTGTGTACACTCGTGACCTCTTCTTACCGACTGGCTGCTACCCATGTCCGCTTACACCATCTCATCTGGTTCTCCCTGCTTCCAGTGGCCTGGATCTGATCCCATGGTTCCTGGCTGGGTTCTTTTTTTTTTTTTTTTTTTTTTTTACAGGCAGAGTGGACAATGAGAGAGAGAGACAGAGAGAAAGGTCTTCCTTTTGTCATTGGTTCACCCTCCAGTGGCTGCTGAGGCCGGCGCACTGCACTGATCCGATGGCAGGAGCCAGGTGCTTCTCCTGGTCTCCCATGGGGTGCAGGGCCCAAGGACCTGGGCCATCCTCCACTGCACTCCCGGGCCACAGCAGAGAGCTGGCCTGGAAGAGGGGCCCTGGCTGGGTTCTGACTCTGTCATGACGCTGGCCTCCTCTGCTGGCCCAGCTGGGGGAAAGCATTAGAGAACCATGATGCACTAAGCTGTATGGAACTAACTCTGACCCAGCAGGATTTCGGAGATAAAAATAAGCGGGAACTGGGACTGTACAGTGAAGCATGAGCCTTGGAACTCCAGAGAAGAGGTAGAGGCTGGACGAGACCATCCAAACCAGGATGCGGGGAGTGGAAACAAGCGAGTAGGGTGGGTGAGCTCGGTGTTTGGGAGTGGAGGGAGGGCATGGGTGGAAGTGGGAGACAAGAGTTGGCAGGAAAAAACTGGAAGAGGTGATGGGAGAAGGAGGAAGGCGCTGAAGTGGTTAAGTGTGCCGTTGGCTGTGACATTGGAGGCTGGAAATAATTTTGGAGAGAGTTTGACTTTTGATCTTCAAAACGTGACCTCTCCTCACTTCTCCTGCTCCGCTCTTTCAGGTTGAAACATGAGCTAAAAGTAAGCGAAGCAGGTAACAGGTGCTGCCTTTTTGAGTTCTGGGTGGTTTTTTTTTTTCTTCCACCCCTAGGAGAGGGAACTGTGTTATAGGCGTGGACATTGCACCCAGGCAGGTGAAGGGAGCATCGGGCCAGTTTCCAGGGAGCGAGCGCTCCAGGGCCCGGCAGTGGAACCCCAGAGCTTCCCAGGCACCAGAGCTGCCGGACGACCGTGCCTCGGACCGGTTCATGCTGGTGCAGGTTCTTCCCAACCCAGACGGCCGCAGACTGCTGGAGCGGCTCGTCCTGGTGGAGTGGCGTCGTGGAGCAGCTGGTCCGGTTCTCAACAGTAGACAAGGATCCAGAGCCATGTGTCCTGTCCCCAAGAATGACTGTCTGTATTTTTTTTTATTCACGGTAATGGGCCGAGGACATCCCGGGTCATGGCTGGGTTGTGCTTTTGTGCTCTGGGGGAGACTAGGAAATGGCTTGCATGCCTCTTTTACATTATCGCTCCCTGTGCTTTTTATAGAACAATGGTTTTTAACCCTGTCCTCTCCGTCACAGCTCCATGACAGTCAGCTTGGCAGGCAGGTGTGGGGCCTCGTGGTGCAAACACCCACATCCCGTAGGGCAGGCCTGGGTTCAAAGTCTTTCTCCAGAGTCTGAGTCCAGCTTCTTGCTGGTGAACACCCTGGGAAGCAACGGTGATGGCTCCAGGAGCTTGGTTCCTGCCACCCGCGTGGGAGGCCTGGATCAAGCTCCCAGCTCCCAGCTCCTGCCTGGGCCGGCGGGGCCATCACAGGCATCTGGGGAATGAACGCTGGATGGGAGCTCAAACCCTCTTTGTCTCTGATTCTCTGCCTCTCAAATAAATTATTTTTCTAATTAAAAGAAAATCTGCTTGAGTGAATTAATCGGTGTTAAATGCAAGGTCAGTTCTGTATCAGGGTCTTTTCTTCCTGACATTTGAGTGTTGCATGAGGACTGCCCAGAACCCGGCTGTAATATTCCACATTTAAACCCATCCCTTGTGTGTCTCCAGTGACGTGGCTACTCCCAGAATATGATCGAGCGCCCCCAGGGGAGGGGTGTCTGGAAGAACGCAGAGCAGAGCGGGAGAGGAGGCAGCAAACCTGGGGGAGACCCTACGGGAGCTCTCACGGCTTCTACGTATGGGTACCTTTCAAAGCAGATTTGTATTTATTTATTTATACTTGAAGCCCAGAGAGATGGAAACAGGTAGAGAGAGAGAGAGAGAGAGAACTGCATCCATTCGTCCACTCCCCCAGATGCCCTCGACAGTCGGAGCTGGACCAGCCAGAAGCCCAAAACTCCACCTGGGTCTCCCACTTGTGTGGCAGGGATCCAAGTACCTGAACCGTCACCTGTTGCCTCCCGGAGTGTGCATTAGCAGGGGGCTGGATTGAAAGCAGAGGAGCCAGAGCTCAAAGCAGGCCTGCAGCCGGCATGGTAACCACTGTGCCACACGCCCATCCGTCTAGGCTAAGGTGGCACTGATTCACTAAATTGAATTTTCATCCCCTCCCTAACATCCAGCTCGCTTCTTCTGGCCACAATGTCACCGTCTGGCCATCTTTATTTCGTGTTTTCTTTTTTTCTCCCTCTCTTCCTCTACCTCTTTTTCCCTTCTTTCTTTTTCTTTTTTCTTTTTTCTTTTTTTTTTTTTTTAAGATTTATTTATTTATTTGAAAGGCAAAGTTAGAGAAAGAGGTCTTCCATTTCCCCAAATGGCCACAGTAGCCAGGGCTGGGCCAGGCCAAAGCCAGGATCCTGGAACTCCATCCGGGTCTCCCACATGGGTGGCAGGGGCCCAAGCACCTGGGCCATCTTCCACTGCTTTCCCAAGCACATTAGCAGGGAGCTGGATTGGAAGTGCAGCAGCCGGGACTCGAACCTGTGCTTACATGGGATGCTGGCATCATAGGGGGCGGATCGCCACATTGCCGCCCTCCTCCCCATCTTGTTCTTTCCCTTCAAGAAGAGTTTAAAAAGAAGAGGTGGAGAGCGGGTGCTGGGCAAGAGATACGAAAAATAGGGAAGCCAGAAAATGAACTTGGAGGGTTGAGACAGATCGGAAGAGACCGAGCTCTGTGAGGAGGAGAGAGGAGGGCGGGAGGCACTGGCTCGGGACAGTCATCCAAGGCAGAGAGGCGTGAGTGGGTTTGCAGTGGGGAGGGCCGTGGCATGACCGTGGCCTGGGGACAGCCCCAGGCAGCACTGTGGGCAGCACAGCTGCTCTGTGACCCAGCCCCGGGGTGGACACAGAGCAAAGGCAGCGGGCGGTCAGCCACTCCATGGACAGGATGTTTGCTGGACGCACAGCTGAGCAGCCTGAGATCCTGAATGGACCCAGAGTGTGGAAAAATAAATAACTGGGCCTGGCCTTCACCTGGGTCCCTGTACGTTGAAAGAGCGTGTGACTTGCTTTCAGTGGAATCCCAACCCTGAGCGTGACTCAGACGGCCACGTCGTTAGCCCGGGCAGCACCAAGCGTGAGCTTCCCACGTGAGAAGATGGGCTGAGGCCACGGCAAACGCCTTTATCCTTAAAGGAGACAGAAATTCTGGATCTGCTTTGTCCTCGGAAGCAAGGTGGAGGGGAAGGAGCAGTGGTGTGCTACAGAGTCACGGAGCCGAGCGCTGTCCCCAGGTAGAACCTTCTGGAATGGCTTTGCTGGATAGCGTGGATTCGAGGTGTCAGTGAGCAGTGAGGTTGCTCATCCACGGCGTGCGTGGGGTGCTGGGTTTTTGGAGAGAAGGAGGGGGGTGTGGTGCTGTCGAGAACGTTCTCACCACCTCTTCTGCACGCGCCTCGGCGGCTCCCTGCCTGTCGCTGTCACGTCACGTCACGTCACGTCAGCCTTCACAAGGGGTTGCTCTGTTCCCCCCACTTATCGCGGGCATTTGCAGAGAACCAGGCGGAGCTTAGTAAGCAGAGTCCTCCAGGTGCTGGCTCTGAACCGGGGGAGTGGGAAAAGCTGCTCCCCTCTGGACTCCGCGGGCACAGGAAGTGCAGGTGAGGCCGCCCCGCCTGCACCTGCGCCAGGTGGTCTGTGGCTCGCCTCCCGCTCAGCCTCCGCACTGGGCCAGAGGCTGCCTACCAAACCCTCCAGGTCTCTCTCTTTCCCGTTTAGATGTTGTTTATCGAGTTTCTCTTGGCGTTACTGAATCCAGCCTGTGTTTGCGGATATTTGAAATAGCCAGGGGTTTTTGTAAACATGCAGCTGCTGTTCCTAATGGCCCCTGCTGCCCTGTCACCCTGCCGGCAATCAGTAAATACACAGAGATCTTGTAGCATTCTAGAAACACCCGGGTAGCAGAGCTGAAAAATGGATTCGTGTTCTCAGACTAGCTTGAGTGCTGTTCCATTGTCCAAGGCTTTGTTGTGGACCCCAAAGGCTGGGAGGGCTGAGAAGGGGGAGCCCACAGCTTGCGTTCTCTGATCCTGCAGCCCAGCAGTGACTCAGAGAGAGGTTCCTGGGTTCCATGGGTATCCCTGCTTCTCCTGGAATGTTCTGCTTTTTGGAATAAGAAGAGAATGGGAAGGGAGACTGAACTCAGAGATCAGCCCCTGTCTGCTGCTTCAATGTTGGATGGTTGATTTCTAGATTATTCCATGGTCATTGGTGCGGGGATGGAATTAGAGCCCAGAAGGGGACCACACGTGTATGCTCAGTGGGTTTGCCAAGGCACGATTCATGATTCAGCGGGAAGAGGGTAGTCTTGTCTCTTTCTTGTCAATGGTTTATTTATTTCTTTATGGGAAGGGCAGCATTACAGAGAGAGAGCGAGAAATAGAGAGATCTGCCATCCACTGGTTCACTCCCCAAAATGGCCACAACAGCCAGGGCTGGGCGGGGCCCAAGCCAGGAGCCTGGAACTCCATCCGGGCCTCCCATGTGGGTGGCAGGTGCCCAAGTACTTGGGCCATCTTCCACTGCTTTCGCCGGCCCATCAGCAGGGAGCTGATTGGAAGTGGAGCAGCCAGGACTTGAACCAGCGCTCTGATATGGGATGCCAGCATCAGAGGCAGCAGCTTAACCAGCTGCGCCCGGGATGCCCGCCCCGAGGATGGTCTTTTCCACAAATGTACTTGCATAGCTGTTGGGGGAGAAAAGGAACTTGGAGCTTAACCTCCAAGCATCACGCAGATTAACTCAAGTTGGGCCAGAAACATTTCCTACATGGAAAAGATAGAACGTGAAAGTTGTGGAAGGAGAGAGGAGCCCTTTGGAGCATTGGGCTGGGTGCAGATTTCTAACACGGGACCCTGGCTGGGAGCACTGACCGGAGAAGCCCACTGGACTGTTTTAAGTAAGAGCAGCTGTGCAAGTGAGGCCATGGCGGGCTCCGAGGCCGGCTTCAGGGTATCTGGAGAGTCCCAGGCTAGACCTCCTGCAGCTGCACCCCAGACGCTGCCCTTGACCCAAGCTTACGACTCCGCCACCAGGACTGGCCTGGGCAGATGGAACCGGGCTAGGAGGAGGGCTTTGCCACAAGGCACAGAGCCTCCTGACCCCAGCATCTCGCACACCCTGCGCTGCTCTGCTGGGGGAGCCGTGGCCCCGAGCCTGCGGTGTGCACTGCTGAGTTCTCCCCAGAGCCTTCCCTGGACATCCCTGAGCTCGGAGCGCCTCCTGCCAGGCCTGTGGGTGGGAAGGAGATGGAGCAGCCTGGGACCCTCAGAGACACGGGACAAAGGGGTTCAGAGCCCACCAGGTCTGGCACAGAAGTGTCCAAATCCTAGGGTAGCCTGGGGAGGTGAGGGGGCCACGTTGGTACATGGAGACTAGGAAAGCCCAGGATGGCACCGCCCCGGTGCTGCGCTGCCCATGTCCGCTTTGTGCCAAGATGATGGCTCCCTGGGAGCCAGACTTACAGTTTGGAGGAAGCAGCGAATATATTTAGGTCCTGCAGAACTGGGCTGGCTCGGCACATTCTTACCCAGGGTAAAAATAAAAATCTCCCGAGGGATTAAAAAAAAATAATCCACTTCTGATTCTTGAGCAGACCGGGTCATTTCCTTTCCATCTCAAGGAACGAAGGGTGGGCTGGAAGCGGCCGCTGCAGGGGGAGGCCGCGTGTCCCCCGGAAGCTGGTCAGGCCGGGAAGCGCTCCAGGCCCCCAGGCAAGCTTGTGCCTTTCCCAGGACTCTGACGCAACATGGCCCCACAGTTAGACCCCTGGACATTCAGAAGGAAGCCTTAACCCTTGCAAGAGCTGAGACCAGGCCGAGCCACAGCTGCCCTCCACTCTGAGGGTCCTGGGGCTGATCCCAGCAGAAGGGAGCACTGACCGGGAGAAGCAGGTGTGCAGGTCCGTGTGTTCTCCCAAAGCTGCCTCCCTGGGGGGGAGGAGCAGCGGGACAGCCCCAAGTGCAGCCAGCGTCTGCTGGTTCCCCCGGCACCACCGTGTCGCAGCGCCAGAGGCACCCCGTGGGCTTGCTGATGCCAGCTCCTGGGAACGTGTGAGGCTGGGCGCCCCGAGCCTTTCTGGCAACACCTGCCTTAGGCTGGCGTCTCCCTGTGTTTGAGTAGAGCAGGAATCACACACCTTCTGTAAAGGGCCAGACCGCCCGGGTGTTAGGCCACAGTCTCAGCTGCACCTGCCCCACACCCCTGTGGTGGCAGGAAAGTATCAGAAGATGGGTAGAGGAAGGGGTGTGGCTGGTCCCAATAAAACTTTATTTCATGGTCACTGAAATGGGAACTTCCTGAATTTCTCTCATGTCATGAAATACTACCGTTAAAGTTGTTTTTAATCATTTAAAAACCCAAAGGAATGTGTATTTGGCCTCATGGCTAAGATATCCACACCTTGGTTCTATATCTGCTTCAAGCCCCCAACCAGTGCAGAGCCTGGGCAGCAGCAGTAATGGCTCAAGCAGTTCCATTCTTGCCACCCGTGCGGGAGACCTGGGTTGAGAGCCCCGCTCCTGGCTCTGCCCTGGTGCAGTCCCAGTCATGGTAGGCATTTGGGTGAATCAGCAGATGGGAGCTCGCTCACTCACTCTCTTTTCTCTCTATGTCTCTGCCTGTCAAAGCAATAAAATACTTCTTTGAATTTTTTTAAAGATTTAGTTATTTATTTGAAAGGCAGAGTTACAGAGAGGCAGAGGCAGAGAGAGAGGTCTTCCATCCGCTGGTTCACTCCCCAGGTGGCTGCAACAGCCAGAACTGCGCCGATCCAAAGCCAGGAGCTTCTTCCGGGTCTCCACATGGGTTGCAGGGGCCCAAGCACTTGGACCATCTTGTACTGCTTTCCCAGGCCATAGCAGAGAGCTGGATCAGAAGTGGAACAGCAGGGACTTGAACCGCCGCCCATATGGGATGCCGGCACTGCAGGCAGAAGCTTTACCCCCTACGCTACAGTGCCAGCCCCTGAATTTTTAAGTTATAAATAAGAGCATAAAAACCATTCTTGGCTTGTGGACTATGCAAAAACCAGTGCTGGGCCAGGTTTAGCCCAGGAGCCATAGTTTTTAGCGAACCCCAGGCCCAGAGTCACTCCCCTTTAGTGGCCCAAATTATGCACCTGCCCATAGCCAATGCTGTGACAGACAAGGGTGTGCCGTGGTCCAGGACTGCAGGGTGGGGAGCGGCCACTATGGCCTACCTGGCGCGGCCCCAAACCTGCTGCATTCAGGCACTGCCCTCAGGGTGCCCCCCATTTGCTAGTGCGCCACTGCCCCCCCCCCCCCCCCCCCCGCCAGGGACATAGACACTGAGAGCCCTGAGAAAGGAGCCCTCTCTCACTTCTCTGTAGCCAGCTGCCTTCCTCGGGCTGCCCCGGAAACAGGAGTCATGCGCTGTCTTCTCTGACCCCCAGTGGGCGTGTCTCTTCAGCCCTGCCACACCACCACCAACCTGTCAGTCTGAGAACCTCCGCTTCTGAAGACGGGGACTTTGACCTTGTCTGGTACCCAGCACACTTTCAGATATCCTCATACAGATGTTTATTACTTATTTGAGAGCAAGAGAGAGACACACACAGATGGACAGTGTCCCTACCTGCTGGTTCACTCCCCAAATGCCTCCAACAGCCAGGATGGGGCTGGGGCCTGAGCTGGGTCCCAGGAATAGAACCTAGGTGGCAGGGGGTCCAGTTCACTGTCTCCCAGAGTCCGCATTGAACTTGGAGTCGGGGGCCAGGGCCAGGGATTAAACCCTGACACTCTGATGTGCATGCAATACAGGCATCTTGCCTGCTCCCTGATTTTTTTCTCTCTTTGTTTTCCAAGGAGTGATTGGCCATTGCCTCCTCCTCAAAAAAAAAAAAAAAAAAAAAAAAAAAAAAAAAAAAAAAAAAAAAAAAAAGACAGAGACACTGGTAAACAAAAGAAGAAAAATATTTGGAACAAAAAAATTCACTGTGTTAATAGGAAGGTCCAAGATAATACAAAACAGCTGGTAAATTAAAAATAAATTGCTTTGAGCAAAGAAAATATTAACAACAGCAAGTTTTTCTTCCTAATTGTTCCTAGTTGGTTTGTTTGCTTAAATTTGAGCTTTCCCAGGGCTGAGCCCAGCACTGTGCTGGGGCAGGAGGAAGCCTGGTCTTTGAAGCTGGCCTCAGAGGGGGGGCCTCACCCACGGGGTCAAGTTTGTACTTCCCACATGGCTCACTGCTGTTAATGACTGCTCAAAGACGGGTTTGCTTTGTGCCCTCTCCTAGGTCCCTCCATAGTGACGCCGCCCAAGGACATCTGGAACGTCACAGGCGCCCAGGTGTACCTGAGCTGCGAGGTCATCGGCATCCCGACCCCTGTCCTCATCTGGAACAAGGTCAGTGGCCCAGGTCTGGGGGAGATGGTCCCAGGGTGCAGGCTCTCTTGCTGTGCACAGAGATGGGAGTGACCCTGGATCCAAAGCTGCCCAAGGTCATGCCTGCTCCTGTGACACTGCTGTAGCAGGGAGCCTGAGCAGAAGGAGCAGATGTATGGACACCCAGGCCTGCCCTCTGAGTGTGTTTTCACGTGTGTGTGTGTACCTGTGTAGATGTGCGGGTGTGCCTGTGTGCATCTAAGTGGGTATGTGTGCCTATTGGGGTGAACATGTCGGGGTTAGAGGGTATGCATGTGTGTGTGCCTGCATGTATGTGTTGTATGTGTGGGTGCACCCATGAACATCTGTGAATGTGCCTGTGGGGATGTGTGCATGTGTGTGCATGCATGTATGGGTTGTGTGTGTGCATTTATCTATGCAGATGTGCAATGCGCCTGTGTGTGCCCACGAGGGGTGTGTATGTAGGGTGAGAGAGGGTTGCACGTGTATGCATGCATGTGTGGATTTGTGTGTGTGTCCATGGAGGGGTGTGCATGTAGGGTGAGAGAGGGTTGCATGTGTATGCATGCGTGTGTGGATTTGTGTGTGTGCACCTATGCAGATGTGTGGGTGTACCTGTGTGTGTCCATATATGTGTGCCCATGGAGGGGGGACGTGTGAGGGGTGTGAGGGTGTGCACGTGTATGCATGCATGTGTGGATTTGTGTGTGTCCATGCATGTATGTGTTGTATGTGTAGGCGCACCTATGTACATCTGTGAATGTGCCTGTGTGTGCATGTGTGTGTATGCCTTTGGGGGGTAGGCATATGTGTGCATGCATGTGTGGGTTGTGTGTGTGCCCATGGAGGGGTGTGCATGTAGGATGTGAGAGGGTTGCATGTATATGCATGCATGTGTGGATTTGTGTGTGTGCACCTATGTAGATGTGTGGGTGTACCTGTGTGTGTCCATATATGTGTGCCCATGGAGGGGTGTGCATGTAGGGTGTGAGAGGGTTGCATGTGTATGCATGCATGTGTGGATTTGTGTGTGTGCACCTATGTAGATGTGTGGGTGTACCTGTGTGTGTCCATATATGTGTGCCCATGGAGGGGGGACGTGTGAGGGGTGTGAGGGTGCGCACGTGTATGCATGCATGTGTGGATTTGTGTGTGTGTGCACCTATGTAGATGTGTGGGTGAGCCTGTGTGTATGCATGGGTATGTGGGGGGGGTGTGGGTGTGCGTGTGTGTATGCCCCATGGAAACCACAGGCCATGGGCGTTCAGAGTGTGAGCTCCTCTCCTGCCCAAAGATGGCTCGCCTGGCTCTTGGCCGTGGCATCAGACCCCGTGGTCGGCGTGCGGCTGACCCTCTGGAAGCCCTCGCCATCTCCTGGGCACAGGGCTCTTTTTCAGATCCCCTAGCGCTGGGCCGTGGGGCGTGGGTGGGCTGGCTCTGGCTGGGCCAGGGCTGTGGAGTGAGTCGAGGTCAGGGGCAGAGCACGGAGAAGCCACGTGGAAGCAGAATGTTCTCTGGACGTGCTGACCGCCGGCCCCACGAGGGAGAGCGCAGCGTTGTAGTAAGTCCGCCGCGGAGGGACTTTGCAGTGTGGGACAGAACGGGCGCCCCTGGGCGCCGGGTCCTCTCTAAGCCTGGACGCCCAGCCTTGGCTCCAGGACGCCGGGGCCACCGCCAGGGCTGCGCAGACGCCCTCTGTGGCCTGTGCCCAGCAGCGCCCACCCTGACCCCAGAGAAACCTAGTGGAGAAGCCCTGCTGGCAGCCCTCTGCCCGCCCCATCCCCTGAAGGTCAGAGTGGCGCGGGGCCACTTGGGACATCGCTCTGACGTCATCGCTCAGTCTGGCTCCGGGGAGTGCGAGCAGGGAACTTCTTCCATCCCCCGGGGATTCGCTTTGCCTTCCTGTTCGCCTTTGAAGGACAACACAGCCTCAGCCTGGGCGTGGACAGGAAGTGGACATGGGCCTTGGCCAGATCCACGGCGCTTCGCCAGGCCACTGCCTCTTTGCGCTTTGTCCTGTGTGTCCACGTTGAGTCACGCAGGCACCTGGGGCTGGCTTGCTTCCCGGCCAGCTCTCCGGCTCCTGCTGCCCTCAGGCTCATTTGCTTTCTCCCTTTCTTCCCTCCCTGTGCCTGGCGGGTCCAGTTTGCAGGAGCTCGTTTCAAACTGTCCTAGGCCAACCAACCCCAAAGCAAACAGGGACAGCGGGGAGTGGGAGCGAAGCGCCGGCTCCACCCTGCCCTCTGGGCACGCTGGTGCCAGTTTCCAGCTTCCCGCTGAGGGTGCTCACCTGCTGGCCTCTGGCTCCCCCGTGTGGCCCGGCTTGATGGACATCTGAGTGTGGATCCCTCCTAGGGCTCCCGCGGGCAGGGACTGCAAAGGCTGAGACTGCGCTGACCTGCCCCGAGCAAAAGACACCCTCCATGGGCTGGTTCATTCCCCAGATGGCCACAACGGCCAGGAGTGGGCCAGGACAAAGCCAGGAGCCCAGAACCCCATGCGGGTCTCCCGTGTGGGTACAGGGGCCTGAGCACCTGGGCCATCCTCTGCTGCTTTCCCAGGGGTATTAGCAGGGAGCTGTATGGGAAGTGCAGCAGCTGGGACTCTGAGAGGAGCTCGTATGGGATGTAGCATTGCAGGTGGCGGCCCCAGTACTCTCTTCAGTCCTCGCTCTGCCGTGTGCAGAGACCAGGGACAGGTCTGCCTTGGGATTCCTTCCCCAGGGACCGTGTGGGGCAGATCCCCAGGGCCCCAGCACCCCCCTGCAGGGCTGTTCAAGCACACCAGGGCTGGTGGTCCCGGGGGCCCGGAGGACTCATTTCCCAGGGATAAGAAGCCAGACCCCAGTGCCAGGCTCCGCGGATGTCTCCGCCTAGAGCTGTGGTTTGCCGCGCGGTGACAGCTTCCCAGTGGAAAGGCACAGGTCCCTGGCCGGGCTGTGCCGACCTCAGGAGCTGTTGCCACGGCCTTGGGCGTCCTGGGCTGGTCCCATCAGTCCCACTGGTCCCGCAGTGGACGAGCGTCCTTTGCTGCAGCTGAAATAGAAGCTGAGGTCTGAACTAGCTTGTTGGGTCTCCCGCCAGGCCGTCCTTACAGTGAGCGCTGGCCGTGGGAAGTGCTTCCTGCCCTTGGCTTCCTAAGTCTAGACCTGGGGGCGTTTGCAGCCCACTGCATCCTTGTGGGATTGTCTTGGAAGCCACTATGCTTAGCAAAACATAGCTCTCAACACTGAAAGCTTCTTAACACAGATAAGGCAAAGTTCCCATATAAAAATGTTTGGCCTTTCTTTCTGCGTGTTTTCCATATGCTGAATGACGTCATGATACACTGTAAAAACATGCCAGGAGTTGTATGAACCTGTGACATTTAACAAGAGCCATTTCCCTGCAGAGTGAGATCATGCTAGTTGGCACAAAACACCCTCTTTTAATTTTGATTGACTCATCTTAAAGGAATCTTTTATTTATTTGAAAGGTAGAGTGACAAAGAGAAGGAGAGTCAGAGAGAGATCCTTCACCCACGGTTTCAATTCCCAGATGGCCGCAAGGGCCAGCACTAGGCCAGGCTGAAGCCAGCAACCGCCATCCAGGTCTCCCACATGGGTACAGGGACCCAAGCCCCTCCATTGCTTTCCCAGGAGCACTAGCAGAGAACTGGATTGGAAGTGGAGCAGCCAGGACTCGAACAAGCGCCCATATGGGATGCTGGTGTCACAGCCAGGAGCTTTACCCTCTGTACCACAGAGCTGGCTCCGATTTATTTTATTTAGCAGGGAGACAGACAAAGCTCCCATCCACTGGTTAACTGCACAAATGCCCGCAGCAGCTGGGGTTGCTCCAGACCAAAGCAGGAAGCCCGGAGCCAGGAGCTCCATTGGCGTCTCCCATGTGAATGGCGGAGACTAAACTACCTGAGCCATCACCTGCTGCCTCCCAACGTGCCCGTCAGCAGAAAGCCGGACTGGAGGCAGAGTCGGGACTCAAATGCGGGTGCTCAGACGTGGGATGCAGGGGTCCCAAGGGACGTCCAAACTGCTGCGCCAAGGCCCACCCCCAAAATGCCGTCTCCTGAGAGCCGCAGGACCTGAGGATCAGCACCTTGGGTGCTGAGATCCCTCGGATTCCTGACTTTCTGATTGGCTCATACATAAAACCCTTGTAGGCCAGGACGGCACCGCTAAAACATCATAAAAAGAGGGTGCTTCAGGAAGTTTGCCCAAAGTGGAATGAAAGACGTTGATTTTGGTGCAAACAAAATCAAAGTCCACTTTTTTTTTTAATAGACATTGTCCATTCTAACAACTCCACATGCATGGATTCCACTTTATTTTTTTTTTTTTCAACAAAATGGATCTTTTAATCCCATTTTTCCATGAACTTTTTGAAGTCCCTCTGCACCTATCCCAGAAAGCTGCAATAGCATAAACTTTCTACCTGCCTCTTGGGAAACGAAGGAAAAAGATGCATGGTGGGGCCAGCACTATGCCATCACGGGTAAGGCTGCCTGTGACTCCAGCATGCCACGTGAGCTCAGGTTCAAGTCCCGGCTGCTCCACTTCTGATCCAGCTCCCTGCTAATGCGCCTGGGAAAAGCAGCAGGGGGTGGCCCAAGTGTTGGGCCCCTGCACCTGTGTAGGAGACCGAGAAGAAGCTCCTCGCTCCTGGCTTCATCCTGGCCCAGCTCCGGTCATTGCAGATATCTAGGGAGTGAACCAGTGGACGGAGGATTTCTCTATCTAATAATTCATTAATTTAAAAAAAAAAAAAGAAAATGATGCCTACTGAGTACAAGCATCTGCTAGTTTTTACGGCATTCATATGAGAAACACTAAATCACCTGATTTTCCCTCGCAAACAGTGACAATGTGGGGAAATCCTAGAAACAAACAGAAAACAGGCAGTCCAGCTAGTCCTGGTGGGAATTCTTAGTAGAGTAGGAGTTGGCCAAGAGCACACATGGCTTAGAGTCCCAGGCCTGGCATCCCAGAGCAAATGTGGACCGCTTGGAAGCTGAGACAGTAGCTTGGGACCAGACCAGTGGGCTCAGGACCCTGCACAGGAAAAGCCACAGGCCAAACAGTCCCAGGCTCTGGCCCCGTCTGTCTGAAGATGCACTTGTTGCAGAAGGAAATGAAAAGGAAAACTGTAAGATCGCAAAGCCCTCTGTCTACAAACATGACAATAAACACGACCTGGTGCCTTTTTATTTTAACATTTATCTGAAAAACAGAGGGAGAGGAAGAGAGAGACAGCTTCCATCTGCTGGTTCACTCCCCACAGGAGTGCAACAGCTCAGGGCAAAGCCAGGAGCCTGGAACTCCATCCAGGTCTGCGGCTGGGTGGCAGGGCCCACGTACTTCAGTCATCAGCCGATGCTTTCCCAGGCACACTGGCAGGGAGCTGGATCAGAAGCGGAGCAGCCGGGTCTCAAGCTGATGCTCATGGGTGCCGGCATTGCAGGCGGCAGCCTAACCAGCTGAGCCACGTGGGCCCCACAACTTGGCTCTTTTTAAAAGAAGTCTGGGATGGATTGAGCACGCATTGCTTCTGCAGCCCTTGTTGATTTTCTTCCAGCCTTACCAGTATCACAAGTCGTGAAATACTGGTGCTCTGTAACTCGGCTGCTGAATGTGTAGGCGTGGAGGGCTACAAGTATTTTACAAGTATTTACAAATATTTTTGCAAATTTCCCTAAGTTTATACAATAAGCAGAGCTGGCTCTTTAAAATGAGGGGAAGCGGTGGGATGGTTTACACCCCAAGCCTTCTCTCAGCATCTCAGGCACACGCAGGGAGGGGCAGACGTTTTGTCCCCGGAGAACAGTGACAGCAGCGTGGATCCGACAGGCATTTCCATCTTCCATCTCGGCTCTCGAGGAAACCATCCAGTGGTCCCTTGGCCCTCAGAACAAAGTAGTGGCCTCGGCTGTGGACTCAGCCGGCCGCTTCCCATTGATGGGGCTGTTGCATGAAGGTCACCATGGTCCCAGGCCTCGGTGAGTTGGTCCAGTACCAAGAAGCAAAATCTCCAGGGGCCGGAAAGACCCACGCCAGCCCTTGTAGGGAAAGGGCGCCCATGGGGAAGCCCCACACGTGCAGGAAAGCATGTTCATTTAAAACACACATGCTTAGAGGGAAGCGGGGAGAAAGGAGAGCATCTCTTTCATATGTGTTCAGGACACGGAAGCAGGGCTAAGTGTTGAGCCTCTTGACAAGGTCTGGCGTGCACCCCGTGCGCTCCCTGGAAGGCAGGAATTGAGACCCCTCCCTTTGGTGTCTGCAGGTGAAAAGGGGGCACTATGGAATTCAAAGGACAGAGCTCTTGCCTGGTGACAGGGACAACCTGGCCATTCAGACCCGCGGTGGCCCAGAGAAGCACGAAGTGACCGGCTGGGTGCTGGTAAGCTGCCGGAGCTGGGGGGAATGTCATCCCGGGGTGAGACGCGAGCAGAGCTGGCCGAGGTGGCCCGCGTCCGCCAGCTGCAAACCACTCGGTCTTCCTCTGCCCTGGCACAGCCCGACCACCTCACGACCGCTCCTCCCTCCCAGGATGGCGAGGCCGATTGATTGACTGAGGCTTCCTGGGTGAGGATGCTTTAGAAACTGTCAGTGAAGGAAGAACTGTTTTCCTTCCCATGAGTCCCAAGGCCTCACGGGGAGCTAAGTGATCCGAGCCTTAACCCATCAGTGATGGATGAATAAGTCCTCGTTCTGTGCACCTGACCCTTGGTGCCTGTGGGGCGTGCTGCCCCCTGCCTCAGGCCCCGTGCACCTCCTCTGGGCGGCCCCTTCCAGAGCAGGCAGTGTCCCTGCACGGACCCCTGCCACCAAGGCACCGGTCACCCTGGAACACGCATTTCCTCTTCCAGGTGTCGCCTCTGAGCAAGGAGGACGCGGGGGAGTACGAGTGCCACGCGTCCAACTCCCAGGGGCAGGCGTCGGCGTCCGCCAAGATCACAGTGGTGGACACCTTGCACGAGATCCCAGTGCGGAAAGGTACGCCGTGCACGTCGCAGCCGTGGGGGACGAGCGGCGCTGTCGCTCACAGGCGGGAGAGCTGTTAGTGGAATCCTGTCACGTTAGGCACCCACAGGGCCTGCGGGGTCAGACCATCGGTCGATGGAACGCCGTAGGCACCCACAGGGCACGCGGGCTCAGACCAGCGATGGAACGCCATGGCTCTTGCTTGCCTATACTCTCCTGGACTGGCCCCACGTGCCCTCTTTCACCACTGCGTGGCCCTGTGTTAAGTTCCCACCTAAAAGGAAATGGCTGTGGGCAACTCTTTGACCCTCCACATGGAGTTTTCAGTGGAATTCTGTTCCACCTGCACTTGACCACCAAAAAGCTGACAGCATCACGGCTCTCCCCCAGGCCAAGGAACAGCACACACACACACTGCCGGCCTGGGCCAGCCCACCCCACCATGCAGGTCACGCAGCTGTGGCACGGACACCGAGCCCAGGTGGTCTGCTCGGGTTCTCTTCAGCCCAGCGGGGAAGCCTACAGCAGCAGTATGAGCCAAGTGCTGGGGTCTCAGCTCTGCCCTGAGTGACTCCCCCGATTCAAACTCGGAAGGGGAGCTGCCCCTCGCCGCTCTCCCGTGCCCCAGATCCACAGATCTCAACTCCTCGAGCGCCTAGCCTGCCCCTGCAGGTTCTGGTATTTTAGGCCAGGGGTGGGGAACGTCCGGCCCACAGAATCATGGGGTCTGGGCCTGCCAAGGCAACCACAGGTGGGACTCTGAACCCACAAATGGTGTTAGATACCCAAATGGCCCAAATGCCCGCAGTGTGTGTGTGTGTGCGTGTGTGTGTGTGTGCGCGCTGTTCCTTGGCCGAGGGAGAGCCATGATGCGTCAGCTTTTCGGCAGTCAAGTGCAGGCAGAACAGAATTCCACTGCAGAAATAAGGCTCCCAGCCCCGCCCGCTTCAGGTGCACACTTGACACCTTCATTTGGATAGGCCAGCACTACAGGCGCTGACAGGTCAGCCTCGTGCCAGGAAGTCAGGCCCTGATGTCTGAACTGACTGTTTCCGTTTTCTTCCTGTGCCCAGGGGAAGGTGCTGAGCTGTAACCGCAGCACTGCAGGTCGGCAAGCTGCAAGCAGTCACGGGAACTGCGGCTCCTGCTCTCGGCTAACACGCGGCCCTAGCTAACGCTTTACTTAGCCACTGGTTTCACACAACAGTGCCAGCATAAGGATGACACATCGAGACTATCTACAAAACTTTATTTACAGAAAAACATGCGTATCATTAAACAAAACAAATAAAATGCTTTTCACTGCAACACAGTACAATTTGTCGTTTTTTAAAGCCGAATCAGAAGTATCTGTTGGGAGGCCAGGAGCTACACGCTCATCATTCGAGGCGCAATGCTCATGGACATCAGTTCCTGAAACAACAGTTTGCACGCGTACGGCATCCGCACCAAAGAAATCTGAAAGGGGAGAGCAGGGCGTAGTGAGCAGAGCTGGGGGGGCACGGGACGCAGCCCACGGCCCTGCCCCGGAAAGAGCTGGTCCTCCGAGGAGGCGTCCCCAGCGGCCGGGGGCTCACATCCGGCCCCTGCCTTACACTGCTGCCCCTCCCCCACTGTTACGTACAGAAGACGAACAGCTGCCACGCAGACCACACCCAAACTTGCTTTCAGACAAATCCGCCACACCGCGTCAGCCTGAATGACCCCACCTCCTGGATCCACACACTCACCTGGGTCTTATTGCGGCAGCCCCTGCACTCGTACGTGTGGGTCCTGGTGTTGGCAATGGCCATGATTCCACACAGATTGCAAACATGAACCTGATAGGGATCAGATGCCTCAAACAGCCTTTCTCTTAGGAACTGGGCTGCTCCATGGGCAATCTGACAGTCTCGTTCCATTTCTCCAAAACGCAGGCCACCATCACTGTCAAGAAAGTAACAGGTTTTGCACTTACTTATGACAAACACCCCTTGACTAATGGCAAAGAAAAGGAAAACGAGGCTCTCATTTTTCTGTCCTCACATTCTCTACCTGGTGTGGAGGGGAGAAGGCTACTGACTACGTGCTGTGCATTACAAGGTCCCCAAAAGAGGAGGTGCACTGGATTCTCAATATAGCATGATTTTCCTCGTAACATACAACAAAGTGTGGAGTACCGGCTTTTCTTGCTATCATTTAACGTGTCTGCAAGACTGATTTACTTATTTGAAAGGCAGAATTGCAGGGACGGGATGGGGTGCGCACACTTCCTCCACTGGTTCACAAAAGGCCACAACAGCTGTGAGCAGGCCAGTCCAGGCTGAAGCCAGGCATCCGGAACTCCATCCAGGTCTCCCATGTGGGTGGAAGGAGCCCCAGCACTGGGCCGCCATCTGCTGCTTTCCCAGGTGCATTAGCAGGGAGCTGGACTGGACATGGAGCAGCCAGGACCGGAACCAGGGCCCATATGGGATGCTGGCCCCTCACTTAACCTCCTACAATCCCACTCTTAAAAGCTGAAACTAAAAGCCGATCTAGATCAACATTTACAGGTTTCCTGGAAGTGACAGGCATTGCTCAAATGGCCAGGCAAGCAGATGGTGATGACTTACTTAACATTCGTAATACACAAAATTAGTAAAACCGGCTGGTTGTAGTATCCCAAAACAAAACCAAGCCAACTCTGGGGGCTGTTGGGCGGCCAGCTCATTATTTTGAAAAGTGGTACAGAAGTGATTCAAATTGTGGGGCCCTCGGTATAATCAAGGCAGCAGAGCCAGACCTGACCAGCAGTCAGCCACTCCAATGAGGGGGAGGCAGTTTTACTAATGCCCTCCAGGAAGCTGTACAAACGGTCAGCCTTATTAAACCCTGATCCCCTGCAGCTCAAGTGACAGTGGCTAAGTGGAATCAACCCAACTGTCCATCAACTGAAGAATGGAAAGAAACTACGGGATACATACACCATGGAACACTACACCATGGTTAAGAAATCATATCATTTGCAACAAAATAGATGCAACTGGAAAACATCATACTTAGTGAAATAAGCCCGTCCCAAAAGGACAAATACCATATGTTCTCCCTGACCTGTGGTAACTAACAGAGCACCAAAAGGCAATCTAGAGGTGAAATCGACACTTCGAGATGTGATGACTTTGAACAGTCCTGTTTCCACTATTGGTTTAACTCTTTACTTAGTATAATCTTATGTGTATAAAGTTACCTGAAAATAATCTTCATAAAAAATAAGAATGGGAATAGGAGAGGGAGGAGGGAGAAGGGCAGGTAGGGTGGGAGGAGTCACTATGTTCCTGAAGTTCTATCTGTGAAATGCATGAAGTCCGTATACCCTGAATAAAAGGTTTCTGGGGAAAAAACAAAAAACACTAACCCCTGAGGACACGCCTTTTTCATGCTTGAACAAAGGCACTATGAGGTTCTGAACTCTGCATTTACAACTGAGAGCGTTCTCACCTGAGAATCGCCTGACACCAACCATGCAACCTCACCCACGCTGGCACAAACAGCGTTAACTCCCACTTAGGCATTGGCAGACGAGAAAATCAACAAAGCCTTTCACTACAAGGAGAGCAAATTCAAGTATCTGTTCTAAGTGATTAAAAATTTGAGCTTTAATGCGAAAATCAGTATTTTGGAAAAGTATCTACCACTCTGGGCTTGTTGGCTTTGATGCTTAAAGGGTTTAATTGGGGCTGGCACGGTGGCATAGCGGGTAAAGCAGCTGCCTGCAGTGCCGGCATCCCATATGGGCACTGGTTCAAGTCCCAGCTGCTCCACTTCCGATCCAGCTCTCTGCTATGGCCTGGGAAAGCAGTGGAAGATGGCCCGAGTCCTTGGGCCCCTGCAACCTCATGGGAGACCCGGAAGAAGCTCTTGGCTCCTGGCTTCAGATCAGCTCAGCTCTGGCCGTTGTAGTCATTTGGGGAATGAACCAGCAGAATGGAAGACCTCTCCCTCCCTCCCTTTATCTCTCTCTCTCTGTAACTGTGTCTTTCAAATAAATAAAATAAATCTTAAAAAAAAAAAAAAATAAGGGTTTCCTAATGATGCTGGTGGTGGCACAAGTGCCCGTAATGACATTTCAGTGCTTGGTGTACAGCCCCGGTGCGGCTGCTGTGGCATCTGGGTCTGCTCAAGTGCATTCTGACACCTGCACAGCAACAAGGTCACCACCTACACATTTCTCAGCAATGGGCCCTGCCGTTAAGCAACACGGACTTTACAGACAAAGGTGATTTTTTTTTTCTGTAGAATGAAATGTGTCATTTGAAAATCTGCATAACTCAGTGAGCCAGTATTTACCAAATGATCTCTTAAGCTACAAAGTGATGCACTGTAAAAGACACAAAGTGCAAGATACACAATGGGATTTTTTTTTTTTTTTTTACAGATTTATTTATTTGAAAGGCAGAGTGACACGGGAGGAGAGTGAGTGAGTGAGTGAGTGCAATGTTCCATCCACTGGTTCACTCCCCAGCTGGCCACAACAGGGTCCGGCAGAAGCCAGGAGCAAGGAGCTTCATCTGGGTCTCCCACGTGGTGGCAAGGGGCCAAGCACTTGGCCCATCCCCCTCTGCTTTCCAAGGCACACTAGCAGGGAGCTGGACCAAGTGGAGCACCCAGAACATGAACTGGCACCATAAGGGATGCTGGTGTTCCGGCGGCAGCTTCACCCCTACGACACAACACTGGCCCCACAATGGGTTTAGCGTAACATGAAAGGTTCGCTGACAGCGGCTCCAGATTTGTCATAACCACCTTTAAAACTACAACTTCGGGGTGGGCACTGTGGTGCAGCTGGTTAAACCACCAGTTGCAATGCCAGACCCCACATCAGAGCACCGGTCTGGGTCCCAACATCGCCGCTTCCTATCTACCTCCCTTCTAAAGCACCTGTGAAGACTGTGGAAGAAGGCCCATGTCCTCGGGCCCTGCCACCCACGTGAGAGTGGAGTTCCTGGCTTTAGCCTGACTGCCACGGCCATTTGGGAATGAACCAACATATGAAAGCTCTTTTCTCCTCTCTCTCTCTCTCTCTCTGCCTTTCAAATAAATATCTAAAAAAAACCACTCGGGCCAGCGCTGTGGCAAACCAGGTAAACTGCCACCTGCAGTGCCGGCATCCCATATGGACACCGGTTCAAGTCCCGACTGCTCCACTTCCCATCCCGCTCTCTGCTGTGGCCTGGGAAAGTAGTGGAAGATGGCCCAAGTTCTTGGGCCCCTGCACCCTCACAGGAAGACCTGGAGGAAGCTCCTGGCTTCTGGCTTCGGACTGGTGCTGCTCCGGCCATTGCAGCCAACTGGGGAATGAACCAGCAGATGGAAGACCTCTCTCTCTCTGCCTCTCTTTCCCTCTCTGTGTAACTCTGACCTTCAAATAAATAATTAAAAAAAAAAAAAAAAACACCCAAAACCAAAAACATGTAACTTCTCGTTGTGGTACAACATCGAAGACTTCCTGCAATTATCTGAAAATCCAGACCATCTCTCCCTCTTGCTCCCACATGTCTGTCTGAGGTCACATTCCCTCACATACTGAACGTGAGATGGACCACTGCCCTGGAAGGAATCTAGAAGGAAACACGAGAACTCAGCTGCCTCCAGGAAGCCTGCTTTCTAGAGCGACCCGTGCACACATACACAGTGTCACTCCTGCCCCTAAATTTATGTGGGAAGTACTTTTAAATGTTTATCTTACTGTCATCTACTTGAAAGGTAGAGGGAGACCAAGAGTGGAGAGTGAGAAAGAATCTTCCACCTACTGGCTCACTTCCCACATGCTCACAGAAGCCCAGAGATCCATGCAGATCTCCCATGTGGGCGGCAGGGGCACAAGCGCCTGAGCCATCATCTGCTGCTCAGGATGCATCAGCCGGGGGCCGGATCATGGCAGCACAGGAACCAGCACTCCTATGAGGGGTCTGGGCACCCCAAGTGGCAGCTTAACCTGCTGCACAACACACATCCTTATTTTTTACTTTTAATTCATATATGAGATGTAAAGAGACGGCGAGACAAGAGAATGCCCATCTACTGGTCCACTCTCCAAACATCCAACAGGTAGGACTGGGCCAGACTGAAGTTGGGAAGCCAATCCAGGTGTTCCCCATGGATGGCACAGGGAACCAACCACTTGAGCCAGCACTGGCTGCCTCCCAGAGTAGGCACTAGCAAGACGCCAGAATCAGGAGCAGAGCCGGGACTTGAACCCAGGCACTCCCATATGGGATGCAGATGTCCCAAGCGGGGGCTTCTGCAAAGTCAAATATTCATCCTTTTTTTTAAAATTATGTTAGCACACAATGTTTTCAAAAATAATGTTTTTTAAAATAACAATACTTAACATCTTTTTTAACTTTAATTTCTTAGCTGATAAATATCAGTTGCTACAAGCACTCTGGGACCCTAGAACAAGAGATTTGAGATCTACACGCTTATAGATGTATAAAGAAATGTTTACAGGGCCGCCACCGTGGCACAGAGGGTTAATCCTCCGCCTGTAGCCACAGCATCCCATATAGGCACCAGTGCTAGTCCTGGCTGCTCCACTTCCAGTCCAGCTCTCTGCTGTGGCCTGGGAAAGCAGTGGAGGATGGCCCAAGTCCTTGGGCCCCTGCACCCACGTGGGGGACCGGAAGGAGGTCCCTGGCTCCTGGCTTTGGACTGGTGCAGCTCGGGGAGTGAACCAGCGGAAGAAAGACCTTTCTCTCTATCTGTCCCTCTCACTGTCTGTAACTCTAACTCTCAAATAAAATAAATAAAATCTTTAAAAAAAAAAAAGAAAGAAACGTTTATGAGGTGTCTAGGATATGCTTAAAAATAATGGGGGGGGGGGGCGGTGATGGAGGGTTGTGGGAGTGGGTATTCGGCACAGTGGTTAAGACACTGCTTGGATGCCCACACCCCATATCAGAGTGCCTGGGTTTCAGTCCCAGCTCCACTTCCTACTCCAGCTTCCTGTTAATGCATAGCTGGGAGGCAGAAGGTGATGGCTCAAGTACCTGAGTTTCTAGCTCCTGGCTTCAGCGTAGCCCAGCCATGGCTGTTACACACATCTGGGGAATGAGCCAGGGTATGAAGACTTTCTTTTCTCTCTCTCTCTCTCTCTTTCAAATAAAATTAAAATAAGATTTTAAAAGTTTTAGATAAATAACCAGGTTGGAAGGGAGGGAGACAGACGTAACAAAATCACATGCACTGATAACTGCTGACGTGGCGGACACACGGGCGTTCATTCTATGCTCTCTTTCTACAGGGCCTGGCTCTTCTTGCAGTAAAGTCTAAGCAGTGACGGTAAGGCCGAGGCTCCGCCCCCACCACCCCAACCCCATACCGAGAGCGGCCCTCCATGGGCTGTCTGTTAAGGATCTGAATGGGGCCTCTGGCACGGGAGTGGATCTTGTCGTCCACCATATGCTTCAAGCGCTGGTAGTAAGTGGGGCCGAGGAAGATCTGCGACGTGATTTTCCGACCAGTGAACCCGTTGTACAGGACCTGAGACAGACACAGAGAGGCACAGCCTTAAAACCATCAAACAACATATCTGCATCTACATATACGGTACAGTTCCATCCACACATCCACATCAAGACCAAGGCAGAAAAGCTAATCTACAATGCCAGGAGTCAAGGGAGTGGCCCCCAAGAGAGGGCAGGAAAGCAGCGATGAGAAGGGAGCTTCCAGGCACAGAAGGTCTGGTAATTCCCTCTTCTGCATCCTAGTGCTAGTTACCCAGTGTGCTCACTTCATGAAAACTCATCAAGCTGTGCATGATTTGTGTATATATCTGATGTGCTGTACTCCAATCAAAGGTTTTATTTTTAAGAATAAAACCTGGGGCTGGTGCTGGGGCATAGCGGGTAAAGCCACTGTCTGTGACACCAGCATCCCATATGGGCACCAATGCATGACCTGGATGCTCCATTTCTGATCCAGCTCCCTGCTAATGCACCTGGGAAAGCAGCAGCAGATTACCCAAGTGCTTGAGACCCTGCATTCATGTGGAAGATCCGGAAGAAGCTCTTGGCTCCCGGCTTTGGCCTGGACCAGTGGATGGAAGATTCTCTAACTCTTTCAAATAAGTAAATAAATCTTACCAAAAAAAGAGTAATACCTAAATACAAAAAAGAACACACAAAACCAATGACTACAGTAAGAGCCTCACCTCGTTTCCTCTGAGGTGGTAGCCGTAATCTGATAAAAGGTTAGAGATCTTCTGCACATTAACGGCATCATTGAATGGAGTGGCATCACCAATCTCACCCTTGTTGGCCGATACCTTGGAAAGAAAGCTCTCTTTAAATAATGCTTCACTGTTTCTCCTAAGAAACCAGACCTCAATAAAAACATACTCAATTTAAAAATTCCTTTCTACAAAGGGGACTATTTTGAACTTAAAATCTATGTTACAGTTGATCTATATTAAAGTCCATTTTATTATCTCACAAAAAATACTTGTAACAAATTCATATACCTAAAAAGGGAAAACTCAATTATAAAGACCTCAAATAGGCTAGGATCAGGTACAAAGACATTTTAATGCCCCAAAACCAAGCTATCCATGTTAGGCTCTAGCCATTCTATCTTAAAAGGCACTTAAAAATTGAAAACTTCTACTGAAAAATCCATGCATACCTGGTAATACAACTGTAAAAGTTAGTTCACACTGTACTAACTACAAATGAATTAACTCTTCATCAACACACACACACACAAAAAAAAACTGTCAAAAGGATAACCATACATGTATGCAGAGGTTGGATATCATATATCCTACAAAAATTCTAACTTGGCCAAAACTTTGCAAATTTCTTTTTAAAAAAAAAGCAGAAGCAGAACCAATTTTCAAGTAGGAAAATAAGTACCATATCAGGTTTTTAAGAAACTCTGGGAGCAGGTGTTCAGCCTAGACTTTAAGATGCCCACATCCCACGCAGCAGTGCCTGGGTTCAATTCCGAGCTCTGGCCCGACTCCAGCTTCCTGCTAATGCACCCTGGGAGCAGCAGTGATGGCTCACGTGACTGGACTGAGTTCCCAGCTCCCAGCCGCAGCCTGGACCCCCACAACTATTAAGGGCATTTGGGGAATTAACCAGCAGATGGGAACACCTGTGCATACCAGCTCTTTTTAATGAATAAAAACACAGTTTAAGAAATATATATATCTTTTAAAATGTCTTTGGAAACACAGGGCCTTTTGGCATCCCTGGAAACCTCCTGAGCAAAGCCCTATGTCTAGAAGAAAAAAAAACACGCATGTGCTTCAAACATGAGGAAAACCATCTATCACTGTTTTGAAAGAAACACTGCTTTAGAACTTTTTTTGACAAAAACCTCTTACCTTCCCTTGAAGACATTCAATCAAGTGACCAATAGTCATACGAGAGGGGATGGCATGGGGATTTATGATGATGTCAGGGGTGATGCCTTCACAGGTGAAAGGCATGTCCTATAAAGAGAATTTTACAGAGACTCAGACACTTACATTCCTTACTATTCATTACAAAATTACAACACCCTACCCCTAAATTTTTTATGTCCTGAATTTTGTTCAGCATGGAATGTCCATACAGTTATTCAACATGAAAATTACAAAGTTTTTAAGTTAAAGCAAAATTTGTGGAGGTGAGGGAGATCAAAGATAACTTACCTCTTGTCTATACTGAATACCACAAGTACCCTTTTGACCATGGCGACTAGCAAATTTATCTCCAATCTGTGGAATTCTGACAGAGCGTACCTGGAGTCATAGAAAAATAGGTTAGTTAATTAAGTGGAACTGCTGTACTTTCTAAAAGCACCTACATGTTAAACCTGTACTCACCCTTATTTTGCAAAATTTATATCCTTCCTGGTTGAGAGTGACCATGACCTGATCCACGATGCCCGTCTCGCTGGTTCTGAGGAAAGTACTACAGTCTCTCTTGGTATAGCGTCGATTTGTACTCTCCAGTTCATCTTCATTTTCAGGCAATGTGACTGTCTTGCCTATAATAACATCATCCCCAGACACACGCACGCCTGGAGCTATCAAACCATCATCATCCAGCTTGTCATAAATAGCATGCCTCATGCCTGTGGGGAGATGGACACAGGATTTCCTGAAATGTTGCTACCAGACAGAAAAGCACTAAAAAGGTCACATACTTGCCAACAAAGACTAAAAACCACACACCTGAATCAGCTGCAAGACAGAGAGTTCTCTAACACTATGAACCATGCTTAGTGATGACGTATTGCCCTTATTCCAAGTATTACATACTATTCTGAACCCTGTAATACCATAGCCTACGAAGAAAAAAGTTTACAAAGAAAAAGAACACCACACTGCACACTGGTAAATCAGACTCTCCCACGACAGACATCGCTGAGTGACTGGGTAAGTGAGCCACCATCATCTGATCCCCATGGGAGGTGTGAAACAGTATCTATGCCCTGGGCACACCTCTTCCACAGAAACTGTGCATCTCATCAAATGTGATCTGCACACCACTAAATACCAATTCACCAACACTGAGAACCACCCACAGAAATGGAGGACCCGGAAGATGCTACCGGGAACAAACACATTACACACCAGGCAACGCCATCAGGAGTCAAAATCACAGCAGAGCCCTGAGACGTCCATCCACCCCACTGCATAAGCAGCTCTTAAATGAACTACTTACTACGAAACAAGTAGCTGGGGAGTTTGAGTTTTTTAGAAGAAACAACAAGTGGTAAATGTCCTGTCATTTATTTTTACTGTTTACAAATACTGTGGTTGAAAAATCATTATGTTCTTACCACAGTGTAGAGGGTTGATATCAATGTGTCAACTGAAGGACAGACAGACACAGAACAAGCAGGACTGGCGTTGTGAGGTGTGCCCCAAAGTCACATGACGTCTCTGATTTCCTAAATTTCCCCCTCATTCCCAGCCTACCAGCAGGGAAGGTCTGAAGCAAGGCCCCTGCTACAAAAGGCCAAGGGCAAGGCCTTCTGGAAATTAACATTTTCTTAAATGTGAACACTAGCAATGACTACAAAAAATTAACAAGAGCACAGTGAGACACCCTCAGCAAAATTACTTAGGAAAACCACGGTAACTTAACTATGAATTCCAGAATTTAAATCTTGGTGTCACTTACCCTGGCATGTTTCACGGGTGGGTTTCTCAAAAACTTCTTCTTGATCAAATCCTTTTTTCGACTCCTGTTCTTTGTATGAGCGATAGAAAACAGACCTACAAATACATGGTTCCAGAGGTAACTTCTATTTTCTAACAGGGCTTAGAATACTCCAACCAACTTTTCACTGAATTAATATTTGGACCCAGTTTAAACCATGAATCTGACACAAAGTAGCTATCAAGGGATGAGGTTAAATCCTAAATGCTATCACAAGGGCTATGCATGTTACATCTGACACATAACCTCAACTAACTGAAATTATGGGTAGGAGGAAGAAGGACCCAAGGGCACAGAGCCTAACCTCCTACCTAACCCAAGAATCCCTTCCACAACAACCTGATCACCCTGGTCACCCAAGGTCTGCTCAAAGTTTCCAGGGAGTTCACTTTCATTCTTCTATATTATCTGAATGTAAATATATTTGCCTACCAAAAAAAGATTCAAACTATTCACATCCAAATAGCCCAAGACACAAGCAGTATCTTCAGTTGCTGGTGGCCATCAACCAGGCCTTTCACTTTCTAGAGTACGTACAACACATTCAAACCTATTTTAAATACTTTCAATTAAAAATTTATATTTCCACTGCCTCTGTGTTTTGACAGATTTTCTAAAAGGCTGACCTGAAAAAGCCTCGGTCTACAGCAGAACGATTCATAATCACGGAGTCTTCCTGGTTATACCCAGTGTATGAGGCGATGGCCACAATTGAGTTGATGCCTACAGGGAATTTAAAAATATGCATTAAAGAATCATCTGGGACTCAAGCAAAAACTTTCTTTTTTAAAAAAAGCTTTCATTCCATATACAAAGCTACTTGAAAAAGTTCATGGAAAATAGAATTAAAAGGTCATTATTTGGTGCAAAAAATTTGAAATAATACATTATTTCTGGTCAGCACCATGGCTCACTTGGCTAATCCTCCACCTGCAGCACCGGCACCCTGGGTTCTAGTCCCGGTTGAGACGCCGGAATTTGTCCCGGTTGCTCCTCTTCCAGTCCAGCTCTGCTGCGGCCCGGGAAGGCAGTGGAGGATGGCCCAAGTGCTTGGGCCTCTGCACCCGCATGGGAGACCAGGAAGAAGGACCTGGCTCCTGGCTTCGGATCGGCACAGCTCCAGCCATAGTGGCCACTGGGGGAATGAACCAACGGAAGACCTTTCTCTCTGAATGTCTCTCACTGTCTATCACTCTCTCTCTGTCTCTCCCTCACTGTCTAACTCTGCCTGTCCAAAACAAAAAAAAAAAAAAAAAAAATACATTATTTCTACGAACTTTTCAAAGACCCTGCATATGCAGGATTTCAAAATTTTTGCACCACAATAAACATCTTTTAGCTCCATTTTCCCAAATAGTCTTTGAACTATCATGGTGTTTACAAATCAGCCACATTAAACTTGAGTAACCACTGCTGTTCCTGGATCTCATACCTTCCCACATCTAGGGCCTTGCTCAAACCACCTCTCCATCCAAGTACCTGCTGACTAACTTTACTCCAGTCTAAAATCTAAGAGAAACTGCCTCTAGACTTCCAACAGGAATTAGTCACCTCATTAGTCTGTGCCTCCAGAGGACTTTGGACCTCAATCGTAACACTCTCCACATACCCTTCTGTTTTGTGGATCCCACCACATTAAATCCTTGGGAACAGGCACTCTGTCATATGTACTTTTTTTAATCCTCCCAAGCACCCAGAAGTGTCATAAGCATGATAGAGTCTCAAAACATTGTAAAACAATACCAAACATACCTGCTGGCAGCTCTCTGAAACGCAGATACTCCATGGACCGTGTAGTCACAAGCGGTTTTTGAGGATAATACAGAACGTGGGCCAAAGTGTCCATTCGAACGTGGAAGTTGGTGATGTAAACCCCCATAGCCTGCTTCCCCATAGCAGACTGGTATGTGTTTCTAGGGGACTACAGACAGAAATGAGAAGCACAACCAATGAAAATCTAGTATCTCTAAAGGAAAAGACTGACCGTAACTCAGAAACATGACCGGTAAAGTTCCGGATTTCTTCTGAAGGTAAGTGACAACCATTTGGAATAATCAATTATGGCTCTTATCAATGAAACACAAAAGCAAGCAAGTCAGACGCTCATTCTGTAGCAGTCCACAGTCTTCTGGTGAATAGCTTTTCTCTTTGGCAGAGACCGCAGATGAACCTCTAATTTTTATTACTTCCCCCAAATCACCACCAACCAGAAGACAGAAGTACCACCAACCTGGTTATGATCAGGAAAAGGAATAATAGATGCACAGACACCAAGGATCATTGACGGGTGAATCTCGCAGTGTGTGTATGTGGAGCAATACGCCACTTCTTTCTCCTGTAGATCGTCTGGCGTCATTGCAAGCATCACCGTTTCTTCTTCAAGCGTGTCAATGTACTCCACTACCCCACTGGCCACGAGATCCTGCCAACTAAAAGAACATCCAATTTCTGTACTTCCTGAAAAATTTCAACAAGGCCCCCTACTTAATAAACTGCATTCCTACATTATATGTACCAGCATGCAAAGAATTTCAACATAGGTATATATGATTACTAACAGTGAAAAAAGCTGCTGAACAATGCTATAAAGTATGGATGGCCCCATAACTATTACCATTAGATTGTCATGCTTTGTTTTTAAAGAAGCCGCACTTACAGAGAAGTGTGAATATAGAAACACATAAAATGTGACCTGGTAGAATATACACCTAATTGTTATCAGTATTTATTTCTGAAGATGAAAGCTTTTCATTCTACATATCGTTTCAATTATTTTACAATAAAAATACATACATTTATGTATTACTAAAATTAAATTATTGAAGTTCATCTTTTTATTAAGTTTCTTGTTTCTTATTTTACCCACAATATACTACACTCATGATCTTTAAGTGGTGTAAGTATACATATTTATGGGGCACAGTGTTGTATAAGTAATGATCAGATCAGGGAAACTGGCATACCCATCACCTCAAACATCTATTTTTACATGTACTTATACTGTACAGGTTTAACATGGAACAGGTGCCCATATGGGATGCCAACACTGCAGGCGGCAGCTTTACCTGTTAAATCACAGTGCCAGCCCAGTGAACTGTATATTTTTAAAAAATGGTTTATGGGGCCAGTAGAGTGGGCTAAGTCTTTGCCTGTGGTGCTGGGAATCCATATGGGCACCAGTTCAAGTCCCAGCTGTTCCTCTTACAATCCAGCTCTCTGCTGTGGCCTGGAAAAGCAGCAGAAGACAGCCCAAGTCCTTGGGCCCCTGCAACCACATGGGCGACCCGGAAGAAGCTCCTAGACCCTGGCTTCAGATCGGTGCAGCCCCAGCCATATTGCAGCCATTTGGGGGGTGAACCAGCGGATGGAAGACCTTTCTATCTCTCCCTCTGTCTGCCTGTAACTCTATCTCTCAAATAAATAAATCAAATCTTTAAAAAAATGGTTTATAATTTTATGGTAGGCAAATTCTATCTCAATTTTTTTTAAGTACACATATTTCTCGCTGCATGTTGTACCTGTAGTTGTTATATTCTCTCTCCTTCAATTGGTCAATGTGCCTCTTCTTCAAAAGTAGCTTTTGTTTTTCCACAATCAGAAGTGGTCTACAAATACGGCCTGCATCTGTGTAGATACGAATCTCCCTCTCTCGAATATCTCTGATCATAGAAACCTACATCCAAAAAAAACAAGACAGCTTCATGAAATTTTATTTCCTCCACATCATCAAAGCTTAGCTAAAAAATACAACAGGGGCAGTATTTGGGCAAGTGGTTAAGCCACTGGTCAAGATGCCTGAGAACAATATCATTTTCTATCATCTGGCTTCGAGTCCCACTTCTGCTGCCAACTTTAGCTTCTTGCCAGTATAGCCCTTGGAGGCTCAAGGAGTTATGTCCCTGCCCTCCACATAGGAGACATGGATTGAATTTCTGGATTCCAGCTTTGGTCTGGCCCCACTCTGGCAGTTGTGGGAATTTGGGGAGTAAACCACTATGTGGGAGTTCTCTCTCGGCTTGTATATTCTTCTTTCAGGCTCTGAAATAATTTTTTTAAATACATAAACTTATAAACTTCCAGAGAAATCAATTATCAAATAAAAGGAACTAATCTTAGAAGGATCTTCAACAGTTCAAGGAAAATGTGTACTATGAAAAAACTATGGATAGAATTCAAAACTGCATTTTCCATGAACTTTCTGAAGTACCCTTGCATTAAAAACTTTTGGGGGCTGGGGCCGGCACTGTGGCCTAGCAAGTAAATCCGCCGCCTACAGTGCCAGCAGCCAATATGGGTGCTAGTACGAGTCCCAGCTTCTCCGCTTCCTATCCAGCTCTCTGCTGTGGCCTGGGAAAGCAGTGGAAGATGGCCCAAGTCCTTGGGCCCCTGCACCCACATGGGAGACCTGGAAGAAGCTCATGGCTCCTGGCTCCTGACTGGCGCATCTCTGGCCATTGTGGTCATCTGGGAAGTGAACCAGCAGGTGGAAGACTCTCTCCACCTCTGCCTTTCAGGTAAATAAATAAATCTTTAAAAAAAAAAAAAAAAACTTGGGGGTGGGGGGGAGCCGTGGCAGTGTGGCGCAGAGGTTAGTTGAGCTGTTGCCTGTGATGTCAGCAACCCATATGAGCTCCAGTTGGGACTCCCAGCTTCCGATCCAGCTCCCTTTGATGTGCCCAGGAAAGCATTAGGATGACCCAAGTGCTTGGGCCTCTACACCCACATGGGAGACCTGGAAGAAGCTCATGGCCCCTGGCTTCAGCCCAGCCTAGTCCTGGCCACTGCGGTCATGTGGAAAGTGAACCAGTAGATGGAAGATCTCTCTCTCTCTCTCTCTCTCTCTCTCTCTCTCTGCTTTGTCTCTCCCTCTCTAACTCTTCCAAATACACAAACATAAATCTTAAAAAAAAAAAAAAAAAAAATGGGCGGGAACACCAGACATCTGATGCAACTGTTACAATGAGGCTTGGAGGGCTAGTGTTGTGGTGCAGCCAGTTAACCTGCCGTCTACAACACCAGAATCCCACAAGGGCACAAGTCCTTGCGTCCCTGTACCCATGTGTGAGGCTTGGATAGAGTTCTAGGCTCCTGGCTTCAGTCTGGCCCAGGCCTGACCGTTGTGGCCATTTGGGAAGTAAATAGCAGATGGAAGATCTCTCTCCACATGTCTGTCTCTTTCTCTCTGTAACTTTGCCTTTTAAACAAATAAATCTTTTAAACAAATAAAATTAAAAACAAAGATGATGCTTAGGATGCCTGCACCTCTCATATCAGAGAGCCTGATTTGAGTCCCAGCTAGTCCACGCTTCCAATTCTAGCTTCCTGCTAAGGTACACGCTGAGAGGCAACAGGTGATGGCTCAAGTACTTGGGTCCCTGCACTCACGAGAGAGACCTGGATTGAGTTCTAGACTCCTCGCTTTGGCCTGGCCCAGCCCCAGCTCTGGCAGGCATTTGAGGAGTAAAACGCAGACAGGAGATACCTCTCTCTCTACCTTTCAAAAAAATAAATAATAATTTTAAGAGTAATAATTTTTTCAAACTTAGATATACCTTAAAATTTTATAAAAACAAAACCTAGCCTTAGAAATTACAAAACTGAGCATCTGGTAAATGCATCATGAAGGTAAAGTGAAGGAAATATTTTTTCGGTACGATACTAATGTAAGACAAATACTTACTTTGGTTCTTTGTTAACTGCTTCACCCATTCAATAGCCAGCCCCACATCACTTGTCTTGACCATATTTTCTCAGTGGCAAATCTGACTTTTCACAATCACCTAGCACACAAATGGCTTACAGGCTAGCTATCCAATACAGCAGATCCTAGCCACATGTGATTACTGATTACTGAACATCAAAATGCAGCCATTCTGAGATGGGCTCAAAGTTCATTTGAAAGATAAACTATTTTCCAGAGGGGACGGCGCTATGGCACAGTGGGTTAACACCCTGGCCTGAAGCGCCGGCATCCCATATGGGCACCGGTTTGAGACCCGGCTGCTCCACTTCTGATCCAGCTCTCTGCTATGGCCTGGGAAAGCAGAAGATGGCCCAAGTGCTTGGGCCCCTGCACCCACGTGGGAGACCCGGAAGAAGCTCCTGACTTCAGATCGGTGCAGCTCCAGCCATTGCGGCCAATTGGGGAGTGAACCATTGGATGGAAGACCTCTCTCTCTCTTGCTCTCTCTCTCTCCAGCCGTTGCAGCCAATTGGGGAGTGAACCATCGGATGGAAGACCTCTCTCTCTCTCTGCCTCTCCTCTCTCTGTGTAACTCTGACTTTCAAATAAATAAAGAAATCTTTAAAAAAAAAATAGAAAAAAAAAAGATATTTTCCAGGAAAAAAAAAGAATGTAAAATAGTTCATTAACAATTTTTATGTTGACAACACATTGCAAATGTCATATTTTGGATGTACTATATAAAATATATTTAAAAATGCATTCCTAGGAAATACCAGAAATATTTCGGGAAAATTTTCAATAAAGAACCTAAGAATCATTAAAAACACTGCAAAATCGGAAGTACCTGTACTTTGAAGAATTCAAAAAGGAAACGTATTTCTGTGATTTATCATGAAATGCCAGTTCATCAAGGAACCGAAAAACAGACTGATACTCCCTTCAAAAGTACTTCTAAGAATCAAATCGTATGTGGATCTTTTCTAAAAGGAAGGACTGGGTCTAGTAAAAGGAGGAAAAGATCTGGTTTACTCAGCTGGAAACTATGGCAAACCATAAATGCTTGATGACAAACACTAGGTTCTTCGCCAAAAGCCAAGTAGTAGGAAATGTTCCATGCTGCTAGCCCACTTCATGTCCTTAAAAAGTAACTTGGGTGCTGGCACTACAGTGTAAGGAGTGAAGCCACTGCCTGCAATGCCAGCATCCCGTATCAGTGCTGATTTGTGTCCTGGCCGCCCCACTTCCAATCCAGCTCCCTGCTAATGTGCCAGCAGAAGTAACGGAAGTTGAATATCCAAGTGCTTGGGCCCCTGCTACCCAGAAGCAGCTCCTGGCTCCTGACTTCAGCCCAGCCCTGGCTGTTGTGGCCATCTGGGGATGGAAGTTCTCTCTCTAACTCTCACTTTCAAATAAACTAAAGTTGGCATAAGCACCACCTACTGTCTCCTCTTTGTCTGACTCTACAATTAGCTATTTCTAAAATACCACCTAGACTCTTTTTTTTTCAATTCATTTGATAGATACATATAGAGAAAGAGATAGGGAGAGCACTCATTCACTTGTTCATTCCCCAAAGGCTTGACAAAATAGCCGAGGCCAGGGGTCTAAGCCAGGAGCCTGAACCACAACCCAAGAAGCCAAAATTACCTGAGCCATCGCCTGCTGCCTCTCAGGATCCAGCATTAGCAGGAGGCTGGAATCAGGAGTGGAACTGGCAACAAATCCCGGCACTACAGTGAAGATGCAGGCATCTCAACTGCCATCTTAACGGCAAGGCTACACCTGCCCCTCACCTGCCTCTCGAAAATACGCTTTATAATTCAAGGGAACACAGTTCCAAAACAAGCCAGGGCAAATCTGCCTCTGAGTAACCTCACACCTTGTTTACAGAGCCCACAGCAATGCCCTCTAGTCATCAGAGCCCTACTTCAGACACGATGATGTCCATCTGACGCCGCAGTTTCCTCAGAGTGTTCATAAGCTGTTCAGGATCCTTATGTATTCCAACCCAGCAGCCATTGACAAAAATCTTGGTGGCACTAAAATGAAACACCACAAACAGTCTGCACTCAGCAAGTCTGTGCTCAGCTAAAAAGAATAACAATATTTTACAAAGAAATTATCACCTATACATACTCAGCAATAGCTGCAGGAGAAATTTCTTCTAAATTTTCCATACTCCATTCTTCTAAAAATTCCAGAATTGGAGAAGGCTGAGAGCCAACTGAAATATAAGCCATCAGTGCTAAATTCTTCACAAGTCCTACAGCATGGCCCTAAGGAATAAACAAACTATTACTCTGATCTTCTATGCCATCAGAATTCTTTCCCATAGCATTGTTCCTTCCATTTGATTTCAAGATTAACTTTTACTTTCTAAGAACAAAATCACAAATAGTATCTTAATTCTAAACCATGATGCATAGATAAGTAAAACAGCATTTCTAAAATAATTATGCTCTATGTAGCTACCCTGAGACTTTTGATCCTGAACATAAATGCCCATGCATTACCTCTGGGGTCTCAGCTGGACACACCATGCCCCACAATGTGTTGTGCAGCTGTCTTGGTTTCGCCAGTTTGCCATCTCTGCCAATAGGAGAATTTAACCGACGCAGGTGGGAAAGAGTAGATGCAAAAGTCAGGCGGTTTAATACCTGGGGGGAACAGCAAATAGTTAAAGTGTGGGTATTTCTGTGATAGTCACGCTGTCACACTGAGGCTGCGTCATAGTTTTATATACAGTCCAGAGAGTATCACAATGTCACCACCCCTCCTTTCTCTAGCCTTTCCCGGGATAATCCTGACAGCGCTCGTAACTCAACTGCCTCTAACAGCAGGGATGGCAGATACGTGATGCAGTTCTATCACATGCAACGTGCTGTTGGGTTTTCTCTTTAACTGTTTTGCTCTCTGTTGCATCCCAGCACCTAGAACACTACATGGTATGCATGAGGTATTCACAGTGTTCAACCAAAGCTACCAACTCACACTCCCTTGATCACAGCAGATATCAATAACCCACCCCAGTACTCTTCCAGGCTGAGGCCTCTGAATCCAATACAAAAATGGAACAGAATATTCAGCAAGATAACATTCATTTGTAAGGTGCTATTCAGAGAGAGAGCAAGGCAATTCAGGCTCGATTCCCACCTTCCCCGGCCTGAAACCCCCCGAACCTCCTTCCTCCTGCTGTTTCCTGTCAGGGTGCTACCCTTCCTTTGATCGCCCTGCCTGCCTCAGCTCCTCCTTCCACACATCGACGAACATATCCTGTAAATTCTATTTTCAATCTGTGTAAAACAAACAAACAAAAAAAAAATCTAGCCCTCCCTTCATGCACAGCAACAGACCCTTGCACTTCAACTATTCCACTTCCATCATCTCTTCAGTCCCTGCCTTGTAGCTTCCAATCCACCCTCCTCAGTTGCTGGAATCATGAAAGCACGCGTGCGTCCACATCACTCAGCATTTTAGGAACACCCAGCGATGACCACTGACAACGGGAGAGCCTGACATGAAAGCCTGCCCTTCTCAACAAAGTTCCAAATGACCTTGTCCTGCCAGCCTCCAGCCACTCCCTCATGCTACCCAGCTAACCACACACGGTCGCAGACAAAAGAGAAACCACTCCTCCACTCTGCTCTGCCTGGTGGACTGCGACCACCTCCATGGGACATGGAGTTTACCACCATTCAACTAAGCACCCACAAAGGCCTGGAAAACTCACTTCCTAACTATTTCTCAATCTGACCCCACTCTCCTTCTCTATAAAACTGCTCTACGCCAGGCCTATTGCTTCTCACCCAAGCTGCTGCAAACAATTTTCCTACCACCAATCCTGCTCTTTACAACCTGTTCTCCACATTGCCAATTACCATGAATCCATCTAAAAAACAAAACTTGTCATGGCTCACGCTGCTATGAGCTGTCCCCACCTCCCCTCTCCGACCATCTTCTTAACCCCCAGCTTCGACAGGAATGTTCCAGCTCCCATACACGTGCTCCTTCCTGCCTCCACCCCTCCATGCAAGACATTTAAGAAGACAGCCGCACTTTTCCTATGACGTGCTGGTTCCACCCTCCTCCCCAGTGGGGCTCTTCCCTCCAGGCTGAGCCTTCCTCCAGCACTCCAACAGAGCACCGGTGCCTATTTCTCCCTAAAATGCCTTCTGAGCCACACTGTAAATTATCTGTTTACATCTATTAACAAGTAAACACTGCCAACTACTGAAGATCAGGAATCATGTTTTATTCATCTTTGCAACTCCAGCATGTGGCTGACACTCTTGGTCCCCTAACAACGTTCCCAAACAAGTCACTGAACTGAATCTACAGCACAGTATTTATCATAATATGGCTCAGGGCAAGTGAACCATGTATGAATCAATCTATTTCCTCTGCCAGATATTGATGAGGTCCTTGAAGGCCTGGGATAGGATCTCATTCATGTCTGTGAATCCAGAATCACACATACCAAGTTTGCAAATAAATCCTTAATGAATTAAAAAGAACTTAGAAATTTAACTTGGCTACCAGCAGCCTTCCTGAATTTCGAGAACATGTAGATTTCTAGGAACCAGAAGCTTGCAGTTGGTGTTTGAATGCCAAATCTTTCAGATTATTCTGGCACGTAAGTATATTAAAGGTGTTCAATCTTACATGAAAAGCATATATATACAGAAAAATAAAAGTGCCTAATGAATCAGAATGTGAAAAGCTCTTCCCTACTCCTCCTTCTGGGAGAAGTTCTGGCACTCCCTGTATGTACAGCAGGCCAACAGGAAGAGATCCAGGGCAGAAGGACTCTATTTCCAACAAAGGAAGGGCTGGGTTAGCTTCTAAGATACACAAGTGTCATTAGCAGACTGTCCCCTTCTCACGCAGCTACCCCCACTAAGCACACATCTTGAGTTTCCAAACTGCAAACCAAAAACTTAAGTCTCTCTTAGTACTGCTATTAGCTAATTTAAGAAAAATTTAGTGTTCATAATTCAAAAGCCCCCTAGAAATTTTATACTTAACCAAGGAAAAAAGAAAACAAGGTGACTTATACTCAGTAAACGAGTCACCAGTTCCTCTGACAGGTGCAGTCATGGTGACAGCCTCACCTGAGACACTCCAGCCCTGGCCTGATGGGCTTTCTTCTGGTCACCCCAGTTTCCAGTAGCCAAAGAGTACTTTAGGCCATCAGATATAATCCTTGTTTTAATTGCCAACTCCAAGTTAAAATCCTTTCCTCGATCAATAAACTTCTGTGCATAGATCCGTACTTCTTTAAGCAAATTCTTAAACATCCTGCCAAATAAAATAGCATTGTTTTAAATACAGAAAAGTCTATGATATGTATTCTTTTTTTTTTTTGACAGAGTGGACAGTGAGAGAGAGAGAGACAGAGAGAAAGGTCTTCCTTTGCCGTTGGTTCACCCTCTAATGGCCGCCACAGCCGGCGCGCTGCAGCCGGCGCACCGCGCTGATCCAATGGCAGGAGCCAGGTACTTATCCTGGTCTCCTATGGGGTGCAGGGCCCAAGCACTTGGGCCATCCTCCACTGCACTCCCTGGCCACAGCAGAGAGCTGGCCTGGAAGAGGGGCAACCAGGACAGAATCCGGCGCCCCGACCAGGACTAGAACCCAGTGTGCCGGTGCCGCTAGGCGGAGGATTAGCCTAGTGAGCCACGGCGCAGGCCTATGATATGTATTCTTAATAGGGAAAATATCACCCACAGTGGGAACAAATGGTTACTACAGAGTGAAAGTCACCACTCTCGTTATGTAGAAAGCACAGATTCCCATGCAGTTTATAAACACACACAGCAGGAGGAATAATTAGCAAAAAAAAAAATTAAAAAAAAAGAAACGAAAACCTCCTTAGTGGATTGGTAACAAAAAACTGCGGACTAACCTACAATATACTAAAAAACAAAACATGTGCAAAACACTGCTAGTATTAATTATCCTTCTTTTACTGTCAACATATTTTGTTTTTAAAAAGTTTTTCTAGCAATAAAATATATTATGAGTTCATTTCTGAAAACATGAAAAACAGGAGGCCAGCACTGTGGTGCACAGCAGGTAAAGCCCCCACCTGCAGCACTGGCATCCCATATGGGCACTGGTTCATGTCCCAGCTGCTCCACTCAGATCCAACTTCCTGCTAACAGCCTGGGAAAGGCCCCAGAAAATGGCCCAAGTGCTTGGGACTCTGCACCCACGTAAGAAACACAGGTGAAGCTCCCAATCTCTGTCTCTGACTTTCAAATAAATAAATCTTTTTAAAATAATAAAAATACATCAAGAATAAAATTAAAAACCACACATAAACCTAATACTATGAAACAATTACTGCTAATATTTTTGGGATATTTGCCTCCAGGTTGTGCATATGTGTTCATAAAATCCAAAAGCAAGACCAATAAGAATTCCAGTATTAGCACTTAGAAAGTCAAGGCAATAAATCATCTTTCTCAAGCCTCTTCTAAAGCTACCGAAGGAACAAAGCAACATGAACAATAAACTGTCCTCACAAACTTGACATTTCCAGACATGAACCAGAACTCAATCTGGGCAAATGGCCCAAAGAATGCAGCTAACCTCACAGGTCCCCAGTATGGATACGACAGTTTCAACCCCCACGAGCAATCAACCAGTCTAAAGACACAGCTCCCTGCTTCGGTGATTTCACCCTAGAAGTTCTTACCCTCTAAATAAGAACGCAAGAAGCGGCCCAGCAAGGTCCAATCTTTTATTTCCGTAGTGATCTCTGTCATCTAGTTCTCTTCTACCCAAAGCCGCCAGAAGTAACCTATGAACCATGTACCTTAAAAAACAGGGCAATGGAAGGGAGAAGAAAATATCTGGCTTATTACTTTATATTTAAAACATTGCTTTTGACAGCTTTACCTTTAATAAAAATGACTTTATCAATTCTAATGACAAAAAAAAAAAAAAAACCATATCAATTTAAGGTTAACATACCCCAAGAAGTAGGCTTTCTTTGTCTCACAAAAATCACTGACACCGACGTGGGGAAGCATTTCTTTTTGTAAGACTTCCTTTGCATACTTAATTCTTTTCTCCTTAGTAACACCAGGCTTTGCCCCTCTTGAACCAATGAAATTTAATGCAACATTTTGTTCTTGAATGACAAAAGCTTCATCCAGAGAAGGTTTAACCTATCAGATACCATAAATAAAAAGTGAGTCTATTGTAATTCATAACATGCCAAAAATCCCTATGAATCTAAAGAAAATTTTTTTATGTTTTCAGAAAATCAAGTAATAAAATCTTAAAACTAGAAGACACTTCAGAGATCTGGAGATCTCTGATAAAACCCACTCATTAGCACAGCAATGATACTTCCTAGAAAAACAAACAACTCCACCATAAAAAAAAATAGTATATTTCATTATCTCTTTGAAATTCTACTGACCAATGGTAAAATAAAGTTCCTTCCAAGGATCCAAAATATATATAGAGAAGCTCCATAGTCTAATTAAAATTTACTGAGCTACAAACAAATATATGTGCCAGACTGTCTTCAGTCTTAGTATGAAGAAATTTCTAACTGACAAATAAAACCACTCAATTATTTCTGTAAAGGACACTACTTTAAAAGCCCAGTTAGAAAATCTGCATCCCGTACCTGCCACTGACTACCTGTAGCCTCTGGGCAGTCATGTCATCAGTTTCCTTACCTACAAAAGGGTTAAGTAAAATAATCTCGAATTCTCCTCCATTCTAACATTCTCAATTTCCAACCGCACCCAACAGTGAGCATGAGAAATGAGGGCTGACATTTAGTAACTCCAGCATCTCTAAGCACCACTGGTCCTATCACAGATACTGAACTGCCTTCCTGGCCTTTGACTTCTTATCTTTTTATCACTGAGTTTAGACTCCCAAGTTCTAGTCATGACTAGAAAAACAAAAGCTATTTAAGGACATTATCAAAACAACTGACAAAAATCTGAGTAAGATATGTACATTAAAAGTTCCATACCAAAGTTAAATTTCCTCATTTCAACAATGCTTTGCCTATGAAACTGGGTGCCCTGATTCCTAGGAAACACACACTGAAGAACTTAGGAGTCAGCGTGTGATGGCTGTCACTCACTCTCGGACAGTCCAGACAACAGTGATGAGCAGATACAGACACAGAATGGGAAAGCAAAAAGTGGCAAGGCAACAATATGAATCCAGGCGAAGAGTGAACAAGAGTTCTCTGCACTGTTCTTGCAACTCTAAGATTGAAACTATTTCAAAATGAAGTTTTGCATACAGACAGCAACTGCTCATTTTCCTTTGTGCCTAAATGGCACCCGTCTGGTGTGCGCTACAATTCTCCTTCCTGCTGCTGTCCCTGACCTGAGGCTGCCTCCGTGTTCCACGTCTACTTTACACAGCACTGTCACGAGGCCCAGGCAGGGCCGCCAGCTTTCCCTACACAGTAAATGCCATGACATCCGTGACAGTTACACTGCTCTTCAGAGCAGCTTTCAGCTAAGTTTTAAAGTTAGCAGCAGTCAGTAATGCCATTTCCTTCATAAAACATGAGGAATATACTCTCACGTTACCATTTCCATCATCTCTGGATCTTCAAAGTCATAAATAATATGTTCTAAAATATCCCTGTCAGACACAAAGCCTAATGCTCTGAACACGATGATGATGGGAACTTCCTGCTTGATGTACGGGAGAGTTGCCACAATGCGCTGACCAATAGCACTCTTTTTTGCACCCTGAAAAAGAAAATATTATGATAACATGAATACATAGAAGCTCACAGTGATATGAAAACACCAAGATACCACTTCATGTATTTGCTAACTAGATGTATTTCAAAAACAGCACACCTCCCACACTCTGACACCTCCTACAGGTACTTTTCAAAGCCTTCAGAACAGTGTTACTAATTTTATGGACAAGCTGATAGCTTGCACCTGAGAGAACTTCCATTATTTTCTATCTGTCTGCCAAGATTCTCTCGGACTTAACCTCATTAATGGGTTATGCCACCGCCTCCAAAGCCAGCATCCCAAATGGGCACCAGTTCAAGTCCCAGCTGTTCCACTTCTGATCTAACTCCCTGCTAATGTGCCTGGGAAAGCAACAGAAAATGGCCCAAGTCCCTGCACCCCCACAGGAGACCTGGATGAAGCTCCTGGTTTCGGCCTGACCCAGGCCAGACTGTTGTGGCCATTTGGGGAGTGAACCAGAAGATGAAAGAGCTCTATCTCTCCCTCTCTCCCTCTGTGACTGCCTTTCAAATAAATAAAATAAATCTTTAAAAAAAAAAAAGCGCCAATCAGAATTACCAAATACAATAATTTGAAATGACTTTACACTGCAAAAGAATATGAATGCTGATCCTTCACACTCCACCTCAAAAAACAAAAACAAAACCAAAACCAAAAACAACCCTCTCTGGAAGAAAGAAATATAGAAAGAGTAAGAAAGAGAGAAAATGCATATGGAACAATGCAGAAAAGGCTAAGTACAGAATGGAAAATGATTACTAAATCAGAGCCCATCTGTGAACTATCCTTACTTGAATATTTCAGAATTAAACAGATACCTGCATACAAGTTTGTTCCCATTTCCTTCCTCCATAATCATACACGTAAAACAGAACACGTCATTGGCCTAGCAGTCAAGGCACCTGTGTCTCATATGGTCACGTCGGAGCTCAACACCCACCTACATCTCCTGAGTCCAGCTTTCTGCCAATGCAGACCCTGGAAGGCAGCAGAAATGGCTCAAGTACTTGGGTCCCTACTACCCATATGGGAGACCTAGACTGATGAGTTCCTAGGGCTTAGGCCTTGCAAAGACTGGGCCACCAGCGGCATCCGGGGAATGAAGAGGAGAGGAGGTCTAGGAGGGGAGAATTCTATCTCCTCTCAAAGAAATAAATTTTTAAGAAAGGATGGTAAGGGGCTAGTGCTGTTGTGCAGCGGGGAAAGTCGCCGCCTGCAGCACCAGCATCCCATATGGACACTGGTTTGAATTTCAGCTACTCCACTTCTGATCCAGCTACCTGCTAATATGCCTGCAAAAGCAGTGGAGGATGGCCCAAGTGCTTGGGTCCCTGAACCCATGTCAGAGACCCAGAAGAAGCTCCTGGCCCCTAGCTTCAGATCAGCCCAGCTCCAGCCATTGCATGAACAGTAGACAGAAGACCTTTCTGTCTCTCCCTCTAACTCTACCTTCCAAATGAATAAATAAATCTTTAAGAAAAAAAAAAGGATGTGGTATGAGTTTGATGAAGCAGTTAAGATGCCACAACCCCTATCAGAGTGCCTGAGTTCAAGTTCTGGCTCCACCCTCAATTCCAGCTTCCTGCAAATCGCTTTCTGGGAGGCAGCTGGTAGGTGATGATGGTTCAAGTACTTAGGTCTCTGTCACGGCTCCTGGCTTCAGTCTAATTCAGCCCTAGCCATTGTGAGCATTTGAGAGTGAACCAGCAGATGGGAAATTGACCCTACCCCGCCACCCCAACTCCAGTCTCTCAAACAAATAAATAAAATTTAAAAATAAAAAGCTGATTTAAAAAATTAGTTACTGGTCTACTGGTCTATACTGGCATACCCAGTTTCTCAGTTTTAGTCTTATTTCTCCTGTGTCAGCATCAATTTCTCTTATCCTTTCTTGGCTTCATAACCTTAAAGATTCGTAATCCCTATTGATGACGTCTACCATCCTCCTCCTGCACTCTAAGTTTCTTGCTTTAGATAATTTATCTCATCCACAGTTTGGTCAGTAATAACTTCTAATAAGTGACACTCAAATTTTCATCTTGATCCTTTCCCTACATCTCTAACTGCCATTTGGTTATTTCTATTTAGATATCAAGTATTCCATTCAGTCTATTTGATTCACCACAGATCTTACTCCAGAACAAGAACATTGGAAAACAACGCCTTCATCCGTCACACACCAACACCTCCTCCCACCCCAAGTCTTCTTGTCTAAAACTATGTTTTGTCAAAATTCAATTCCTAGAAATTCTCCTTCATCACCATCCTCCCAGAACCTCAGGTTAGAAACCACAGCGTCTTAACAGACTCAATCTCATGACAAACCTATCGCAGGGGCCAGCATCACTTACAATGCCAGCATCCCATACTGGAGAGTCAGTTCAAGTGCTGGCTGCTGTTTCAGATCCAATATTCCTGCTAATGCATCTGGAAAGACAGCAGAAGATGGCCCAACTTGGGCCCCTGCCACCCATGTGGGAGACCATGATGGAATTCCTGACTCCTAGATTCAGCCTGGCCCAGATCTGACTATTGCAGTCATTTGGGGAGTGAACCAGCAAATGGGAGATCTTTGTCACTCTGCCTTTTAAATAAAAATAAATAATTTTTTTTTTTTTTTGACAGACAGAGTGGACAGTGAGAGAGAGAGAGACAGAGAGAAAGGTCTTCCTTTGCCGTTGGTTCACCCTCCAATGGCCGCCACAGCTGGTGCGCTACGGCCGGCACACCGCGCTGATCTGAAGCCAGGAGCCAGGTGCTTCTCCTGGTCTCCCATGGGGTGCAGGGCCCAAGCACTTGGGCCATCCTCCACTGCACTCCCGGGCCATAGCAGAGAGCTGGCCTGGAAGAGGGGCAACCAGGACAGAATCCGGCACCCCGACCGAGACTAGAACCCCGTGTGCCGGCGCCGCAAGGCGGAGGATTAGCCTAGTGAGCCGCGGCGCCGGCCCAAAAATAAATAAATCTTTAAAACAAAAACAAAAGAACTCACCAAACTCAGATTATTCTTTCTGTGCCTCTGATTTGTTTACTCCAGAGTTGTGATTATAATCTCCCCTAATCCACAGCTGTGTTCATCACCCTCCACAAGCCAGGCCATGCTTCTTGACAATGCATACCACAATCACCTGCCAACCACTTCCAAATACATGTACCTGGGTCCTACTCCTCCTCCATCACCTCTACTCCCACCAACTGGTCAGCAAATGTGAAAAGGGAGACAAAATTTTGTACTTCAGAGTCGTAAGGTTACTGAGGTGAACCTTTAGTTAAGAACCACTAACCCAGATCCAGCCTGATCACCTACCTGCCATTCACTATTCAACACACTCCACCCAGTCCCATCAGAGCTGTTTTCTGGTGATTCTCCATACACACACTACTTATCCCATTCTCCTCCTCCAGAATGTCCTTCGAATTGCTCTCTGCTTACATAAACCTGTACAATACATGTAAGCCCACCTCTTTTATTAAGTTTTCATAAGCCATACCATTCTAGTAATCTCATTCTCCTCCAAGTCTTTACACAACTACTATAAATAATAGAATTTAACCTCTGCATTGTGTTACTCTTGTTTGACAGCTAAAACCCGTATTCCCAATAAAGCCATTTTTGTGGGGAGCAATCCGGACTGGACTGAGTTACTGGAATTAAGACTTATTCTATGCATCTGCTCTCCCACAATGTGGCGCTGGGAGAGAAGTAAACAGCTTCCGCACAGCTGCCTCCAGTTCAGCTAATAAACTGTAGGACTTGCTCCTGATTGGAGGAGAGCAGCGTACTCGGCGTGTGGGCAGCCGAGTTAGGATTGGCGGAGGAGGACTATAAAGGAGGAGAGAGACGGCATGCACCAGGAACATCTAAGGGGAACATCTAAGGGAACACCTGTGCAGCCCCCGAGAGAGCCGGCCGGCGGTGTGCCGCTCCCCTGCGGAAGTGGGGAAAGTGGCCAGGGGGAACCGCCCTTCCACGGAGGTGGAAGGGATAGTAGCCAACCCGGGAAGAACCAGCAGCAAACCCGGGGAGGGCCGAGCAGACGAAAGAACAGCGCAGGGTCCTGTGTCGTTCCTCCACGAAGAGGGGGAGCGACAATTTTCTTCTTAATCATGATTGTACGGGGGCCAGCGCTGTGGCACAGCAGGCAAAGCTGCTTCCTACTGGCCAATGTGGCCATCTAGGGAGTGAAACAGCGGATAAAAGTGCTCTCACTCTCTCATTCTCTGTCTTTCCCTCACTCTGTGTAACTCTGAATTTTAAATAAATAAATATATCTTTTAAAAAAGGAGTTAATGTGTGAGTTAATGACACCTCATAATACCCAGCAATACTGTATGTACAGAAGGAAGTCAATGTTTATCTTACAAATAAAATATTATGAAAATATCAATTGCCAAGAGACATTTAGTCCCACTTATTAATAAAAAATATGTTCATTCCATAAGACACCTATTCAACATTTCTATGTAGCTCATCTTCATAAGTTTGTAAGTAATATTAGACTCTAGGTGTCCACGCTGTGGCACAGCGGGTAAAGCCGACCCCTGCTGTGCAGCGCTGGTTAGAGTCCAGGGTGCTCCACTTCCCATCCAGCTCTCTGCTATGGCCTTGCAAAGCAGTGGAAGATGGCCCAAGTCTTTGGGCCCCTGCACCCAGGTGGGAGACCTGGAAGAAGCTTCAGATCAGCCCAGCTACAGCCACTGTGGCCACTTGGGGAGTGAAACACCGGATGGAAGACTCTCTCTCTCTCTCTCTAACTCTTTCAAATAAATAAAAATAAATAAATAAATACACACACACACACACAATTAGGGGCCAATGTTATGGCACGACAGGTTAAGCCAACACTTGTGACACTGGCATCCTGTGTCAGAGTGCCAGTTTGAGTCCTGACTACACTACTTCCAATCTGGCTTCATGCTAACGTGCCTGGAAAAGCAGCACAAGATGGCCCAAGTAATTGGGCCCCTGCACCCATGTAGGAAACCCAGAGGGAATTCCTGGCTCATGACGTCAGCCTGGCTGTTGTGGCCATCTGGGGAATGAACCAGCAGATGAAAGATATATCTACCCACCTCCCCCCATCCCTGCCTTGTATGTGCTTGTTCCACTCTGCCTTTCAAATAAACTTCTTAAAAATTAAAATTAAGAAAGCAAAACATATATGTATATACATAAAATTAAATAAAGGTAATTACAACTACTTTCTAAGATAGTTATAAAGATTAAATTAATTAATCTGAGTAGCATGATTGGCATGTAGCAAATATTCAAGAAATCCTAGCTATTACTGGATTCCACTACTACGGGCAACATGCTTATAATAATGATCTCTGCCTCCTACCGTTACTGTCCTCCTTGTGTAATTCCCTCCTCAGTATGGGTTGGCTATACTGAGTTGCATTTAATAAAAAATATGACAAAAACAGTAAGAAATTACTGCCACACAACAAATTATGAATAGACTGATTTCCACCTTCTCACACTCTCCCTCTACGGCTCGCTCTGTTTCCCTCTCTGAAGATGGCTGCTGTGTGGTCAGCTGCTAAATGCAGAGGCCCATGTGGCCAGGGACTGAGGGGCTTCCAGTCAACAGCCAGCAAAGACCTGAGACTCTCAGTGAGGAAGTGAATCCTGCCGGCAATCACGTGATTGAGCTTTGTGATGACAGCAACCCTGTGAGACACTCAGAGCACCCAACCAGGCTGCCCCAGACTGCTGACAGAAACGAAGACGTGGTAACTGCGGCCACTGGAGTCATCCGTCACACAGCAACAGGTAAACGCAATGCCTGACATCTAACACACATAATATGCTTCAGAAGAGCTACTCTTCACTAAGAATGCAGTATTGTAACTTACAGAACAGAGCACAAAGGAGAAAAGCCAAACGACGTCACATCCCATTCCATACCTGTCCTCCTCTCGCCAGCATGCTCACCCATATGGTGCTGGTGGGTCGAGAAGAATTTTCCAAACACGACCTACACTCCCCTGTGTAGGCATATTTAGAATCTTTTTTGGCAAACACATACACTGTGTTTGTTGCCATTTTCTCTTGAGCAATCAAAACCTAGATGGACAAAAAGAAAAGTTACAGTAACAAAACTCAAAAGGTCATTGAAGTGAAATCTGCACCCTAATGTAATCTAATCATGCAGGCTCGCCAGAACATTCAGTATTGAACATTACAAACCCTGTCTTGCATAAATGCTGCAAAGAGAAACAGAAGTTGACCAAATTTCCAGTACAACTAAATAAAGCTTTGGTTTATACAGGTTTGTGTCACACTACATAATTCAACTGCTACTTCCAGGTTATATTGCATGAAAGTTTACTTTTTAATTTCAACTTCAGTAATCTGAATTTAAGCTATTGTTTTGTAATTTTTTAAAATGCTACCCTACCTTTTCTGATCCATTAATAATGAAGTAGCCACCAGGATCCAAAGGGCATTCATTTAATTCACAAAGATCACGATCTGTCAAGCCATTCAACAGGCAGTAAGTTGAACGCAACATAATTGGGATTTTTCCTATAAAGGTTTTCTGATGCTGAGTCTGAAGTTGTTCCTCGCCTTCTTTGATGACTGTTTTTGTTATATCAACATAAAGTGGAGCAGAATACCTTTAAAAGTAAGAGCAGATCGCAGCTAAAACATACATCTTCAACTGATTACAATTCATCTCCTGAAGTCTATTTCAGTATCAGCTACGGAACAGAAACCCTTTCTTACGTGAGATTTCTTAACCTAGCTTCATTTGGCATCATTGGTGAAGGAGCACCATCTCTTTCCCAGTGCGTAGGCTTGGAGAGGTAAATTTGCTCAAACTTCAGCAAATATCTTGGCTGAAATTAAACACAAAACATGAAAAGTATAATCTTTCACATAAGTTTTAAAGATCCCATTCAATTGACATCAACATTGTAGATCAAAACAACTGTCAGATTTAATACATTTTACTGGTATGGAGATTCTCCAAAGTCAACATGCACGCTGCAGAACTGACAACTTTCTTGAGTTTTCTGAAGCAAGACGACAGACTTAACGTACCATAACTAAGGAAAGACTGACACACCGTGTGTTCTGAGTTTATACAAACAGTTAAAATGGAATTGTATTAACGACCTATCCAGTTTCATGGGCCCTCTCCTTGGTTAGGGTCGAAAGTATAAAGGAGAGGTGGGAGTGTGGCCCAGCGGCTAAGATGCCACTTGAGAAACACATCCTCCAGCTGAGTCCTTAGGCTCCAGGGTAACTCTGCTTCCTAGTCCAGCTTCCTGCGAAGGCCCGCCCTGGGAGGCAGCAGGTGACGGCTCAAGTACGCGGGTCCCTGCCGCCCACGCAGGAGACCAGCAATGAGTTCTCAGCTCCTGGCTATCCAGCCCAGCCAGAGGAATTCGAGGCTTGAACCAGATGGAGACCAGATGTCTCTGTCTCTGTCTTTCAAATAAATAGGTTTTGAAAATGCAAAGTGACCAGAGAAGAAAAAAAGATAACAAATTTAGATAATTAGAAGTATGCCCTTATGAAATACATAGGATGTTAGAAAAAGTAAATCTAACTCTCAATTAAATCCACAAAAAACACATGTAAAAGACAGAACTTCCAAACCTGACAACCAAAGCCAAAACACAAAAACAAAAAGACTTTCAGTTAAAAATCTACCTACTGCCTAACAAAGCAAGATCCATGAGAACAACTTTGCAGAGGTAACTGGACACCGCATATATCTCTAAATCAAATCTCAGAGAAGGAGACCTTGGAACCAAGCAGACTCTTTCCTGTGGGTATGCTGCTGACACCCAAGTCTCCAGAGCTGGAGTGGACAGAGCAGAGAACAGTATGACAATGAACCAAAGGAAAGCCAACTCGCCCTCATTACCACTCTCACACTGTCCAAGACACATCTAAAACTTAAGCCATTACAAGGTTTCATTTGATTCCAGCCACTTTCCGAGTAAACACCTTTAAGAGTATCCTTTCTAAAATAACACTTCTTACATGTCCTTAGACAATTTTTCAACAATTCCTCATGAATCCAATGATACCTAAAGCCTTGGTCCCTTCTAATCTCCTACTATCACCGAGCAAAAACAGACAGCATGAAATCACATACTGTTTATGGCAGTCCCCATCTCAACTATAAGCTGAATAACCAAGTACTTTCTTGCTGAAATACCTTAGTATCTTTTCTAAGAGGTCTTCTCCCATCTTCTCCCCTGCACTCCAATAACCAAGTCTTAAGAGATTTCCTCCTCCTTCAGTAGAACTTACTATCACTTTGAATTGCCTATGTCACGGTGTTAACTCTCACTATACCAAAGACCATGAAGAGAAAACAACCCAAGGACAAAAAAACAACAAAACTTCATGTCCCTTTTTCCAGCACAGTATCAGAAGAACCAGACTTCTGTTCTTAACAGCAGAATGTCTGCACAGTCTCTGCAGCTAAAATGAGAACAGACCAGCTTGAGGAGATAAGCTGGAGAGAGCAGGGACTGACTGGCCAGCAATAATGACCTCCCTCCACACACACAGCTATTATTTCTGGGGCTTCCCCTACCTCACACTGTTTTTCACTTTTCCCTGTTTCTCAGAGTCCAGCACACCCCCACAGCTTCTCCTCCACTTCTCTAAAACAAAACAGTCATTATTTTGGGCCACTTATTTCTTTACAACCACTAAATTATGATACTTTAGCTATGATTTAACAAAGCTAAAAAGTACACAAATATGAACAAAACTAAAAGGAACTGAAAAAAATAAATAATTTATATGTTTGGGTCTCCTCTGAGATTTGATTTAGAGAGAAATCCATATGGTTATGATAAGGTATTTAATGCAATAAATAAAATTTGAGGAATAAAAGTCAAACACTTGTTCTTCTATGATTCTTATACTGTGAAAGACAAAAGTTATCTGAAAGGCCATGCCTGTTTTGGCTTGCTTCTGTTAGTTTTTCACACTTCTGCATCCCCTCTTCCCAAACCTATGTTAAATACGCACTATTTGGCATTTCAGTTCTGGATTTCTTGCAAAAATGCATCTCTCCACTATTAAGAATAAATCAGAAGGTGATACTGAAAATGTTGTAAGCGCACTGCTAAATGCTCCTCCTGACTTTGTTTTAGGCTTTAAGCCAGGAAAGGGAACTGAAATTTGAAACCAGTCTTCCTTTTACCTGTGTAACACTGTTAGAAACCATCTTACCGGTTCTTCAACTTCTCCGCTGGCATGCTGGGCTTCAGCTTGCAGATCTATGGGGGGAGCGTCCTCCACAATTCTTTGAACAGACATCTGAATGAACTCATCAAAAGAATCCAGTTGCTGTCTGACCAGACCTTTCTCATCAAAATAGGAACTAGAAAAATAAGAATTTATAATCAGTTGCCACTCTTCTCTAGCCCCCCCTCTCCATTTTTATTATAATTCAAAAAATACTCAAGAAACCAACGCTATATACCAATCATTACACAAGAAACTATGAGATAACTTAAAACGGTATAATGTCGGGAATATTTTCTATATAGAACTTATTGTTTAAAAAAAAAAACTTATAGGCAAAATAATTAAAGCACTATATAAAAAGGAAGCCCTGATTTACAAATATCCTTTATAGACAAATTTCATTCAACCTCTTCAACCTCTTTGAAACTTTTTTTGAAAAAATGTCAGGAGACATCTAAAGAAAAAGGATAGCTAAAGATAACAAGAACTCTAGTCTGAATGAAATGGTGATATCAATTACTAAAATAGAAAATGCAGAACATTATTGGAGCTAGTATTATGGCGTTAGTATGTTAGGCCACCACCTGCAACATCAGCATCCTATATGGTACCAGCTTGCATCCCAGCTCCTCCACTTTCAATCCAGCTCCATGGTTATGGCCTGGGAAAGCAACAACAGCCCAACTGCTTGGGCCCCAGCCACCTACACTGGAGACCTGGATAAAGCTCCTGGCTTCAGCCTGGCCCAACTTTGGCTGCTGCAGCCACCTGGGGAATGAACCAGTGGATGGAAGATCAGTATCTCTCTCTGTAAATTTTTCAAATACGTAAACCTTTTTGAAAAAAAAAAAGTGTTAATTTTAAGTTTAGCTTTATTTTGAGCATGCTGAAGGTGAGATGAGTGTCCATCACTTCAAATGACTGGTGCTAGAAGTGGAGCCCAGGAAAGTCATCAGAGCTGGCAGTGCAGAGGCAACAGAAGCCACATCTTAAGAGAAGGACGGATCATCCAAGAGCAGACTTTACTGCTACAAGACATGGTCAGTTGTTCAGGTGAGGAATGAGCAAGGAGACAGATTGAAGCGCAAGAAGATTCTCAGCGGATCACTCCCCACTACCGCCAGAACAGTTGCACGGCTGGCCATCCCAGGGCTCGAAGAGCTGTGAGCTCTAGCGCAACCCTAAGGACGGGAATATCTCATCACCCCTAGCAGTAGGAACTGCCTCATCACCACAGCTCCAGGGCTCAGCTCCTCTAGACTGTGACCCTGCCATCTTGTACCTAGGAGACTTTCTTAGCTTCTACTTCCCTCTCCCTATTAACCGCTGACACCCTTCCCCCCCAACCATCAACATTCTGGGACAATTTACACAGCCCAGCTAATCAACAGCCAATTTTTGGCATTACCAGGTCACCTCATAGGTCACCAGCAGGCCTACAAATTGTCTAGCTGTGGACCAGGGCCCACTCTGATCCATTCAAATATGGCCACCAACATTAGAGGTCAGGTCCCATGGTAAAGAACACAGCATATATCCATCCTTATGTAAGATAAAGCCTAAAGAATGGCTGTGGCAATTTCTTTCAGAAGGGATTGTGAACAAGAAATAAAATTTTCATGATCATTTGGGTCAGGAATTGATACATAAACACATGAAAGGCACTGCCTGTAAAATAAACAGCAAGAGTTTTTTACACACAACTTAAGATGAAAAATCTTCACAGAACTTATATACAAGTTTCATTACCCCAAGAAGCTGAACCACAGCTACTTTCTGCCAAACCATTGAAACAGCATTGCAATAGAATACTATCTGTAAACATCTAAGCTACATAACTTTTACATTTATGATATCTACTATTAGGCTTATTTCACCAGAAATCATCTTACTTTTTTAAAAAAGATTTATTTGTTAGAATTACAGACAGAGAGATCCACCTTCCATCTGCTGGTTCACTCCCTAAATGGCTGCAATGACCGGAGCTGGGCCGATCTAAAGTCAGGAACCAGGAGCCAGGAGCTTCCTCAGAATCTCCTATGTGGGTGCAGCATCCTATCCACTTGGGCCATCTGCTGCTGCTTTCCCAGGCACACTAGCAGGGAGCTGGATCAGAAGTACAGCAGCCAGGACTCAAACTGGAGCCCAACATGGAATGCCAGCACTACAGACAGCGGCTTAATGCATTATGCCACAGTGCCGAAACCAGGAATCATCTTACCTCAGTTACTTGTGATGTTAAGTAATAGCACATTCACACAACTATGTGAAGATTACTTGATATAAGGGATGGGCTTTCAGCACAGCAGTTCAGTCACTGCTTAGGACGCCTGTGTCCCATATTGGCACACCCGGTTTGAATTTAGCTCTTCCACTTCTGACTCAGCTTCCTGCTAATGCACACCCTGAGGCAGCAGACGGGTCCAGCAGATGAGTCCTCACTACTCATGTGGGAGACTTGGAATTGAGTTCCAGGCTCCTTGCTTTGGCATGGCCCAGCCCTACCTATTGCAAGGATTTAGGGAATGAATCAGTGGTCGGAAGATCTCTCTGTCTCTCCGTGTATATGTGTGTGTGCATTTCAATCTTACAAATAAAATAACTTTTTTAAAAAAAGATCATGGCCGGCGCCGTGGCTCAATAGGCTAATCTTAATCCTCCACCTTGCGGCGCCGGCACACCGGGTTCTAGTCCCGGTAGGGCGCCGGATTCTGTCCCGGTTGCCCCTCTTCCAGGCCAGCTCTCTGCTATGGCCTGGGACTGCAGTGGAGGATGGCCCAAGTACTTGGGCTCTGCTCCCGCATGGGAGACCAGAAGAAGCACCTGGCTCCTGGCTTCGGATAGGCACGATACGCCGGACCGCGGCGCGCTGGCCGCAGTGGCCATTGGAGGCTGAACCAACGGCAAAAAGGAGGACCTTTCTCTGTCTCTCTCTCTCCCTGTCCACTCTGCCTGTCAAAAAAAAAAAAAAAAAAAAAAATCATTTGGGGAACCAGCATTGTAGAACAGCAAGCTGACCTGCCATCTGCAATGCCAGCATCCCACATGGGCAGCAGTCTGAGTCCCAGGTATTCTGTTCCACTTTCAATCCAGCTCCCTACTGATGTGTCTAGAAAGCAAAGGAAGATGACCCAAGTACTTGGGCACCTGCACTTGCACAGGATACTGGATGAAGCTCCTGGCTTCAGCCTGGACAAGCCCCAAGCATTGTGGCCATTTGGGGAGTAGATGGAAGATTTCTGTCTCTCCCTCTCTCTGTAACTCTTTCAAATACACTGAGAAAAAAAAAAAACAATCATTTGGGACCAGTGTTGTAGCATAGTAGGTTAAGTCATTGCCCGCAATGCCAGCAAAAAACTGTCAGCCTGAATCCCGGCTGCTCCACTTCTGATCCAGCTCCCTGCTAATGTGCCTGGGAAGGCAGCGGAGGATGGCCCAATAACTTGGGCCCCTACCAACCACGTCACGGACACCCAGATGGAGTTCCTGGCTCCTGGCTACAGCAAGGCCCAGCTCCTGGCTGTTGCAGGCATTTGCAAAGTGAACCAGCAGGTAGAGGATCTCTTTTTGTCTAATTCTGCCTTTCAAATAAATACATAAATCTTTAAAAGGGAGTGGGGCAGTGTTGTGGTACAGCAGGTAAAGTGGCCACCTGCAACAACAGCATCTCATATGGGTGCTGGTTCATGTTCTGGCTGCTCCACTTCCAATCCAGCTCCCTATTCATGGCTTGGGAAACAGCAGAAGATGGCCCAGGTGCTTGGGCCCCTGCATCCACAAGGGAAATCCGGAAGAAGCTCCTGGCTCCTGGCCAGCCTGGCCCAGCATTGGCTGTTGCAGCCATCTGGGGAGTGAACCAGCAGATGGAAGATCAGTTGATCTCTCTATGTAACTCCTTCAAAAAATTAAATAAATCTTAAAAAAAAAAAAAAAAAAAAGGCATTCAATTATACTCCAGACACGTGTGGCAGAACGTCAAAAGCATGTGTTTTTTAAAGATTTATTTATTTATTTCAAAGTCAGAGTTACACAGAGGGAAAGAGACAGACAGGGACAGAGAGTGGCAGAGGGAAAGAGAGATCTGCTATCTGCTGGTTCACCCCTAAAATGGCTGCAATGCCAAGGATGGGCCAGGCCAAAGCCAGGACCATGAACTTCATCCAGGTCTCCCACATGGGCAGCAGGGGCCCAGGCACTCCAGTCATCTTCTGCTGCATTTCCCAGGCCATTAGCAAGAATGCCAGATAGGAAGTCTAGCAGCCAAAACACAAACTGGAGCCTACATGGGGCAGGAACTGTGGAACAGTCGGTTAATCTGCCTGCAGTGCTGGCATCCCATATGGGTGTTGGTTCTAGTCCTGGCTGCTCCTCTTCCGATCCAGCTCTCTGCTATGGCCTGGGAAAGCAGTGGAAGATGGCCCAAGTCCTTGGGCCCCTGCACCTGCATGGGAGACCTGGCTCTTGGCTTCAGATCAGCTCAGCTCCAGCCACTGCTGTTACCCACATGGGAGACCCAGATGGAGTTCCTGGCTCCTAGTTTCAGCCTGGCCCAGCACCTGCTATCACAGGCATTTGGGAAGTAGACAAACAAATGAAAGATATCTCTCTCTCTCTCTCTCTCTCTCGCTGTCTCTCCCTCTCTCTCCCTCTCTCCAACACGCCTTCAATTAAAAAAAAAAAACTTAAAAAAAGATTTATGCAGCATATTCATATGGAATTTCTATTTATCAAGATCAGAATAAGCAGGAAATCCCCTAATCTGTTGCAGTGCCTTTGGTCTAAAAGGTTACCTGATGACAATCCAGCACGCTTCTTGCCACAAATCTGGAGTGATTTCATCATCATCCTCATCATATTGCATATCTGCAAAAACAGAAACAGTGACTTCAAGTGCAGTAAGATTCCATTCAGAAGAGCTTGCACCTATACTGAAAGCAGAAACAAATCTACTCTCTAACGAATAAAAAGCAATTCTCTTACCCCACTTTTCTAAAATTTCAGTAAATTAATAAAATGCCTATATCACATAAATATTTTTTTCCAACATACAAAGAGGTTTTATTATAAAGGTTCAGTGCAAACTGTGTGGCTCTGTAAGTTTTCCATTTTCTCGAGAAAGTCCATAAAGTTTTCATTTATAGCTAATCAAGATGATAACTAGTAGCAAGCTCATAGTCCTCCAATCAACAAGCTCCTTGGGGACTGGAGTCAGACAGCAGGGTCATGGGGTAGAGGTAGAAAAGCTTCCAACATCGGGTCAAAACCCTAAAACAGTGGTCTGTTATAGCAACATATCGTTATGCAGACAGACATGACTGCAGGGCTCATCTTTATCTGCCATCCCACATGTTCATCTACAAAGTGATCTTGATAAGCCAACTATCACAACAGAGTGGTCTGTGCATGCACCCCTTGAATCTGGGTGGATTTTTTACTCTCCTGTGACCAAAAGAAGTGATGATGCATGATTTTAGAAGCTAGATCAGAAAAAGCAATACAGGGGCCGGTGCTGTGGTACAGCAGGTTAGCGCCCTGGCCTGAAGCGCTAGCATCCTACATGGGCGCTGGTTCTAGTCCCGGCTGCTCCACTTCCAATCCAGCTCTCTGCTATGGCCTGGGATAGCGGCAGAAGATGGCCCGAGTGCTTGGGCCCCTGTACCCACGTGGGAGACCCAGAAGAAGCTCCTGGCTCCTGGCTTCGGATCATCCCAGCTCCGGCTGTTGCGGCCAACTGGGGAGTGAACCAGTGGATGGAAGACCTCTCTCTCTGCCTCTCCTCTCTCTGTGTAACTCTCTCAAGTAAAAATAAATAAATAATCTTTAAAAAAAAAGAAAAGAAAAGAAAAGAAAAAGCAATACAGCTTCCACCCTGTTTGCTACAACACTTGTTTCTGGAACCCTGAGCTGCCAATAAAAAGTCCTACTACCACTCTCAGGCTGCAACTCTGTGAGAAAGCCCAAACCTTAAGGAACGGATACTTACAGATGTTACAGATGCTCTAATAGCAATCCCAGGCCTCGAGTCCTCCCAGGCCAGGTGCCAAACACGTGAATAAACACTCCAGATCCTCCAGTCCCCAGCCTTCATCCTCCCCAGACCACACACACTGAGGTGACAAGTCCTGCATACCAGGCCGTGTCTAAATTCCCAGTCCACAGCATCCATAAATATAGTAATTTTTAAAACATTTATTTGAAAGTCAGAGTTACAGAGAGAGAGGAAGACAGAGACAGATCTTCACTCCTCAGATGACCACAAGGGCCAACACTGGGCCTAAAAGCTGAGCTGGGCAGAGACCTCATGTTACGTGAACAGGAGTAAACCAGGCAAAGAAGGTAAGGCTAGGAAGAGTAGAGAAAGTATGAGGGGCACCAAGACACAGCTAAGAGTAGCAGGTTCTCATGTTCTGCAGCTCAGAGCATGACTACCACTCAAAACAGATCAGGGGCTGGGGCTGTGCCGTAGCAGGTAAAGCTACCGCCTGCAGTCCCGGCATCCTATATGGGCGCTGGTTCGAGACCCGGCTGCTCCACTTCCAATCCAGCTCTCTGCTATGGCCTGGGAAAGCAGTAGAAGATGGCCCAAGTCCTTGGACCCCTGCACCTGCCTGGAAGACTCAGAAGAAGCTCCAGCCATTGCAGCCATCTAGGGAGTGAACCATTGGATGGAAGACCTCTCTCTCTGCCTCTCCTTCTCTCTCTGTGTAACTCTTTCAAGTGAATAAATAAATCTTTTTTAAAAATTATATATTGTATACTACATAAAGAACTCAACGAGGGGCAGGTGTGTGGCCTGGGGTAAGATGCTGGTTAGAACACCTGCATCCTACATCAGAGTACCTGGGCTCAGTCCCTGGCCCTGACCCCTAACTCCAGCTTCCTACTAATGCACATCCTGGAAGGCAGCAGTGATGGCTCAACTGACTGAGTTAATGTCACTCATGTAGAAAGTCTATCACTGGGCCGGCGCCGCCGTGGCTCACTAGGCTAATCCTCCGCCTTGCGGCGCCGGCACACCGGGTTCTAGTCCTGGTCGGGGCGCCGGATTCTGTCCCAGTTGCCCCTCCTCCAGACCAGCTCTCTGCTGTGGCCAGGGAGTGCAGTGGAGGATGGCCCAAGTCCTTGGGCCCTGCACCCCATGGGAGACCAGGAGAAGCACCTGGCTCCTGCCATTGGATCAGCGCGGTGCGCCGGCCGCAGCGCGCCAGCCGCGGCAGCCATTGGAGGGTGAACCATCGGCAAAAGGTAGACCTTTCTCTCTGTCTCTCTCACGGTCCACTCTGCCTGTTAAAAAAAAAAAAAAAATTAAATAAACAGGACAGAGGATCTGATAGGTTCTAAGCATAAGGACATGGAAATGCTAACTGCTTGACTATCAGTTTACACTACATATATGTGTTGAAACACTGCTTGGCACTGCACACAATGTACAAATATTATGTGTTAATCAAAATACTTTTAAATAAAAATACATGACGCCCAGGTTTCTGGTTCCCACAAAAGAGAAGGGTGGTACCATGCTCTAAGACAGACAACCCAGAAGCCGATGGCTTTGGAAGTGCAGATGATGATGGGAGCGGGGGTGCATAAAAAACATGGTGAGCTCAGCCTGGGCAGTGACAATTTACAGAAGCCCAGAGACACTTCAGTTAGAGACGCAGGACATCTGAGCTGGGAATGTGTGCGTATGTATTGAGACGTCATCCACATACACAGTAACTGAAGCCACGGAAAACGCGAACAGCAGGAGTGAATGAGAAGGGACAAAGTCTGATAGGTGTAAGAATCAAGTGACGGTGCTAAGGCTGAGGAGATGGGCTGCCAAAAGGAACTCACCCATGATGCTAAATACCGCAGGGCCTGCCTGAGGCTTACACAGTGCTACCGGCTGTATCAGTGGGAAGGGCATCTTAATGAAGCAGCACTGAGATCAGATTAGAATGTGCTGAAAACCTGAGAGGCCACAAACTCTTCTGAGAACCCCGGTCGCCCATGGAAGGAGAAAGGTCAGATATTCCCAGGAAAGAAACAACTGAGCAGAGTTTAACTTCTTTGCAGGTGCCAAGAGAGATCTGACACTTTCACATGGCAACATCCGAAAGGAGCAGCCTAATTGATGAGGGCGTATCTAACAGACTTCAGAACAGGCAGGAATGGAACATGGACCACTCTTCTCTTCCACAGGTACTTTATACGTTGCTAATGAGAATGTAAATTCGCAGTTAATAGCACAGTGGTCACTTGGCACCATCCTGCAAAATGTTAAATGAATATACCGTTTGACCTGACAATTCTCTATTTAGCGATTTTTTTTTTAATATTTTTTATTTACTTAAAAGGCAGTTCCAGAAAGAGAAAGGGCTTCCATCCGCTGGTTCACTCCCCCAATGGCTGCAGCAGCCGGAGCTGGGCAGGCCCGGGGCCAGGAGCCTCTTACGGGTCTCCCGCGCGGATGCAGGAGCCCAGGCACTGGGCCGTCCTCCACTGCCCTCCCAGGAAAAGACGAGAATGATGCAAATGCCCATCCCTAAGAGACTGGCTGAGTCGCACTACATCTAAACAAGCGAGCAGTGACGATGGACTCCACACACTGGCAGGAAAGCCCACTACATAATACTATGTAAGAAATAGAAATACAGGAGAGCACGAATGGTGCTTTTTGTCTGAAAATCGGGGAACCACACAATCCCATTTACGCTCACTCACACGTACGTAAAGAAACCTTGGAGCAGGAGAATCTGTACCAGCAGCTACCTGCGTGGACGCGGTTCAAACCGGACAGCTGGTGGGTCCGATGAGCCCCGGCGCTGAGACGCTAAGCCTGCGCTTCTGCTTCCTCCGAGAGGCAGCGGAGGCGAGCGGGTGGGATGCCAGGGGGGCTACGGGACTGGGAGCCAGAACACCTCTCTGGCGGCCGCGCGTCCCTCTGGGGCGCAGTCAGTTCCAAGGACACCTTCGAGACAATTCCCCGAGGTTTAGGACTGCACGGAGGAGGGCCACCCGCGGCCGCCGTGCTCCCAGGGCCCAGCACACAACCTAACGGATGGCCAGCGCCACTCCGTCCATCGGTGGCCCGGGGACCCGAGGACCGTCGGGACGCCCCCGAGCCGGAACAACGCCATCTGCCTACGGTTCCGCACGCCACTCCACCACGGGACGAACACAGCCGGCCAGGAGCCTGCACGCGCGCATCCCCCGCGCCGCCACTTCCCGCACGCCCAGCTCGGACCGCGGCCCGGGGGTGGCGGGGGTACACCGCGGGGGTCTCCGGGCGGCGGACGCAAAGCCGTCCAGCTCCCCCATTTTCCCGCCGCGGAGTCTGCGTTGCATGGTCACCTACCCTCGTCCGCGTCGTACATGTTGGCAAACGGTCCAGGAGATCCTAACCCTCAAAAAGAAAAACCACTGAGACAGAAAACCGCGTAGCAGCCGCCACAGGGCCGCAGGCAGAGACGAAGCAACTTCCGGTTCCGGTGTTCCCACAATTCTCTGCGTCCCCGAAGGCCCGCCCCACCGTCGCCGAGGTGGGATCTGCGCCTGCGCCAGTTGAAGCATAGGGCGGGCTGGGCTCGGGGTCGCTCGGGCGCGGCTGAGCCGGGGCGCGACCAGTCCGAGGCGGAGGGGCGGCTCTACAGCTGCTTCACGTTGAACAAACCCCGCCTGAAAAAAATCCAAGTGAATTTGTTAGCGGTTCTGGCCGTGGCGTGAGCTCGCAGGTTTAAGGCTGTATTGTTTGCACTCCAAAGACCAGGAAGCCACAAAACTAAAAGGGATTAAGTGCGACTTGTGCTGGCCGTAGCGCCTTGAGAAAGCTTGAAGAAAGATTTATTTATTTATTTGAGAGGCAGATTTACAACGAGGCAGAGAGGTCCTCCGACCGCTAGTTCACTCCCCCAGGTGGCCGCAACAACCGCGGAGCTGAAGCCAGGAACTTCCTCCCGGTCCCCGACGTGGGTGCAGGGGCCTCAAGGACTTGGGCCATCTTCTGCTGCCTTCCCGAGGCCCCAGCAGAGAGCCGGGTTGCAAGTGCAGCAGCCGGGACTCGAACCTGTGCCCTCAAGGGAGGCTGATACCGCGGCTTTCCCGCTACGCTTTCATCGCGATAACTCGCGGGATCTCGAGGTGGAAGGAAGCCGCACCTCCGGGGTTTGGGGCAGAACGGGCGCCTGGGGCCCCACTGCGCGTGCTCGGTGGTGGCTCCGCCCCCTCGCGGCGGGCCGCGATCCCCATGCTGCCCGCACGCCTAGCGGGGAGGCTGCTGGGCCCCGTGGTGCGGTGGTCCGCGCCTGCGGTGCGGCTGCTGCGGACGGGATGCGCGGCCGCCGCCGCCTCCCAGCCCCCGTCGGGCCTGCGGCGGGCGCTCCCTCAAGGCCCCGCCGCGCCCGGGGACGACACCGAGGAGCGTTTCCTGTTCCCCGAGTACACCCCGGAGCCGGAGCCCCCGCCGACGCCTGAGGAGCTGCTGCGGGCGCTGCGGGAGCGGGAGCAGGAGCAGGAGGAGCAGGCGCGGCGCCGGGCGGAGCGGCGGCAGGCGCGGGCCAGCCTCCGCGCGCCCCCGGCCGCGGGCCGCCCGGACCCGGCGGTGCCGCCCAGCGGCCTGCCCTGCTCGGGCTGCGGGGCGGAGCTCCACTGCCGGGACCCCGGCGTGCCCGGCTACCTGCCCAGCGAGAAGTTCGCCCGCGCCGCGCAGGACGGCCAGCTGGCGCGCGCCGTGTGCCAGCGCTGCTGGCTGCTGGTGCACCACCGGCGCGCCCTGCGGCTGCGCGTGAGCCGCGCGCAGTACCTGCAGCAGGTGAGCGCGGCGCTGCGGCGGCCCGGGCCCGCGCTGGTGCTCTACCTGCTGGACCTGCTGGACCTGCCCGACCCGCTGCTGCGCCACCTCCCCGCGCTGGTGGGCCCCAAGCAGCTGATCGTGCTGGGGAACAAGGTGGACCTGCTGCCGCAGGACGCGCCTGACTACCGGCGGCGGCTCCGCCAGCGGCTGTGGGACGAGTGCGTGCGCGCCGGGCTGCTGCCGGCGCCGGGCCACCGAGGGCCGCAGCCCGGCGCCGGCGGGGACGAGGAGCAGAGCGCGTCCCGCACGGTGGTCAGGGACGTGCGGCTGGTCAGCGCCAAGACCGGCTATGGGGTGGAGGAGCTGATCTCGGCGCTGCAGCGCGCCTGGCGCTACCGCGGCGACGTCTACCTGGTGGGCGCCACCAACGCCGGCAAGTCCACGCTGTTCAACACGCTGCTGGAGTCCGACTACTGCACCGCCAAGGGCGCCGAGGCCATCGACAAGGCCACCATCTCGCCGTGGCCGGGTGAGTGCGAGAAGCGGGCGCACCGTGCCCGCCGCCGGGCGCCTTCCCTGGAACCTTGCAGCCCTGCGGGGGTCTCGCGCCTCCCTGGCCGGAACAGAGCCGAAGCCCCTGCGCTCTGGCCGTGTCCCTGGAGCTGGCTTCTTCGTAGGGTCCTCTGGCTTTGACTCCCGGCGTGAGGCCAGCGGGTGCTCCACGCACAACACGTGAATAACCCGTAGTGCAGAGCGTGCGTGGGGAAGAAAGGGCGGGTGGTGACTTGGTAAGAAACTTGCGTGCTTGGAAAATGGGTCCCTGTGTCTGTGACCCTGTTTGTGCTGGACTTGGGAGAGCGCACTGCGACAGCCCTGTGTCCCCTTGAAGCCAGACTTCACCCTTGCTTAGTGAGCTGGTCTTCTGCCTTGCGCTGGAGTTGAATTCTCCGCAGTTGCTTTTTACCTGGTGATGTTGAAAACAGCAATCAGACATGCACACGGATTTTGGATTCAAGTCCTGGTTAAGCTTGCGAGCCAATCGGCTTATTTACGACTCCTCCGTGAAGTGGGACTATTTCTAGGGGGCTAGCGTGGAGGTTGCGTGAGAGAAAGCAGCGTACCCCACAACAGCGCGTATCCTCAGAAGCGCTCATTCCTTCCCCTTATTCCCTTCCCCGTGTTCCAGGTACTACGTTAAACCTTCTCAAGTTCCCCATCTGCAACCCAACTCCCTACAGAATGTTTGAAAGACAAAAAAGACTTAAAGAGGACGCGGCCAAAGCTGAAGAGGAGCTCAGTGAGCAGGAACAGAATCGGCTCCGGCTCCTGAAAAGACGTGGATACGTAGTGGGTAAGCGTCCTGTGGGGAAAGCCCTTGTTGGTCCCATGCCGGAATTCTCCCCGAAATTCAGGGGCCTGGGGCCAGCCGCTTGTTGCGGGGAGAGGCTGCCTTGCTTGGTCTCTTTAAAGGCAAGGCTGCCTCCATCTGGAACCCCAGACCGATACTCGTGGTAAATGTTGGTGACTCCGTGCAGCGGCTGCCCTGGGGACAGGCGTTTCATGCAGTAGTTACGACGGCCATGTCCCCTATCAGAATGCCTCTGTTCAACTCCTGTGTGCAAGCTCGCGCTCCGGCTTCCCGGGAGGCAGCAGGTGATGTCCTGGGTATTTGGGTCCCTGCCACCCTCCTGGGAGACCCAGCCTGAGTTCCCGGCTTGGCTGCTGCGCTTCCATCTGGCCCGGCTGTTGAGTTCATTTAGGAAGTGAATCAGCAGGAAGATGATTTCTCGGTCTGTTTTCCAAATAGAATTAGTAAGTTTGCTTTTAATTTGTTCCTACAAATCAAAGAGACCTTGTCTCACTTCTGTACACCTAAGTTAGCCTTCGTAAGTTGTCTGGAGTCAAAAGCTTTGACGGACTGACTGATGACCTCGGTATAATGTGTTCTAGGAAGAGTTGGAAGAACATTCTTGTATTCAAAGGAGCAGAAGGGTGAAGCTGCCTTTGAGTTTGATGCGGATTCACTGGCCTTTGACATGGAAAATGAACCTGTGCTGACTCCAGACAAATCCACCAAGCGAGTGGAATTGACTCCACAGGACGTGAAAGATGCCCACTGGTTCTATGACACCCCTGGGATTTCAAAAGAAAATTGTGTATGTATCTGGTCTCTTCCTCCACACTTACTTTTTTTTTTTTATTTTAATATTTACTTATTTGAAAGGCAGAGTTACAGACACAGAGAGAGAAACAGAGAGAGATCCTCCATGGGCTGGTTCACTCCCCAGATGGCCGCCACAGCCAGAGCTGGGCCGGTCTGAAGCCAGGAGCCAGGAGCTTCCTCTGGGTCTCTGGGTTCAGAGCCCGAGCACCTGGGCCATCCTCTGCTGCCTTTTCAGGCACATCAGCAGGAAGCTGGATCGGAAGTGGAGCAGCTGGGACTCAAACGGCACCCATAGGGCATGCCCGCGTCACAGGCGGCGGCTTTACCAGCTACCCCACAGCCCTGGCCCCCACGTTTACTTTCATTAGCACAGGCGCTGTGTTTCGGGCAGAGAGCAGGAGGAGAGATGCACTTGCACTTGCGATTCAGTTCTGGTTCACTGGTAAAACAGGCCAGGGAGGCATCTGTCCTCTAGTTCTCCCTTCGTTTGGGGACCTCGTGGCTGACAACCCACTTGTGGTGCTGTACAGACTCCTAGCTGTTGAGGCTGACAGGCACCACTGCAGTGCAGCCCGCTCGTCCGTGCCTGAGTTCCTAACACGCTGTAGCCCTCATAAGGCCTTCTGGCTGAACGCAAGGCAGGAGTCACTCACGGGGAGCAGGCGCAGTGTCCCCTCAGCTCCCAAGGTAAACACTGCTCTTCAGCTGAGCTGAGCCGTCACCCAGTAACTGGTACCCTTTGGTCCTCGGGGCTGCATGCACCAACTTCCCTGGGCCTGGAAATACTTGGAAGTCTCTCTCTTCCTCCTGTGTCCCTGCCTCTTCTCTTTCACTATTTCATCCAACAAACATCGACTGTCCGGCGGCGTAATCCAGAACATGAGACGGGCAGCGCAGCAGCACAGGCTCGCCACAGAATTGTTGTTTGTTTGGTTTTTTTTTTTTTCTTAAGATTTTATTTATTTATTTGAGAGGTAGGATTACAAAGAGAAAGGTCTTCCATCCACTGGTTCACTCCCCAAATGACCACAACGGCTAGAGCTGAGCCGATCTGAAGCCAGGAGCTTCTTCCAGGTCTCCCATGTGGGCACAGGGGCCCAAGGACTTGGACCATGTTCCACTGCTTTCCCAGGCCATTAGCAGAGAGCTGGATCGGAAAAGGAGCAGCCGGGGCTCGAACCCCAGGCTGTATGGGATGCTGGTGCTGTAGGCAGAGGCTTAACCGGCCCCCAGGCCCACACTTTATTTTTAATTTTATTTATTGATTTTTAGGACAGTTGCAGGATCTCACGGGTCATTTGAATTTTTGTCTTGTTCATTTCACCCCATACCTGACTCTTACGTGTTCATTCGGTCTCACAGCTGCTTCTCTTACTTGTAGTTTTGGTCTCTGTCCAGGTCATTGATGGACTCAGGTGTGCGGCCACGATAGGCTGTCACGCAGTCCATCCGCCGCTTCCTCTGCAGCTGGTGCCTGAGCAGTCCCCGTCTCCTCCTGACGTCCGTATCTCCCTGTGAGACAGCACAGCTTTCTTGGGTACTCTTCTTGCCTTTGCCTCACCAGCGTCACTTCCAGTTTCACTGTCAGATGCATTTTTTTTCGTGCCCCTGTTATACATGCTGCAGACTTTTTCTTTCTGCATGGTTGCCCTCCTGGAAACACACCTGGGGCTCAGTCTCTTTTTGCCCAGCAGTAAGTGCCTGGACGGCTGCTTCAGGATATCCCATCGCTTCAGTGCCAACTCCTCCTTCCCTTTCAGCCTGTTAGCCCAGGCATAGCAGTTGCTTTAGTCACGAACCTTGCTGGGGGCCCCAGTGCTGTGGCGCAGCAGGCTAAGCCTCCACCTACAGCTCTGGCATCCCATATGGGCGCCGGTTCCTGTCCCGGCTGCTCCTCTTCTGATCCAGCTCTCTGCTATGGCCTGGGAAAGCAGTAGAAGATGGCCCAAGTGCTTGGGCCCCTGCACCCGTGTGGGAGATCCAGAGGAAGCTCCTGGCTCCTGGCTCCGGATCTGCGCAGCTCCAGCTGTTGCAGCCATCTGGGGAGTGAACACTGCATGGAAGGCATTTCTCTGTCTCTCTTCTTCTCAAATAAGTTAAATATTTTTTTTAAAGGGCCTGTTGAGAAATCTTTCGCAACATATTCTAGCCAACAGAATGACAGCTTCAAGTTTTTAGATATAAAACCACTCAGCACTGGCAGTTTTATTTCTGGGTCAGTTTACAGACAAACTTTACATGCGTTTGATGACGTAGACCACCATTCCTCAAGCTGTTCTCACAAAGAACTCGAGTAAGAAAGTTTTGGTGCTACAAGTGGCTTACACAGTGCCTTTTCAAACAAATAATGAGAAAAATTTATAGCCGTCTTATTTTTTTTTATAAGCTTCTCTATCATATTTTTGTTTCCTCAGTTTTTTTCTAATTGATTTATTTATTTGAAAGGCACACAGAGCAGTCTTCCATTGGCTGGTTCACTCCCCAAATGCCTTTGATAGCCAGGCCTGGGCCAGGCCAAAGCTGAGAGCCGAGAACTCAGTCCGGGTCTCCCACCTGGGTGGCAAGGACCCGAGCCCTTGAGCCATCACTGCTGCTTCCCAGGAAGTTGGAATCTGTCCAGAGCAGGGCTGGGACAGGAACCCGGCATTCCATATGGAGTGCAGGTGTCTTAACCGCTGTGCCCAACACCCGCCCCTTGTTAGGCTTTTAGGAACCAAATTTACAGTTTTTTGTCTACTCTTAATCAGTTTGATTCCTTAAATCTTACCTGAATCTTGTAGTTCCTGTCTTCCCATTGCTGTTTTCTCCAGTCCTTTAGAAACTCTTCTTCATCCTTTAGAAGCCAGAAGATTTATCTATTTTCATCTTATTCGAAAGACAGAAGTCTTCCATCTGCTGGTTCATTCCCCCAAATCTGCAATAGGGAGGACTGGACCAGGCCCATGCCAGGAGTTTGGAACTCAGTCTGGGTCCTCCCACACTGGCGGCAGAACCCACACTGAAGCCATCACCTGCTCCTTGTATGTGAGTAAGAAGCTCATCGGAAGCAGAATAGTTGGGACTTGAACCAGCCACTTCAGTACGGGATACAGATGTCCCAAGTGGCAGCTGAGCCACCACCCCAGATGCCTGCCCTGAGATTAATTTAGACAGAGGATTACATAGAATATAAAGTCTGGACTATTTTTTCATCTCTTTATCTTTACAGGCAAATCACTATATATTGTATTTTCAATAAAAATAATTTTCTTAAAATTGTATCGTTTGCTTTACAGATTTTAAATCTTCTGACAGAAAAAGAAGTAAATATTGTTTTGCCAACACAGTCCATTATCCCAAGAACCTTTGTGCTTAAACCAGGGATGGTCCTCTTTTTGGGTGCTATAGGCCGATTAGATTTCCTGCAGGTAAGAAACAGCTATGCCATTAAAAAAATGAGTAGTAAATATTGGGATTCACTTTAAGGAAACACATATGAGGGCGCTTAAAAGTCTGGGAAAATGTGATTAAAAGGCAAGTTGATTTTGGTGCCAAAGAGTTTTGAGATCCTTGCACAATTTTTTCATAAGCACAGTTCCACAAACTTTTTTTTTTTTTTTTTTTTTTTTTTTTTTTTTTTTTTTTGACAGGCAGAGTGGACAGTGAGAGAGAGAGAGACAGAGAGAAAGGACTTCCTTTGCCGTTGGTTCACCCTCCAACGGCCAACGCGTTGCGGCCGGTGCACCGCGCTGATCCGATGGCAGGAGCCAGGTACTTCTCCTGGTCTCCCATGGGGTGCAGGGCCCAAGCACTTGGGCCATCCTCCACTGCACTCCCTGGCCATAGCAGAGAGCTGGCCTGGAAGAGGGGCAACCGGGACAGAATCCGGCGCCCCGACCGGGACTAGAACCCGGTGTGCGGCGCCGCAAGGCGGAGGATTAGCCTAGTGAGCCACGGCGCCGGCACCACAAACTTCTTGAAGATCCCATTTACTTTTTATTTGAAAGGCAGAGGGAGGGAGGGAGATTCTATCTGCTGGTTCAGCTCCCAGATGGCTGCAGTAGCCAAGGCTGATCCAGGCCATCCCAGTCTCCTGCTGCCTTCCCACGCAGCAGGGTGCTGGATTGGAAGCGGAGCAACTGGGACTCAAGGGGCATCCCAGTGTTGGATGCTGGTGTTAAAAGCAGTGTCTTAACCTGCTGTGCCACAGTGTCGGCCCTGTGTTGCAAAATATTTTTACACCAAAATTAACACCTTTCAATTCCATTCTTCCACGATTTTTTTAAAATATTTATTTATTCATTTGAAACAAAGCCCATAGAGTGCTGGTATTTGTTATTGTTATTATTTGAAAGGCAGAGAAAGATTTCCCATCCACTGGGTCATTCCCCAAATGTCCAACAGGCAGGGACAGGCCAGGCCAAAGCCAAGGAGCTATGAAGTCCATCTGGGGCTCCCACGTGGATGGCAAAGAACCCAGTACTTAGCCAGCACCTGCATTAGCAGGAAGCTGGAATGCAAAGTGGAGCTGGATTCTGAACCCAGGCACCCAGTATGGGATGCAGGCACTGCAAGTGGCTTAACTGCCACCCACAGTGTAGATTATTCGTATAATCTAAACCTAACTACACAGGAACTGTTGAAGCAGCCTACTTTCTTCTTTGTTTTTGACAGTGATTTTTTAATATTATCAACAGGTCTATAGAAGTCAGCGTTGTACGGGACTTGTTAAAATGCACTGCTGCCACATTGTGCCTTTCTGTTTGATTTTGGTATTAATATAATCTGACTATACCTTTGATGTTTTGTTTACGCTTCTGTGAATGAATTGTACATTGAGCTGTGCAGGTTTTCCAGCTTTTTTCATTGTGTAAGATGCCTCGTTCCTTTCTTCAGGGAAAGGAGTCAGCTTGGTTTACCGTCGTGGCTTCCAACTTCCTCCCCGTGCATGTCACTTACTTGGACAGGGCAGATGCCTTGTATCAGAAGCACGCGGGACACACGTTGCTACAGGTAAGGCCGAGGGCCCCGTCGTTCTGCCGAGAAGACCCGTGTTGAACAAAACCGCCTGTGAGCCGTCAGCCGGCTCTCCCCTCATTGTCTCCGAGGATCCTGGCTGGAAGGCACGACGAGCCCTTAATGTGGACTAGCCACAGGGCTGCGTTTCTCTGCGCTACGCCGTCCAGCACGGTAGCCCCAGCCACGTGTGGCTGTCTAAGTTTAAACTCATCAGTTAAATAAAATCTGAAGAGTGGTTCTAGCCGCATTTCCACTGCCCAGTAGTGGCATCCTTGGGGAGACTTGGGTTAGACAGTGCTGAGTGAACAGAAGTTAGAGGTTTTGTCACAGCCAGAGGCTTGACTGGCATCTACTGGGCGGAGGCCCCAGCGGATGCTGGACAGCCTGTGGCACACAGCAGCGATGCGGTCCACGCCGTCAGCAGGGATTAAGCCCTGGTCTGAGTGGGAAGATGCCCCGGGTTCTTAATCCCAAACACTCAGTCTACAGGTTTTGCTACCTCTTCCCTGCTGCTCTGCCATCCCCTCCTTTGACCTATAGATGTGGGAAAACTGCGTCATCCTGGGGCAAAACAAAAATCTCAAGTGTCCTGCTCAGTGCTTCTCTGTGTTGCCATCCCTCTTTGGTCCTTACCATGCGGCTGAAATCGTCCCTTCTGTAAAGTTCACCAAAGACTGGCTGACTCAGCTCTTTGAGAAGACGGCCATCCACACTGTTGATAGTGGGTATTGCACGTTGGCTAAGATGGTTGGAGCAGACCACCTGGGTTCAGTGCCTGTTCCACTCCACCACTTAACAAAAATGTGTGACTTTCAGCCAACTTCCCTGGTCTCTGCTGCACCTAGCTGGCGAGGTGGTGGAGAGGATGAAGTGACAGGCAGCATCTGTTAGCAAGGATAGCATGTGTGGTGGTGGTGAGATGAGGGTGGTGGAGATAGGGAATGCATCTCGCAGAAGTACTGGGTGTGCAGCACAGCAGAGGGGAGTGTTAATGCTCACGCGATGGAGGTATGTCAGACAAATGGGCACCCTTCAGACGTTAGCAACACAAGCCTGACTTCAAGTAGATATGGGGGGCAGGTGTTCAGCACAGCAGTGAAGATGCTGCTTGGAACACCCACAGTCTGCATCAGGGGATCTGGGTTCAAGTCTCCGATCCACTTCCAGCTCCTGCTTCCTGCTGACATGCAGAGCAGGTGATGGCTCGTGTACTTGTCACTGCCGCCCACGTGAGAGACACAGTTTTTCTGGGAGCTGGCTTCCCAGCCTTGGCTGTTTGGCAGATATTCAGGGAGTAAACCAATAGATGGGCAATCTCTGGCTCTCAAATAAATAAAATAATTCTTTAAGTTTGAGGAAACGGAATTAAAAGCTTGAGTTTATTTTGGTGCCCCCCAAAAAGAAATTGTGGCACCATGGGTTAAGCTGCTGCTTGCAACACCACATCGCATATCAGAGTGCCAGTTCGTTTCCAGGCCGCTCCATTCCCAGTCCAGCTTCCCACTATGCCCCTGGGAAGGCAGCAGGTGGTGGCTCAGGTATTTCGGCCCGTGCCACCCAGATGGAGTTCTTGGCTCCTGGCTTCAGCCTGGCCTAGACCTGGCTGTCATGGCCATTTGGGGAGTGAACTAGTGGATGGGAAATCAGTCCCCCATTTTCAAAAAAAAATTTTTTTAAGATTTATTTATTTATTTATTTGAAAGAGTTAGAGGAGGGGCCGGTGCTGTGGGGTAATGGGTAAAGCCGCTGCCTGCAGTGCCGGCATCCCATATGGGCGCCTGTTCAAGACCCAGCTGCTCCACTTCCGAGCCAGTTCTCTACTATGGCCTGGGAAAGCAGGACAAGATGGCCCAAGTCCTTGGGCCCCTGCACCCACATGGGAAGATCCGGAGGAAGCTCCTGGCTCCTGGCTTCGGATCAGTGCAGTGCCGGCCGTTGCGGCCATCTGGGGAGTGAACCAGCGGATGGAAGACCTCTCTCTCTGCCTCTCCTCTCAGTGTAACTCTGACTTTCAAATAAATAAAATCTTAAAAAAAGAGAGGAGAGAGAGAGAGCGCGCGCTTCCATCTATAGGTTCACTCCCCAAGTGGCTGCAACAGGTAGGGCTGAAGCCAGGAACCAGGAGCTTCATTTGGGTCTCCCACATGGGTGCAGGGGCCCAGAAACTTGACCACCTTCCACTGCTTTCCCAAATGCATTGTCAGGGAGCTGTATCACAAGTAGAGCAGCCGGGACTCGAACCAGTGCACATATGAGATGCTGGCACCACAGGACACAGCTTAACCCACTGCACCACAGCACCAGCCTCAAAAAACTTTTTTCATAATTCATGGAAAAAGCTATGTATGGATTTCAAAATCGTTTTTGCCAAGCCAGCACTGTGGCACAGCGAGTTAAGCTACTACCTGCAACACAGGCATCTCATATAGGCGATGGTTCGAATCCCAGCTGTTCCACTTCCAGCTCCCTGCTAATGCTCCTGGGAAAGCAGCGGGAGATGGCCTAACTGCTTGGGCCCCTGCCACCCACATGGGAGACACAGATGGAGCTCCAGGCTCCTGGCTTTGGCCTAGCCCAGCCCTGGACATCTCAGCCTTCTGGGGAGTGAACCAGTGGACGGAAGAGTCTCTCTGCCTTTCAAATAAATCTTTTTAAAAATCTCCATTTAAAAACAGCACACATAATTGTTTTTGCACCAAAATATGTTCTTAGTTTAAATTCTGTTTTTCTGTGAACTTTTTGAAGTACCAGCATACTTCCTTCTCTGGACTTCCTAAGAAAGCCAGACTGGAATGAAAACTGCACTGAGATGGAGATACCTGCCCTGGATGTACTATTCCAAAGCCTTCTAGAAGGTGCAGGGTCAGTGTGCACCTAAAGGCAGGCAGGAGCGCGGGCTCTGCCAGTTTTCCTACACATAGACTGTGGTTGTTGTCTTAGGTCTGTTCACTTTGTGGGTGGAACAAGAGTACACAAGTGGACACGCAGCTTGAGACTCGGGAACGGACGCCCCCTGGGGCCGCCTGGCGGGGCTGTCCTCCGCTAACCTCGGGAGCTCTGCTCTCACGCGTTGGGTTGTCTTCACACGAACGTGGCTGGCGCTGGCCAGAGCAGCAGTTCCGGGCCTGGGCGTGACACATGCTCTCCGGGACACTGGTGCCTCCTGGTTTGCCGCCTCAACTCCCAAATCACAGTCACTTCTGCCTCATTACCTCCTTCAGTAGCTCCCCAGCTTCAGTGTTTCCTGTCTCCTGCTCGCTCAGCCCTTGCCTCCACCCCCAAATTGACCTCCACAGCCACGCGAGCTCTTGCTTGCTCATCCTCCCCTGAGGGACGTGTGCTCATGTCTGGAGACACCCAGGACAGGGCATTACTCAGCACAGAATGTCCGGGATTAAACCCTCCTGAGAGGTCCTTGCAGGGAAAGCAGGTCGTTCTACTCTGCTTGCATTCTGCTCCGAGGTGCCCGCTCTTTATAATTCATTGCTGAGTCCAGCTACCCACAGTCTCATCGCTACTCCACCCTCAGCACGCGCACACAGGGAACACACCACGGAGAGTTAAACCACACTCCCCAGTCCCTCTGTGCCCCAGCGTGTGTCTGCGCATGTGCTGACCAGGGTACCTTTCTCATAAGTGACGCCTGTGCCCCTCGCCAGGCACAGCTCCTACACTGCCTCGGCATTCCTGTTTGCTTCCTGCACAGCCACATATGTTGAAGAGGCCGCTCATCGCGCCTTTCACCTTCTGTCTGCTCCTGCTATCTGCCCTTCCGACCTCTTGGAGACAGGGACCAGATGAGAACATCTGTCTGGTCCCCAGTGCTAAACACAGGAGGGAGTCATTAATGAATGCATGAACAGGTGATTCTCAGTTACTACTAAATGGGAGCAGGAGCTGGATCCTGTCCCTTACCCAAGGGTACTTCCAAAATTTCATGGAAGGGCCGGCGTTGTGGCATATTGGATAAACCACTACCTGCAACACTGGCATCCCATATGGGCACTGTTCTGGCTGCTCCACTTCCCTATCCAGCTCCCTACTAAGGGCCTGGGAAACGCAGTGGAAGATGGCCCGAGTGTTTGGGCCCGTGAACCCACATGGGAGACCCGGATGAAGCTCCTGGCTTCCATCTGGCTCAGCCATGGCCATTTTGGCCATATGGGGAGTGAACCAGCAGATAGAAGATATCCCTCTTTCTCTTTCAAATATTTTTTTAAAAAGTTCATGGAAAATGGAATTAAAAGATAGGCTTCGGCTTAGGGGCCCGCTGTGGCCCAGCAGGTTAAAGCTCCTACCTGCAGCACCAGCATCCCATGTGGGTGCTGGTTCGAGTCCCATCTGCTCCACTTCTAATCCAGCTCCCTGCTGATGGGCCGGGGAAAGCATCACATTGCACCCACATGGGAGACTTGGAAGAAGCTCCTAGTTCCTGGTTTCAGCCTGGCCCAGCCCGGGTCATAGCAGCCATCTGGGGAGTGAACCAGCAGATGGAAGACTGACCTCTCTGTCTCTACATCCCTCTGTAACTCTTGCCTTTCAAATCAGTAAATCTTAAAAATAATAGCAAATAAAAGATAGGCTTATTTGACTCCAGTGTTTGAATCCATGCAGTTTTTGATAATGTGTTTCCATGAACTTTTTTTTTTTTTTTTTTTTTTTTTTTGACAGGCAGAGTGGAAAGAGAGAGAGACAGAGAGAAAGGTCTTCCTTTGCCGTTGGTTCACCCTCCAATGGCCGCTGCAGCCGGCACACCATGCTGACCCGATGGCAGGAGCCAGGTACTTCTCCTGGTCTCCCATGGGGTGCACGGCCCAAGCTCTTGGGCCATCCTCCACTGCACTCCCTGGCCACAGCAGAGAGCTGGCCTGGAAGAGGGGCAACCGGGACAGAATTCGGTGCCCCGACCGGGACTAGAACCCGGTGTGCCGGCGCCACAAGGCAGAGGATTAGCCTAGTGAGCCGCAGCGCCAGCCTTCCATGAACTTTTTGAAGTACCCTTCTGCAGGGATCTTTGAGTTAGAAAGAAGCGAGGGTAAATCTTCCTGGCCACATGGTAAGAGCCAAGGTCCTTGTCTTAATGGCCCAACCTTACCCTTGGGGTGTACAGCACTATGAGGAGCTACAAGACTCTTGTCAATAAAGCTGCAGCGTGTCCTTGCCTGTCTCATGGCCCTGAGCCTGGGGTGATTCGTAACGCCCGTGCAGAATTAGCAGTGGTTTACCTGGGGATTGAATTTGAACTTCGGGACATCTTTTTCTTTTGCTGGAAGGTTCCGATGGGCGGAGAAGAGCGAATGACAGAATTCCCCCCTCTGGTTGGTGAAGACATTACTTTAAAAGAAGGACTTGGATCTGAAGCAGTGGCAGACATCAAGTTTTCCTCTGCAGGTGAGCGTAGACCAAGCGCTTTGTAAAAACCTAGTGAAGCAGCTGTGTGGACGTAGAGTATACTGCGATAGAAATGAGGATGGCTGATTTCAAGGCACCACAAGTTTATTCGTAAACACAACCTGTGCTGAAAACGTGCACTTCTCACAAATGTGTTGTGTGCTTTTTAGGAAGGGGTCGCTAACAGCACTGTGTTCTTTCTTGTGCCCGCCTAGGTTGGGTCGCAGTGACACCTCACCTGCACGACACGCTCCACCTCCGAGGCTACACGCCTCAAGGGACAGTTCTGACAGTCCGGCCCCCTCTCTTGCCACATATCGTGAACGTCAAAGGAGAGCGCATCAGAAGAAGTGTGGCCTATAAAACCAAGAAGCCACCCTCCCTTGTGTGCAATCTGCAGAAGAAGAAAAACAAATAACTACACGAGGCTGGCCTCGTTTGCACTGGGTGTTTGCTCACTGAACTGACAGTGTATACTCATGTGGCTGGCACCGCGGTGTAGGGAGTTAGGCCACCGCCTGCAGAGCCAGCATCCTATATGAACACCAGTTCAGGTCCCAGCTGCTCCACTTCCAATCTAGCTCCCTGGTAATGTGCTTGGGAAAGCCTGGCCCAGCCCTGGTCATTGTGGCCATCTGGGGAGTGAATCAGCAGATGGAAGACCTCACTCTCTCTCTCTCTCTGCCTTTCAAATAAATCTTTAAAAACAATATACATTGAAATTGTGTTAATTACAGCTATAATCAAATCGTTGACTTGTTAACTGTTCAGATTGGGGGCCTGCGAAGCAGCAGCTAGATGACACTTGAGTTGCCCGCTTCCCCTAACAGGGTGCCTGGATCTGAGCCCCAGATCACCCCAATCCCAGCTCCCTACCAGTGTGCACCCTGGGAGATGGAAGGTGATGGCTCAAGTACCCACCCCCATGGGAGAACTGGACTGAGCTCTAGGGCCCCCACTTTGATCTGACCCACCCTTAGCCATCACAGTCATTTGGGGGTGAACCAGCAGATGTCTCCTCTGTCACCTTAATTTTGAAAAATAATAAAAACCGTTCAGAACTATGCCTGTTTGTAAGGTACTGGCCATGTAAGTTCTTGTAGAGTCTGTATGTGTGACTCAACATACATAAAAAAAGAACCCTGCTACATTTCAAGTTTTTATTGAGACCAGATGTCGTCTTATATGGAGCCAGCAGGGCAGTTTAGCTATTGGCTTACGAGCAAGTGGCAGGAAATCAATGTCTCCTAAATGCGTTGGCTTCAGCAAGTGCGTAGGTGGCTCTGTTCTCGCAGCCATCCGAGGATCCAGATGCGAGGGGACATTCCGTGGGTTGTCTTCCCAGCAAATGTGAAGAGGGTAGGTCAGGGTGCACGAAGCAGCTTCCCTGCTTTACAAGGGGGAGCTGGGCATTGCTCGCCTCTGTGTTCTTGATCCACTGGCCAGCGGTCAATGCCTTACCCTCCAAGGAAGCTGGGCACCGAAAGGAAATGGGAACCCCCTTGGGTTGTCTGGGGAGAAGGGGTCAATGGATCCTAGAGAGCGAGTTAGGGATTTCCCAATTTGAAGTGCCGGAAAATCTCGGGTGAAAGGGTAGACAAGCTTAATCTTTCTGGCTGGCATCTGAGATCTGTGCAACCAAGAGCTCACTTTAACCATTTTATTATTAACACTTCCCCACGTGTACTTGCAGGACGTCATACCAATCACAAGTCTTCGCCTTTTTTACACCTGTGTGAGTCAGTACTGCTACAGCTGTGTACGCGAGCAGTTGGCACGTCGAGCCCCAGATCCTACTGTTGAGATGAATATTTTGTTGGAATGCAGTTAGTTCTCTGAACTTCTGAAGAGACAGCCCCATGTTCCCAACCAATAGGTGGGAGCCCCTACATATTTCAGACTCCTGTTTTTCACCTCATCCCCTAACCCCTTCCAAGTCCTCAGGGACTCTAAAGGAGAAATTTTTTAAGCTGCAACTGGTAAGTGCAGGTTTCACATAGATGCTGGTTTTTGTTTTTGTTTTTTTAAGATTTATTTATTTATTTACTTGAAAGTCAGAGTTAGAGAAAGGAGAGGCAGAGAGAGAGGTCTTCCATCTGATGGTTCACTCCCCAGTTGGCTGCGACGGCCAGAGCTGCGCCGATCCAAAGCCAGGAGCCAGGAGTTTCTTCTGGGTCTCCCCTGTGGGTGCAGGGGCCCAAGGTCTTGAGCCATCTTCTACTGCTTTCCCAGGCCACAACATCTCTGCCGGATTGGAAGTGGAGAAGCCGGGACTAGAACCAGGGCCCATATGGGATCCTGGCGCTTCAGGCCAGGGTGTTAACCCACTGCGCCTGTTTTGAATTTTTTATTTATTTATTTATTTATTTATTTTTTGACAGAGTAGACAGTGAGAGAGAGAGACAGAGAGAAAGGTCTTCCTTTGCCGTTGGTTCACCCTCCAATGGCCGCCGCGGCCGGCGCACCACGCTGATCCGATGGCAGGAGCCAGGTGCTTCTCCTGGTCTCCCATGGGGTGCAGGGCCCAAGCACTTGGGCCATCCTCCACTGCACTCCCTGGCCACAGCAGAGAGCTGGCCTGGAAGAGGAGCAACCGGGACAGAATCCGGCGCCCTGCCCGGGACTAGAACCCGGTGTGCCGGCGCCGCAAGGCAGAGGATTAGCCTAGTGAGCCGCAGTGCCGGCTGACACAGCTGTTTTGAAATACTGAAGGTAGGGTAGGGAAGCTCATTGTCCACGTATAAAGCCACTTCACTATGCCTGGCGTCCCTGTCTCCAGACACGTAAATACCAGCAGCAACTTCCCCTGCCCCTCAGTCATTGGGACAATCAAAAAGTACCCCTAGTACTTCAAACACACCTCTAGAGGATGCCAGTGTCCAAAGTTAAAACTGATCAGTCATTGATTTCTGATTTCTTTTTGCAAGTTTAAAAACACATTTAAGGATTGATTTGAAAGGCAGAGTGACAGGTAGAAACAAAAAGAGAACTTCTATCTGATAATTCACAAATGGCCACAATAGCCAGGGCTGGGCCAGGTCAAAGCCAGGAGCCTGAAACACTATCTTGAGTCTCCCACGTGGGTGCCAGGAGCCCAAGTACTTAAGCCATCATCTGCCACCTCCCAGGCACATTAGCAAGAAGCTGGATAAGAAGCAGAGAGATAAGAAGCACATCCAGCTCTCTGCTGTGGCCTGGGAAAGCAGTAGAAGATGGCCCAAGTCCTTGGGCCTCTGCACCTGCGTGGGAGTCCGGGAAGAAGCTCCTGGCTTCAGATCAGCGCAGCTCCGGCCACTGCAGCCAACTGGGGAGTGAACCAGCGAATGGAAGATCGATCTCTCTCTCTCTCTCTTTGCCTCTCCTTCTTTCTCTGTGTAACTCTTTCAAGTAAATAAATAAAATCTTAAAAAAAAAAAAAAAAAAAAAAACAGAGAAGCCAGGATGCAAACTGGCACTCCAAAATGGGATGACAGCACCACAAGTGGTGGCTTAACCTGCTACACCACACCCGCCCCCGGAACCATCATTCTTACTCACTCCTAGGAATTTTACTTTTGCAGAGTCTATTTGCCTGCCAGTGCAATCGTAGGTCTTTGTATCTCTGTGCCTGGCTTACTTCACTTAGCATAATATCCTCTAGGCTCATCCATGTTGTTGCAAATAACAGAAGTCCCTGATCAAAACACATTTTCAAACAACTCATGAATCTAAATAATAAAAAAAATTTACAGTGATGATAGATGCATAATAAAAAGATGAATGATAAAAATACAACATTGGGGCTGGAGTTCGGGTGCACCCAGATAAGCAACCGCCTCCAATGATGGCATCCCATGTTGGAGCAACAGTTTAAGCCCCGGCTGCTCTGCTTCTGATTCAGCTCCCTGCTGATGCGCCTGAGAAAGCAGCAGCAGAAGGCCCCTTGTGCTTGGCCCCTGCTCCCATGTGGGAGACCTGGGTGGAGCAATGGGCTCCTGGCTCCAGCCTGGCCCGCCCGAGCCATTGCAGCTGTCTGGGGAGTTAGGAGAGCTAGCAGATAAAAGATCTGTCTCTACTTCCTTCAAATAAATGAATGAATCTTTTTAAAAATAGAATATCAACATTTTAGGGTACTTCAGTAAGTCCATAGAAAATGGAATTAAAATACATATTCTGGGGCCAGCATTGCAGCACAGTGGGTTAAGCTGCCACTTGTGACCCCTGCATCCGGGAGCAGAGTGCTGGTTCAAGTCCCTGCTGCTGTGCCTGCAGTCCAGCTCCCTGCTATGGCCTGGGAAGGCAGCAGAAGATGGCCCAAGTGCTTGGGCCCCTGACACCCATGTGGGAGAAAGGCTTTGGCCTGGCCCAGACCTGGCTGCAACAGTTGGGGCTGGGCCAGGCTGAAGCCAGGGTCCAAGCACTTGGGTCATCTATCGGTGCTTTCCCATTTATTCTAGCAGGAAGCTGGATCAGAAGTGAAGCAACCAGGACTTGGATCAGCACCCATATTTGACACTGGCATTGTAGACAGTGGCTTAACACCACAGCGCCAACCCCAGCAAAAAAAGACTTTTGAAAGCCATGCATACAAGGGGTCTTCAAAACACTCATGGAGGGGCCAGTGCTGTGGCACAGCAGGTTACAGTCCGGGCCTGCAGCGCCAGCATCCCATATGGTTGCTGGTTTGAGTCCTGGCCACTCCACTTCTGATCCAGCTCCCTGCTATGGCCTGAGAAAGCAGTGAAAGATGGTCCAAGTCCTTGGGCCTTTGCACCCAAGTGGGAGACCTGAAGAAGCTCCTGGCTTCAGATCGGCTCAGCTCTGGCCATTGCGACCATCTGGGCAGTGAATCAGCAGATGGAAGACCTCTCTCTCTGTCTCTACCTCTCTGTAACTCTGTCTTTCAAATAAGCAAAATAAATCTTCATAAAAAATAAAAACTTATGGAAATGCATTATGAAAAAAAAACTATGAACAAACTTCAATTTTTTGTGCCAAAATAAACTCATTTTTCAAATCTTGTTTTAAAGGCAGAGAGAAAAACAGAGATCTTCCATCTGCTGCTTTTTTCCGTTAATGCCACAGCTGGGCCTGGGCCAGGCCCAAGCTGGAAGCTGAGAACTCAGCCCAGGTCTTCTGTGTAGGTGGCAGGGACCCTGTCACTTGAGCCATCAACCACTGCTCCAAAGGTGAGCAGCAGCAGGAAGCTGGATTGGAAGCCGAGGAGCGCAGACTCGAACCAGGCATTCCCACATGGAAAGCAGGCATCCCAAGCAGTGTGCTCACCGCTGTGCCGAACGCTCACCCCTAAACATATTTTTTTTATTTATTTTAAAATGTGAGTGTGAAACTCCCTCCAGCTGTCCTGTTATGCACTTCCCTTCCCTTTGTCCAGAAACACACCTTTTTGTTTCATTTTTCCATGAAACACTGAAGTACCCTGGTATATGAAATTCAGCTAAAGCAACTCATATAGGATTAAATACTTCCATTTTTAAAGAAGAATTGAGGGGCCGGCGCCGTGGCTCACTTGGTTAATCCTCTGCCTGCAGCGCCGGCATCCGATATGGACACTAGGTTCTAGTCCCGGTTGCCCCTCTTCCAGGGCAGCTCTCTGCTGTGGCCCGGGAAGGCAGTGGAGGATGGCCCAAGCGCTTGGGCGCCTGCACCTGCATGGGAGACCAGGAGGAAGCACCTGCAGTGCGCCGGCCGTGGCGGCCATTTTGGGGGTGAACCAACAGAAGGAAAACCTTTCTCTCTGTCTCTCTCTCTCACTGTTTAACTCTGCCTAATAAAAAAAAAAAAAGAATTGAAAATCTGAGTTAAATTTTCAATTTGTGTTAGAAAAGGATCAATGGTAGAAAAGAAAGTAAATTACTGGCATAAAAACAGAAAGACCGGCTGGCACCGCGGCTCACTAGGCTAATCCTCCGCCTTGCGGTGCTGGCACACCGGGTTCTAGTCCCGGTCGGGGCGCCAGATTCTGTCCCAGTTGCCCCTCTTCCAGGCCAGCTTTCTGCTGTGGCCAGGGAGTGCAGTGGAGGATGGCCCAAGTCCTTGGGCCCTGCACCCGCATTGGAGACCAGGAGAAGCACCTGGCTCCTGGCTTCGGATCAGCGCGGTGCGCCAGCTGCGTCAGCCATTGGAGGGTGAACCAACGGCAAAAAGCAAGACCTTTCTCTCTGTCTCTCTCTCTCTCACTGTCCACTCTGCCTGTCAAAAAAAATAGAAAGACCAAGACCAGCATCGTGGCCCAGTGGGTTAAACCAGCACCCACAACTCAGGCATCCCATGTGGGCATTGGTTTGCGTCCTGGCTGCTGCACTCCTGATCTGGCTGCCTGCTAGTGGCCTGGGTAAGCAGTAGAAGATGACCAAGTGTTTGAGCCCCTGCTAACCACATGGGAGACACAGAAGAAGCTCCTGGCTCCTGGCTCCTGGCTTCAGCTTGGCCCAGCACTGGCCATTGCAGCCATTTGAGGAGTGAATAGTGAATGGAAAATCCCTCTTTTTCTTGGTCTCTGTCTCTCCCCGTCTCTGTGTAATTGACTTTCAAATAAACAAATAAATCTTGAATAAAGAAAAAAAAAGCCTCGGGCTCTAAAAAAAAGACCAGTGGAACAGAGTTGAGCCCATTAGGTCAAGGTCAACCCGTTGGCCTGGCTTAGGAAGACAAAGGTGTCAGGAGGACAAGGTCGGCCACCTTCTTGCTGCTGTCTAATCTCAGTGTTCCACCAGGTGGCTCAGGAGGGAGTGCCTGGGGTGCAGGGCCAGCACCTTCCATTCCTCGGAGCCATCTGACCTGTCATTCACACCACAGCAGGGTGCAGAGGTGGGGGAGGGGGGCCCTTTTGGCCAGGGGCGGAGGAGCGATGAGTGGTAAGGTGTCAGGACCATGCAGAAGGGAGAGGCTGTGATCAGTGGCAGGAAAACAACCAGCCTGAGGACCTGGATCTGCCGCCTGGCGGGCGGTGGGCAGCTCGCTCTCAGCTTCCATATTCCTGACACCTAGAAGCAGCACAGCGAGTGCCGTCGAGGGGCTTTTTGACATTAGGCTCCAAGTTGTAGTCTAAAAAGTGAGACCGAATCTCTCCAGCCAAACTAAAATAGCTGTGGAAAACTGAAGTCGTGAGGCATGCTGTATTTTTAATCTCCATAAATGCCAGGCTCCACCAAGCCAGGGCTTAACTGTGTGCTTCCCCAGAGTCTGAACGTGTTGATGTTGCTTGCAACACTCACTTCCTGTGACCGCCGGCGAGAAGCGGAGGACAGACGCACTCTGTGTGTGCCCCGCGGTCCAGACGCCTCGGCCGCTGTCCCACAGATGCTCGACTGGAGCCACGCCGCTCCGCGGAGGGGCACCCGGCGCGCGGGCTGAGGCGGGCGGTGTCCAGGCAGCTTGTGATCCTGGACCCTGGCTTGTCTCCCACTTGGCTCTGCCTCGCAGAGCAGGAGAATCATTCCCATTCTTTCTCAGGCTGTTCCATCCCCTCTTGGCCGCTCTCCTCCTCCCAGGGGGATCCCTGGCTCTCAGCTGTCAGGGTAGCAGGGAGTGCTGCTGGGCCAGTGAAAAACAAGGCCTCCAGCGCACAGGAATGGCTGAGTGTTAGTGCCCCTGCGCAGGGAGGAAGCCACGGGCTCACCGTTGCTGTGTGAACATCATATTGGAACCTTGCTCCTTCCTGTTAGACGGTATCCTTTGTCTCTATTAGGACAACACTTTCATGATCCCCATACGCCCAGGCCGCTCTAGGTCATCCTCAAAACACCCACAGCCCCCAGGTTCCTGTATTTTCAAAGGCTTTTTTTCACTTCCCAGGTCATTCTCAGAATTTACCAGCGAAGTAGTGGACAGGCGATGCGGCTCAGTGGGTTAAGTCACTGCGTGGGAGGCTCGCACGCTCTAAGTGCCTAGGACTGAGTCTCACCTCCGCCTCCACTTCCAGTCCACCTTCCTGCTAATGCACAACCCGGGAGGCAGCAGGTGATGGCTCAAGCACTTGGGTCCATGTGGGAGACCCAGACGGAGTTCTTGGCTACTGGCTTCAGCTTAGCCCAGTCCCGCCTATTGCAGGCTTTTGGGGAGTGAACCAAGCAGATGGAAAGTGTCTCTTGGCAGGCGCCGTGGCTCACTAGGCTAATCCTCCACCTGCGGTGCCGGCACCTCAGGTTCTAGTCCCGGTTGGGGCACCGGATTCTGTCCCGGTTGCTCCTCTTCCAGGCCAGCTCTCTACTGTGGCCCGGGAGGGCAGTGGAGGATGGCCCAAGTGTTTGGGCCCTGCACCCACATGGGAGACCAGGAGAGGCACCTGGCTCCTGGCTTCGGATCTGCGCAGCACGCCAGCCGCAACAGCCATTGGAGGTGAACCAATGGAAAAAGGAAGACCTTTCTCTCTGTCTCTCTCTCTCACTGATCACTCTGCCTGTCAAAAAAAGGAAAGTGTCTATTTCTCTTTCTCCCGCCCACCCTCTCTGTTCTCCACCTTTCAAATAAATAATTTAAAAAAAAAATTGGCACTCTGCGTTGTCAACCTAGTGGAAGAATTTACTTGGTCTTAGTACTGTCACTGGCAGACGCAGTCAGAGCTGCAATGTCTAAACACAGACACGGTCAGCACTTGTGGCCAGTGGCTGGGGTCAGTCTGGGAAAATGGAGACCACAACAAAGAGAGCGAGATGGATGTGCTACCAAGCGCGACGTCACATCCCACGCGGTTTGGAAAGTGAAAGACTCCCAGGATCCTCTGGAACCTCTCAGTGAGGCTCTGGAAACAGCAGGCATTCAGTGAATGAATGAATGAGCAGACACTAGGCTAATCCTCCGCCTTGCGGCGCCGGCACACCTGGTTCTAGTCCCGGTCGGGGCACCGAATTCTGTCCCAGTTGCCCCTCTTCCAGGCCAGCTCTCTGCTGTGGCCCGGGAAGGCAGTGGAGGATGGCCCAAGTCCTTGGGCCCTGTGCCCGCATGGGAGACCAGGAGAAGCACCTGGCTCCTGCCATCGGATCAGCGCGGTGCGCCGGCCACGGCGACCATTGGAGGGTGAACCAACGGCAAAGGAAGACCTTTCTCTCTGTCTCTCTCTCTCACTGTCCACTCTGCCTGTCAAAAAAAAAAAAAAAAAAAAAAAAAAAAAAAAAAAAGAATGAGCAGAGGGAAGGATTTTTTTTTTGGTTGGTTTTGGCCATCCCTGGAAAATTGTGGAAGAGCCGACTTGGCTGCACTGACCCTGCCTCTTGTAGAGTTTTCTCTGTTGTGGCAGTCTTCTCTCCGCCCATGAGCTAGGTGCTGTGTGTCCTCACGGCAAGCCCACGCAGGCAGTGCTATTATTACCCCTGGCTAGAAATGAGGACACAGGCACCAGGCACGGGCCCATGATCTAACAACTAACATGTGAGTGATGGAGCGTGATTCAAACAGGCCCAGGCAGCTGGCTCCAGCGCCCTTGTGGGTTGGTTGGTTTTTTGGTTTTGTTTTGTGTTTTTACATGAAATTGGACTTTGTTTTGGTGTACAGCCCTACAGATTGAATATCTGTAGGTTTTGCTTCATGACCACGATAATCAGGAAACAGCACAGACCCAACCAATCCCCATGTTCTCCACCATCGGCCAGCACCCAAAGGCAGGGGTGTTTCCACTTGAGGGTTGGAAACACAGTACCTGCAAGAGGAAAGCAGTCTTGCAGACTTCCAAAGAGGAGGACACCTTTTCCTTGGAAGTCCTGTTACCACCACCACACTCTCTGACTTCGTGGAATCCCATAATATCTGATTCCTCCCGGAGCACATTTCTCAGAGCCCGTGTGTGCATCTGTGAGTGTAGGCACATGCGTGTGTCATGCCATCCCTCCAGCCCTCAGCAGTGCTGCCCCAGGGCGTGTGACTCATGGGCGGCTGTCTCGCCACCTCGTATCGCAGTAAATGGACTGTGATTTCCTGGCTGGCTGGCTGGCTGGCTGGGACGCCTCACGCTGCTTGCAAGCTTGCCAAGTACCACGGACAGATCACAGCGTGAGTGCAGATGCTGACCCACAATCCTGATGAAGGAAAGAGCAGATGAGAGGCGCAGGAACTCGAATGCAAACATCCCAAGATGTGCACCACTAGCTAGCATGGAAAAGAAGCGGTTATTTAGCCGAGTGGTTAAGATGCCCACGTCCCATATCGGAGTGCCTGGTTCCGTAACAGGCTCCAGCTCCTAATTCCAGCTTCCTGCCAATGCACACCCTGGGAGGCAACAGTGCTAGCTGAAGTAATTGGGTGCCTGCCACCGTAGGAGGCCTGGATGGAGTTTCCGGTTCTTATCTTTGGCCCAGCCCAGCCTTGGCACTGGCAGGTATTTGTGGATGTATTTGGGGATGCTCTCTCCCTACCAAATAATAAAAACATATAAGGGCCAGTGTTGTGGTACAGTGGGTTAAGCTGCCACCTGAGACACTGGCATCCTGTATGCGTGCTGGTCGAAATCCTGGCTGCTCCACTTCTAATCCACTCACTCCCTGCTAATGCACCTGGGCAAGTAGCGGAAGATGGCCCAAGTGCCTGGGCCCCTGCACCCACGTGGAAGACCCAGCAGTAAGTCCAGGCTCCTGGCTTCATCCTGGCCCAGCCCTTGCGGTTGAGGCCATTTGGTGAGTGAACCAGCAAATGGAACACCCCTCAGCCCCAACACTCACCGTCTCCCTGTAACTCTGCCTTTCAAACAAAACAAATATTTTATAAAAAAGAAAGGAGGGGACTGGCGCTGTAGCATAGTGGCTAAAGCCGCCACCTGCAGTGCTGGCATCCCAGCTGGGCGCTGGTTGGGTCCCAGCTGCTACATACACCACAGTTCTGGTCCCTCAGAGAAATGGGAGCTCGCAGAAGAGCCTGTTCAGCCAAGGAGAACAATGTGTAGCTGTCCCTTGCACCCGCCAGCTCCCCTCTGGGCCTGGGGTTAGTCACTTCCAGGTAGAGCTGTTCACTTGTTAGTTGCAATGCTTCCTTAAACTAGATTTGAGGACATGGTTGGGTTTGTGTCCGTTTCTTTTGCTGAATAAGAAGCCACCCCAAAACCTGGTGGCTTTAGGCAAGCATCAGCTTGCTCCCGTTCACGGACTTGGCGAGTCGGTCTGGGCGTGGGGCAGTGCTCTGCACCGTGGGGATGTGCACTGTGAACAGAGGGCTTCGTGGCAGCCTGCAACAGGTGGGAAGGCTGGGTCCTCGCCCTCTCTCATCCTCTGGACCTCAGGTCTCGTTTTGCTCACAAGGGAACAATGTTCAGAACAGGATGGAGAGGAGAAGCCGTAGGGCCACTGGAGGCCTGAGTGCAGCCGGCTGCAGTGTGACGCAGCCACATTCCGTGGCGGCAGATGCAAGCTCACTGCAAGGGCTGCTGGGAATGTGTGGCCATTCTCATTCATAAAGTCTCAGCCTGCTGATCACATGGAGGGAAACACAATGTAACATCTACCCAACAACCTCAATAAAAGGGGAGTCGATGGGAGCCTGCTGGCAATCTCAATTGGCCATAGCAGGCTATAGTCACTATGTAACTGGAGAATCTTTTTTCTTTTCTTTTCTTTGTGTGTGTGTGTGTGTGTGTGTGTGTGTGTGTGAGAAGATTTTATTTATTTGAGAAGTAGAGTTACTGGTTCTCTTCCCAGATGACTAGAGCTCAGTCAATCCAAAGCCAGAAGCCAGGAGCTTCCTCCACGTCTCCCACACAGGTGCAGGGGCCCAAAGACTTGGGCCATCTTCCACTGCTTTCCCAGACCATAGCAGAGAGCTGGATTGGAAGTGGAACAACAGGTCTCCAACCGGTGCCCTACAAGGGATGTAGGCAGTGGCTTTTACCTGCTATGCCACTGCACTGGCCCCGTAAATAGAACTTAAAAAAAATAATAAAATGAATCAACCTTTAAAGGTTTATGAATCAATTTCATCATGTCTTTATGGAAATAAGTTAGAAGATGCCACTCAATGTATGTAGTGAAAGTGACAAAAAAAAAAAAAAAAAAAAAAAAAAAAGGTGACCAAATGCTTGGCAGGATCTGAAGTCGAGTCTACCAGGTCTTAGGGTACAGCCTGAGATTTTTTTTTTTCAGATTCTGGCCCCAAGCACTTTTCCCACATATCTCTGTACAACACAGGAGTCTAGAAGGATCCTTTGCTCTGGAGTTCACTGAGTTGAGAGGCCAAGACCCTGGAATAAATCTGCACCTCTGATTTCATCTGCATGGGGTAGAATGATCAAGGGCTTGCTGTCCGTGAGCATCTGCTGGCCAGAGTTAGAACCCAGCCTGTAGCAGCTGGCGTCACCGCATAGCAGGTTAAGCTGCCACTTGCAATGCCGGCATCCCATATCAGAGAACTGGTTCGAGTCTCTGCTGCTCCACTTCCAATCAGCTCCCTGCTAATGTGCCTGGGAAAGCAGTGGAAGAGAGTCCAAATGCTTCAGGCCCTGCCACCCATGTGGGAGATCCAGATGGAGTTGGGAAACCTAGATGGAGCTCCAGGCTCCTGGCTTTGGCCTGTCCCAGTCCCAGTCATTGCAGCTATTTGGGGACTGAACCAGTGGATGGAAGATCTCTTTCTCTCTGTTTGTAACTCTGTCTTTAAAATAAATAAAGAAATCTTTAAAAAAAGAATCCAGGCAGCAGCAGGGCTGGGAGGGGTGTGTGTGTGTATGTGTGCTGCAGATGAGGACAAACCAGAAAGGTATAAATGAATGGAGAAAAACATCTATTCTGTAACTGCTCGCTGTGCTACTACTGCTGTGTCTGGCCAAGGAGAGGTGGGCGCAGGGAAGATCACCCTCTTTTTCTTTTTTTATTTGACAGGTAGAGTTATAGACAGTGAGAGAGAAAGAGAGACAGGTCTTCCTTTTGTTGGTTTACTCCCCAAATGGCCGCTACGGCTGGCGCTGCATCGATCCAAAGCCAGGAGCCAGGTGCTTCCTCCTGGGCTCCCATGTGGGTGCAGGGCCCAAGCACTTGGGCCATCCTCCACTGCACTCCCAGGCCACAGCATAGAGCTGGCCTGGAAGAGGAGCAACAGGGACTAGAACCCGGTGCCCATATGGGATGCCGGTGCCACAGGTGGAGGATTAACCAAGTGAGCCATGGTGCCAGCCCAGCTCACTCTTTTTCTAAGATTTATTCATTTATTTATTTATTTAATTGAAAGCCAGAGTTACAGAGAGAGAAGGAGAAGCAAGAGAGCGAGAGAGAGATCCATCTTCCATCTGCTGGTTCACTCCCCACATGGCCACAATGGCCAGGGCTGGGCCTGGCTGAAGCCAGGAGCCAGGAGCTTCATCCAGGTTTCCTACATGGATGTAGGGGTCCAAGCACTTGGGCCACCCTCTGCTGCCTTTCCCTGGTGCCTCAGCAGGGAAGCTGGATCGGAAGTAGAGCAACTGGGATTCAAACTGGCACCCATATGAGATGATGGCATGGTAGATGACAGCTTAACCCACAACGCCACAATGCCGCCCTGAAGCTCACATTTTAAAAAGGTAAAAATGAAGGGAACTACACCAGGAAGCAGGCAGAAGACAACCCCACTGGAGACTCTATAGTTCTCACCCCTTGCTGCTGTCTAGAGGAGATTCTGTTGCTTCCACCACTCTCTATTCGTCCGGGGTCTGGGAAATCTATAGTGATGAGCCAGTAAGCGGACTCAAAGGACAATCAGTAAGGGTTATACAACACTGCAGCAACATCACAGGGCCCTTGAACTAGAGACATTTTCAAATAAATCCTGAACTTATCTTTAGAGACATTCTTTTTTTTTCCTTTTTTTATTTTTATTTTTATAATTAAAAAAAATTTTTTTTGACAGGCAGAGTGGACAGTGAGAGAGAGAGAGAGAGAGAAAGGTCTTCCTTTTTGCCGTTGGTTCACCCTCCAATGGCCGCCGTGACTGGCACGCTGCGGCCGGCGCACCGCGCTGATCCGATGGCAGGAGCCAGGTGCTTCTCTTGGTCTCCCATGGGGTGCAGGGCCCAAGCACTTGGGCCACGCTCCACTGCACTCCCTGGCCACAGCAGAGAGCTGGCCTGGAAGAGGGGCAACCGGGACAGAATCCAGCGCCCCGACCGGGACTAGAACCTGGTGTGTTGGCGCCACAAGGCGGAGGATTAGCCTAGTGAGCCACGGCGCTGGCATAGATACATTCTTACAGCTTTAAAGAGCTACCCACATAATGAAAATAGTGGCTTATCTAAAAATGCCAGTTTTCCAGCAGGTATTTTGCCTACAGGTTAATATACCAATTTTTTAAGATGCTCACAACATGGACAAGAGTTCTGGTACAGAGGCCAGTGCTGTGGCAGAGTGCGTAAAGCTGATGCCTGCAACTCTGACATGCCATATGAGCACACGTTCGAGTCCCAGCTGCTCCACTTCTGATCCAGCTCCCTGATAATGCGCCTGGGAAAGCAGTGGAAGATGGCCCAAGTCCTTGGGCCCCTGTACCTACATGGGAGACCCAGAAGCAGCTCCTGGCTCCTGGCTGCAGCCTGGCCTTTCTCCAGCTGTTGCAGCCATTTGGGGAGTGAACCAGAAGATGGAAGATCTCCGTCTTTCTGTCTCTCCCTCTCTCTCACTCTTTCAAATAAATACATCTTTTAAAAACATTTATAGAATAGAGCCGGCGCCGTGGCTCAATAGGCTAATCCTCCACCTTGCGGCGCCGGCACACCGGGTTCTAGTCCCGGTTGGGGCGCCGGATTCTGTCCCGGTTGCCCCTCTTCCAGGCCAGCTCTCTGCTATGGCCAGGGAGTGCAGTGGAGGATGGCCCAGGTGCTTGGGCCCTGCACCCCATGGGAGACCAGGAAAAGCACCTGGCTCCTGGCTCCTGCCAGGATCAGCGCGGTGCGCCGGCTGCAGCGGCGGCCATTGGAGGGTGAACCAACGGCAAAGGAAGACCTTTCTCTCTGTCTCTCTCTCACTATCCACTCTGCCTGTCAAAAAAAAAAAAAAAAAAAAAAAAAAAAAAAAAAAAAAAAAACATTTATAGAATAACTTCATTTTAGTGCATTAAGTGGAAGATATTATTATGTGATAATTAAGTCTAAGTGCTCACAAAAGATGTATCATTCTTGGGTTCTTCTTCATGTTCCTAATGTTGCATTTATGAGATGCATGCAAATAAATTTTAAAAATTTATAAAAAGGGGGCTGGCACTGTGGTGTAGTGGGTAAAGCCACCGCCTGCAGTGCTGGGATCCCCATATGGGCGCCGGTTCAAGTCCCGGTTGCTCCACTTCCAATCCAGCTCTCTGCTATGGCCTGGGAAAGCAGTGGAAGATGGCCCAAGCCCTTGGGCCCCTGCACCCACGTGGGAGACCTGGAAGAAGCTCCTGGCTCCTGGTTTCAGACTGGCACAGCTCTGGCTGTTGCGGCCAATTAGGGAGTGAATCAGCAGATGGAAGACCGTTCTTTCTCTCTGCCTGTCCTGTGTAACTCTTTCAAATAAATAAAAAATATTTTTTTAAATGTATAAAAAGGACAAAAAAAAGAGTTGTGGTACAGCAGATTAAGCTGCTGCTTGGGATACCAGCATCCCATAAGAGAGCACTAGTTTGAGTCCTGGCTACTCCACTTCTGACCCGACTTCCCACTAACGAATCCTGGGAAGAAGCAGGTAATGGTCATCCACATGGGAAAACTGGATTGAGAGCTGAGCTCCTGCACCCAGGTGGGAGACCTGGAGGAAGCTCCTGGCTCCTGGCTTCAGATCGGCACAGCTCCGGCCATTGCAGCCATTTGGGGAGTGAAAGAGCGGATGGAAGACCTCTCTCTCTCTCTCTCTCATCTCTCCTCTGTGTAACTCTGATTTTCAAATAAATAAATAAACCTTTGAAAAAAATTCCACATCCCACATTGGAGTGCCTGGGTTCAATTCCTGGCTCTGGGTCCCAACTCTATCTTTTTTTTTTTTTAACATTTTTTCTTAATATTTTATTTATTTATTTGTCAGTTAGAGAGATATAGGGAGAGACAGAGAGATCTTCCATCCACTGGTTCACTCCAAAGATGGCTACCATGGCCAGGACTGGGCCAGGCCAAAGCCAGGAGCCTGAGATCCAGGTGGGTCTCCTACATGGTTACAGGGGCCAAAGATTTGGGCCATCTTCTGCTGCTTTCCTAGGCATTAGCAGGGAGCTGGATCAGAAATGGAATAGCCAGGACTCGAACTGATGCCCATATGGGATGCCAGCATTGCAGGCAGTGGCTTAACCCACTGCGCCACAATGCCGAGCCCTCCAGCTTTCTTCTAATGCAGACCCTGGGAGGCAGCAGGTGATAGCTCAAAGAATTAAGCCCCTGCCACTCTCTCGGAAGACCTGGAGTGAGTTCCCAGCTGCTGGCTTCAGCCATGGCCAGCCTCAACCTTTCTGAGCTGTTGGGGAGTGAACCAGCAGGTGTGAACACTTTCTCTCGCATGGAAACTTCAAAATATTAAAATGCCAGCTTTTGTGATCTTGAATTTCTGCTAAGTAGAATTGGAGCATCACTTTTTATCCCACTAACTGGCAAGAAGCTGGAGTCAGGAGCCAGAGCTGGGTATCCAACCCAGGTACCTCAATGATGACATACAGGTGTCTTAACCACTAAGTGAATACTGCTTCCTCCCCCGACCCCCCGCCACACCACACCACACCACACACACACACACACACACACACAGACCCATCCAATTTACTATTATCACAAAAAGGTGAAATTTGGGGCGGGCGTGTGCACAGCAGTGAGGCAGCTGCCTGGGATGCCAACATCCCATAGCACAGTGCCTGCTCCAAGTCCTGGCTACTCCTGTTACTCATTGCAGCATTCCCAAAACCACACGTCCTGGGGCACAGGTGATGGCTCCAGTGCCTGGGCCCCTTCACCCACCCGGAGACCTGGATTGAGTTTCTGGGCTGCTGGCCGTGGCATCCAGGGAGTGAATTAGCAGATGGAATCTCACCATTTCTCTCTATCAGCAGATGGAATCTCTCTCCCCGTATTTTTTTCCTTTCTCTTTTGAAAAAAATGAGAGTTTTAAAAAGCAAAACTTTAAAGGTGAATTGGTATAATTACTGTTGGTAAACTTCCTATGGTCTTCAGCAAATAAAAATCAGTGTTCAGGGCCGGCGCTGCGGCTCACTAGGCTAATCCTCCGCCTAGCGGCGCCGGCACACCGGGTTCTAGTCCCGGTCAGGGCGCCGGATTCTGTCCCGGTTGCCCCTCTTCCAGGCCAGCCCTCTGCTGTGGCCAGGGAGTGCAGTGGAGGATGGCCCAGGTGCTTGGGCCCTGCACCCCATGGGAGACCAGGAAAAGCACCTGGCTCCTGGCTCCTGCCATCGGATCAGCGCGGTGCGCTGGCCGCAGCGCGCCGGCCGCGGCGGCCATTGGAGGGTGAACCAACGGCAAAGGAAGAGCTTTCTCTCTGTCTCTCTCTCTCTCACTGTCCACTCTGCCTGTCAAAAAAAAAAAAAAAAAATCAGTGTTCAGATGTTACAATAAAGGGAAATCTAAAGGTTATTCATTATTTTATTAAGGAACATTTAATAATTCAAATATATCTTCTGTGTGAAAACATAGAGACTGTAATACTTGAGTACTATTGGTAAATTTTTAAAAACAGATTTATTTATTTATTTATTTTAAAGTCAGAGTTACAGAGAGGCAGAGGCAGAG